>NC_067405.1:9798454-10113454 GCF_009764475.1 Pristis pectinata | reverse complement strand
AATTCCATGACATTGAAAGTGGCTACACAGGTGGACAGGGTGGCTAAGAAGTCTTATGGAATGCTTGCATTTATTAACAGAGGTATTGAGTATAGGAGTCAAGAAGTTATGATGCATCTCTATAGAACTCTGGTTAGGCTGCATTTAGAGTATTGCATGCAATTCTGGTCACCTCACTATAGGAAGGATGCCGAGGCTTTAGAGAGGGTGCAGAGGAGGTTTACTAGGATGCTGCCTGGATTAGAGGGCATGTGCTGTCAGGAGAGGCTGAACAAACTTGGGCTCTTTTCTCTGGAGCAGCGGAGGCTGAGGGGTGATCTGTTGGAAGTGTATAAAATGATGAGGGGCATAGATAGGGTGGATGAGCAATATCTTTTTCCCATTATTAAGCAATCCTATACCAGAGGACATGCATTTAAGGTGAGAGGGAGTGGGTTCAGAACAGTCGTGAGGGGTACGTTTTTTCACTGAGAGAGTGGTGGATGCCTGGAATGTATTGCCTGATAGGGTGGTGGAGTCAAATTCACTGGGCGCTTTTAAGAGAGGCTTGGATGGGCACATGAATGAGAGGAAAACGGAGGGATATGGACATTCTGTAGGTAGGAGGGATTAGCTATGTCGACACCACATTGTGGGCTGAATGGCCTGTTCTGTGCTGTGTTCTGTGAACCCATGTCTGTGGTGCTGTGAGACAGCAGCTCTACCTGCTATGCCACTGTGCCACCCTAGTGTTTGGGAAATCTGACATCCACCTGATAGAGCGGATGGGCTCTGGTTTGCCATTCACTGCAAGGATAAACAAATTGTCAGTCCCTTGCCTAAGAAAACAACCCCAACACTGAGGTCTCAGTTACAGTCATTTGGCTCAGTTAGGCAGACCACACAAGCTCAAATACCTGGCTGTAGACTTCCGAAACAGACACTCTGAGAGATTACCAGGTAAACAGAAGAAAAGATTCAAGGATGTGCTCAAATCCTTCATGAGAAACATTCCCCCACTGACTCCTTGCTCTTACTCCCTCAAAATGGAGAAGGAGCATTCAGCATGGTATTGGGAACCTCTGGTGCAGGCATCAGGAGCACACAGAAGTCCATTGTGAACTGAGGGCACCAGTTCACAATCCCATCTGTGGAAGAGACTGTGGTCCCTACATCCCACACCTTAGAACCCAGAGTGGAACGAAGTCATCCTCAATCCCAGGAGAAGATTAGTAGTGGTCTATTGACACTGGTGACCTGTTGATGGGAGTCAGAGGTGACGGTCAGCCTGGGATTGTGGATTTCTTGGAACATAGAACATAGAACATTACAGCACATTTCAGACCCTTCGGCCCACAATGTTGTGTCAGCATTTTATCCTGCTCTAAGATCTATCTAACCCTTCTCTCCCACATAGCCCCCATTTTTCTATCATTCATGTGTCTATCTAAGAGATATCTCTGGTAATAATTTTTTTCACTCCTACCACTGTGTGCTTGTGTGGAAAGGGACAGCTTGTCAATATTGATTCTGCGCTCTGACAGCACGCAATTAATCTTTTTTGAAATTAAGGTGGTTCACTTTTAACAAAAGTAGTATCTTCCTCTGGGAATTCAAACCGAGACGGACACTGGGCTCTCACTGAACCTTGTCTCTCTGGCAGCCAGCACAGAAGGAAGCCACTCAACCCATCTGATTCTTCTGATGAGCTGCCAGTCAATCCCCCCCACTTTTTTTCAACACTACACTGTAAATTGCGTCTTTTTCGAATATTTAGTCAATTCTTTTTTCAAATTTGTTTCTTTAATCTGCTTCGATCATTCTTTCAGGCAGTGCATTCCAGATCTAAATGTCTACAAATATAATTGCTTCATCGTTCCTTTGTTTCTTCTGTCAGGGAGGGAACGTATGCTGTTGACTTTGATACATGCTTAGCTGTGTTGGAACAGTTTGATGAAGTAGGTGTCTGTATATTTCTGTGGCAATCTTCACCGTCCATTCCCCATCCCGTTTCTTCTTCTTGGGCAGTCCCCAGGAACTGAGGATACCTTAGTTCTACTCTGGGTCAGAGGTAGCAGTTGAGGTCAATGTGGGAGGGAGCAGATGTCTCCCACACTGCCATCAGGCTCTTGAACCGACCTGAAAAACCCTAACGCTACCTAGGAATAGAACATAGAACACAAAACATTACAGCACAGTACAGGCCCTTCGGCCCACGACGTTGTGCCAACATTTTATCCTGCTCTAAGATCTATCTAACCCTTCCCTCCCACATAGCCCCCTATTTTTCTATCATTCATGTGTCTATCTAAGAGTCTCTTAAATGTCCCTAATGTAGCTGCCTCCACCACCTCTGCCACGCACCCACCACCCTCTGTGTAAAAAACTTACCCCTGACGTCCACCTTATACCTTCCTCCAATCACCTTCATATTATGTCCTCTCGTGTTAGCCATTGTGGGAAAAAGTCTCTGACTGTCCACAATATAATTCTTCCTCTCCCTATCAACTTGCACTGGGGTCATTATGTTTATTTTGTCGAGTAAATTATGTATGATTTATGTTAACTTAAGTTTATGGGAACTTATGTTTGTCATGTGCTATGCTACTGCAGCAGAAAGCTAACTTTTATTGCGTTTATACCGTGTGTGTATGTCCATGACAATAATCAAACTTGAACTTGAAGACTCTTCCACAGCTGGGACAGGTGGGTTGGGTGAGTGGTACTTTGTGAGGTGGTGAGCTCCCTCCACCACTTACTCAGGGTTTCTGTGTGCTCCTGGTGCATGCCCGCAAAATCCCCAATACCAACCCGTCTGCTCCTTCTCCACTTGATCAGTCATCGACTGGAGATTCCCAGGGGTCAGTGAGGATGCTGCAGTTCTTCAAGGAGACTTTGAGCACATTCTTGGAACTCTTCCTCTATCCACTGTCTCATGTCTTCCAGTGACGGAGCTCAAAAGAGGGCCTGCTTTGTGAGTGAGGTGTCGCCATTCTGGCGAAGTAGTGACCCAACTTGGTACAGTCAAATACTTTCTTTTGCATGCCATCCATACAGATCATTTCATTATCTTGGAAATTTCTTGGGAATTTCAACCTGAGGGGAAATAGGGTCTATACATAAAAACTGCTGGAGGAACTCAGCAGGTCAGGCAGCATCCACGGAGGGAAATAAACAATCGACGTTTTGGGCCGAGACCCTTCATCAGGACTGGAAAGGAAGAGGGCAGAAGCCAGAATAAGAAGGTGGGGGGGGAGGGGGAGGAGGTCTCACAGGCAGGGGATAGGTGAGTTCAGGTGAGGGGGGGAAGGTAGGTGGGTGGGGGAGGGGGGTAAGATGTAATAAACTTGAGAGGTGATAGGTAGAAGAGACGAAGGGCTGAAGAAAGAGGAATCAGGTAGGAGAGGGCAGTGGACCATGGAATAAAGGATGGGGGAGGGGAGGAGAGGAGATGGGCAGGTCATCAAGGTGGGAGAAGGGAGCCACGGGAATAAGGGAAGACAAAGGAGGGGGGGGGGGGGGGGGGGGGAAAAAGAAGGGATGGGGTTTCCGGAAGTTAGAGAAAGTGATGTTGAGGCCATCAGAATTGGAGATTCCCAAGGAGGTATATGAGGTGGTCTGGTTTGGTATCTATCAAAAAGTCAATCTCTCCAATGTATTAGCTAAAGGAATAAACGCTAGCCTTGTAATTCACACCCACATTCTTGAACAAATAAACAAACTCAAGCACTCCCTCAGTACCAGAACAAAGATATCAGCCTGGATTAGGATTGAACCCATGACTTTGACTCCAGCATGGCTCTGTTGGTGCTGCCAGTCATTAAGTGGCCACTCTTTACATGCATCTGGGATCGTCTGACTCAGAGGGTCCACTAGCCACTAAAACACAACAGTCAGGACAGCGTTGGACCTGCTGTTGCTTGCTAAGCCAGCCAATGCACATTGGCTCAGCACACAGATGAAGGGAGGTCATCCAACGAGCATCGATACTCTAACAGCACCCATGGAATTGTAGATAATCCCAATCAGGAGGTTGGGGAAAGAAGCTGAAGGAATATTTGGGAAAAATAACAGCAGTGCATGCCTGAGGGAATCTCTGGACTGACAAAGAAAATAATTCTCCTGTCAGAACAGGGTTTGAATCCATTGAGTTGCACTCATTAGTGACAAAAGTGGGTGAAGGATTTTTGAAGTTCTTATTGGAACCGTTTGAGTCATTATCTTTTCCTTAACTTACAGACTGTAGCTTTGTTCCAATAGTGTTTGGATAAAGTATGTAAATCAAGTTCCCAATGATTGTAGAATATATGCATTTTGGGTGTCATTTCTTTATTCGTGTATTAATGACCGTTCTCCGTTCATATGGTCACAGTCATGGGTCAAACACAGCCAAATGGGGTGATACAACAAAGGACAGAGCTCATCCAAGAAGAGCACTGTGAAGTGTAGGCGCAGAGGTGGGGAGGGCATTAATCTCCAGCCACTAAATAAGATTTCTTTATTAGTCACATGTACATCGAAGCACACAGTGAAATGCATCTTTTTTTTGCATAGAGTGTTCGGGGGGCAGCTCGCAAGTGTCACCACACTTCCAGCGCCAACATAGCATGCCCACAACTTCCTAACCCATACGTTTTTGGAATGTGGGAGGAAACCAGAGCACCCGGAGGAAACGCACGCAGACACGGGGAGAACGTACAAACTCCTTAAAGATAACAGCCGGAATTGAACCCGGGTCACTGGTGCTGTAACAGCATTAAGCTAACCACTACAATACCATGCCTGCCCAACAGATTGTGGATTCAATTCCGGCTGCTGTGTGTAAGGAGTCTGTACATTCTCCCTGTGTCTACATGGGTTTCCTCCGGGTGCTCCAGTTTCCTCCTACATTCCAAGGACGTACAAGTTAGGAAATTGTGGGCACGCTATGTTGGCACAGGAAGCGTGGCGACACTTGCGGGCTGTCCCCAGAACACTCTACGCAAAAATGCATTTCTCTGTGTTTCAATGTACATGTGCCTAATAAAGATATCTTATCTTACTCTGCATGAAGAAACCTTTCCTCAGATCTCTTTATCCTATACATCCCACTCCTATCTTCCCTGCAACTTAGAGCTAACTTGCCCACTTGAAGCAAAGCAGTTGTTTCTTCTTCCATAAACTCTCCCATTTCTCTCTGTGAGGGACTTATATTTTCCTTCACTAATCATTTCCTATTTCCACAGGTCTAGAGCTCTTATGGGCTGTTTTTATGTTTCTTGCTAGTTTATATTCTATTTTCCCTTCCTTTATCAATTTCTTTATTATCCTTGCTCCCTCTGAATTGCAATAATGAAGGGGGATTTTATTTCAATTTTAAATCCAAATCTTCTCTCTCTGCCTAAGTGTTAGATAGTCAACAAGCAAAACCTTCCAGGCAAAACATTAAACTCGAATCTTAACATCCTGCTAACCTTAAGCCAATTTGTTTTCCACAAAGCACACTGCCACACTCTCAATAAGTGGTGCCAAGCTTAGTGAAAAGGACAAATAATTTTCCCCAACACAAGGTACATAAATCAATTGAAGCCGGCAAGAGCTGAATCTTAAATACTGCACATTAAGCACTAAGTATGGTGAATACAACTCTTTGGTACTTAAACATGGTCAAGGCAATTGAATACTTGTGCGCAAATCCAGCAATCTGTTTGTGTTATTTGTTGCTAATGTGACAACAATTTGTCTTCCTTTGTTCTGTATCATTGCGTTGTTGTTATCTGTGAATATTCTAAATGTAGGCCATCATGAGTGGTGAGTTTGGGCAGAGAACACAACTAACAGAGCCATTTACATGTGTAATTTGAATCTCTAATGGCATCCCCCGAGTTGCGTGTCTCAGAAACCAGGTCCAAAGAGTCTGGGTTTGTTTTCTTTAAAACAAAGGTGGTTGAGGGGAGACTTAACAGACAGTTATAAAACTATGACAGGCCTAGACAGGGTGAAAAATAACATAGAAATCAAACAGTGCAGCAACAGAATCTTCAGCCCACGATGTCTCATCTTATCTTATCATGTGGCCAAACTAATTAAGCTAATGATGCTTAATTACACTGACCCCTTCTGTCTGCACATGGTCCATATCCCTCCAGTTCCTGTATATTTATGTGCCTATATAATAGCCTCTGAAATGCCTCTATCGTATCTGCCTCCACCACCACCCCTGGCAGCGCGTTCCAGGCACCCACCACTCTCTGTGTAAAAAACTTGCCCCGCACATCTCCTTTGAACTTACGCCCCCTCACCTTAAATGCATAAGATAAGATAAGAAAAGATATCTTTATTAGTCACATGTCCATCGAAACACACAGTGAAATGCATCTTTTGCGGAGAGTGTTCTGGGGGCAGCCCGCAAGTGTCGCCACGCTTCCAGCGCCAACATAGCATGCCCACAGCTCCTAACCTGTACATCTGTGGAATGTGGGAGGAAACCAGAGCACCCGGAGGAAACCCACGCAGACATGGGGAGAACGTACAAACTCCTTACAGACAGCAGTGGGAATTGAACCCGGGTCGCTGGCGCTGTAATAGTGTTGTGCTAACCGCTACACTATTGTGCCTGCCCTCTAGTATTGGACATTTTGACCCTGGGGAAAGATACCGGCTGCGTACTCTATCTATGCCTCTCATAATTTTATAAACCTCTATCAGGTCTCCCCTCAGCCTTCGCTGCTCCAGTGAAAACAACCCAAGTTTGTCCAACCTCTCCTTGTAGCACATGCCCTCTAATCCAGGCAGCACCTTGGTAAACTTCTTATGCACCCTCTCCAAAGCCTCGACAGTTGTCCTAGAATGGGGTATTGGTATTGGTTTATTATTGTCACTTGTACCAAGGTACAGTGAAAAACTTGCCTTGCATACAGTTCGTACAGATCAATTCATTACACAGTGCATTGAGGTAGTACAGGGTAAAACAATAACCAGGATTGAATGTAATACTCCAGATGCAGCCTAACTAAAGTTTTATAGAGCTGCAACATAACTTCCCGACTCTTGAACTCAGTGGAGGATTTTTTCTTAATGGAGAAGTAACTTCATCAGGACTGGTGGGGGGAGTTCTGGTCTGGGGAGTCAGCTGTTCGTTTCCCTCCATGGATGCTGCCTGACCTGCTGGGTTCCAACAGCATTTTGTGTGCGCTGCACCTTATTGTCTACCTGCACTGCACTTTATCTGTAACTGTGACACTTTACTCTGCATTCTGCTATTTCTTTCCCTTGTACTACCTCAATGCACTGTTGTAATGAAATGATCTGTCTGGATGGCATGCAAAACAAAGATTCTTCACTCTACCTCGATACATGTGACAATAATAAACCAATTTACCAACTTAACTATATATTGGAAAGAAATTTAGGGATTAGTGGGAGTTCGGAAAAAAATCTTTTCATAACTTATAAAAACACAGAAAGGCGACCATTCTGCCCAGTGGGTCCAAGGTGACCCCCATGAGTTACACTCCCCCCTCCTTATTTCCCTTAACCGCTGTAACCTATTCTCCCTCTCACAGACTGCTTTGATTCCTTTTGCCATTAACCTACACTAAGGGGTAATTTACAGTAGCCACAACCTGCCATAACATCTCTGGCATGTTGGAGGACACTGGAGCATCCAAGGAAAATCCATGTTGTTACAGGAGAACATGCAAACTCAATCCAGATAGCACCCCAGGTCAGCATCAAATCCAGGTAATTGGTAATTGGTTGGTAATTGGTCTGATATTGTCACATGTACCGAGATTTGTTTGGTGCCATCCAGAAAGATCATTCCATACACAAGTACATCGAGGTAGTACAAAAAGGAAAAACAGAATGCAGAATATAGTGTTACAGTTACAGACAAAGTGCAGTGCTGGTAGACAGATAAAGTGCAAGTGCCACGACAAGGTAGATTGGGAGATTAAGAGTTCACCTTTATTGTAAAAGATGTCCGTTCAAGAGTCTGATAACAGGCACGGTAGTGTAGCTGTTAGCATAACGCTTTACAGCGTCAGTGACCCAGGTTCAATTCCAGCCCTGTCTGTAAGGAGTTTGTACGTTCTCCCCGTGTCTGCGTGGGTTTCCTCCGAGTGCTCCGGTTTCCTCCCACATTCCAAAGACGTACAGGTTAGGAAGTTGTGGGCATGCTATGTTGGCGCCGGAAGCGTGGCAACGCTTGCGGGGTGCCCCCAGGGCATTCTACGCAAAAGATGCATTTCACTGTGTGTTTCGATGTACATGTCACTAATAAAGATCTTAAAAAACAGCGGGATGGAAGCTGTCCTTGACCGTGGTGGGACGTGTTCTCAAGCTTTTGTATCTTCTGCCCTTGCAGTTTGAATTAGTGTTGGAGAAACTTCAGTGCTACCCATAGGCCAGTGGTTCTCACCTCATCAATTGGAAAAATGTAGATTCAGGTCCCACTTGAGGTACCTGAGTATAAATATAGATTACCCTCCAGTGCAATACTCTCAGAGATGACGTCTTACAGATGAGATCTAAACCTGAGGACCTTTCTTTCTCCCTCATAATACCCCACCTCAAGGAAGGTTTCCCACTGCTATCCGGGGCAACATTTATTTCTCATTCAACGTCAGTTAAACAGATTCCCAAAACAAAATACTTCAGGTGTTGGAAATCTGACTGTTGATAAAAATACAAAAGCAGGAAAACAGTGGAAATACTCAGCAGCTCAGGCAGAGACCGTGGAGAAAAAAAGAGTTAACATTTTGTCAGAACTGATGGAACATCATCAAATTGAAGCATTAACTCTGTTTTGCCTGATGCAAGGTCTCAACCCAAGACATCAACAATTCCTTCCCCCCCCACAGTTGCTGCTCGACCCGCTGACTTCCTCCAGTAGTTAGTTTTTAACTCTGTTTCTCTCTCCACAGATACTGCCTGGCCTGTTGAGTATGCACAGCATTTTCTGTTTTGTATCAGTTAAACAGATAATCAAATTGATGTCATAGCACTGTTAGTGGGATCTTGCTATGCCCAAATCAGCTATCTTATTTCTTACATTGCAACAGTGGAATTGGCATTGGTTTATTATTGTCACATGTACCAAGGTACAGTGAAATACTTGTTTGCATACTGTTCATACAGATCAATTCATTACACAGTGCATTGAGGGAGTACAAAGTAAAACAATAACAGAATGCAGAGTAAAATGTCACAGCTACAGAGAAAGTGCAGTGCAGTTAGGCAGTAAGGTGCGAGGTCATAATGAGGTAGATTATGAGGTCAAGAGACCATCTTATTGAACTAGGGAACTGTTCAATAGTCTTATAGCAGCGGAATAGAAGCTGTCCTTGAGCCCGGTGGTCCGTGTTTTCAGGATTTTGTATCTTCCACCCAATGGAGAGGAGAGAAGAAAGAATGTCCAGGGTGGGTGGGGTCTTTGATTATGTTCACCTTGGCAGCAAGAAGTATAGACAGAGTCCATGGAGGGGAGGCTGGTTTCCATGATGTGCTGGCCTATGTCAACAACTCTCTGCAGTTTCTTGTGGTCACGGGCAGAGCAGATGCCATACCACGCCGTGATGTAACCAGATCTGATGCTTTCTACATTGGCAAGTTAGTAAATTGATTTATTATTGCCACATGTACCGAGGTACAGTGAAAAACTTTGTTTTGCATGCCATCCATAAAAATCATTTAATCACATCAGTACATCGAGGTAGTACAAGGTAAAAACAATAACAGAATGCAGAATAAAGTGTTACAGTTACAGAGAAAGTGCAGTGCAGGCAGACAATAAGGTGAAAGGCCATGATGTAGATTGTGAGGTCAAGAGTCCACTTTAATGTATAAGAGGTCCATTCAATAGTCTTACAACAGTGGGATAGAAACTGTCCTTGAGCCTGGTGGTATGTGCTTTCAGGCTTTTGTATCTTCTGCCCGATGGGAAGGGGGAGTAGAGAGAATGTCCTTGGTGGGTGGGGTCTTTGATTATGCTGGCTGCTTTACTGAGGCAGACAGTCCATGGAGGGGAGGCTGGTTTTCGTGATGTGCTGAGCTGTGTCCACGACTCTCTACAGTTTCTTGCAGTCTCGGACAGAGCAGTTGCCATACCAAGCTGTGATGCATCTGGATAGGATGCTTTTGATGGTACATCAATAAAAATTGGTGTGAGTCAAAGGGGACACGCCGAATTTCTTTAGCCTCCTAAAGAAGTAGAGGCAGTGCTGCACTTTCTTGGCCATGGCATCTACGTGGTTGTACCAGGACAGGCTATTGGTGATGTTTACTCCAAGGAACTTGAAGCTCTCAACCACCTCGACCTCAGCACCATTGGTGCAAACAGGAGCGTGTGCACTGCCCTGCTTCCTGAAGTCAATGAAAGGAGATGGGATTGTGATTACATAAATACAAATAATGTATTTAAACACTTAAAAGTGAATGGATAACAATCGGTGGTCAGTCAGAGCAGCCAACTTGTGCACAGAAAGATCCCAGATACAACAAACAAACAAAATGAATGAATTCTGAAGTCATGAGGTGGCCTAGTGTTGGCCTTTAAAGGTTGAAAGGGGAGATAAATGAGGACATGATTGGTGACACCAGCTTACAGGAAGATACAAAGGAAAAAGCTCCAAACAAGATCTTGAGCTTAGAGGTCCTGGGGAGAGCAAGTTACATGGCACGTCAGATACTGATTGAGACGCAGTGAGCATGTGGTGACTGGGAAGATTGTCTGGCATGGAGCTTCTGTAACTTAGGAGAGCCAAAAAAGGAGGTTTCAAACAGGGACTAAATGTAGTGCTAGTAATTAAACAGGAAGAAAGGTGATCCAAGATAAAAGATGAGCATAGAAGGTTGGACTCTTAAATGGCCAAAGCCATTATTTTATCAGATGAAATTTTTTCAGAAGTAGGAGTTCATTTTATACTGGCCACTACTTTTAATATCATAATGAATGAATAAGTAACTTCCTTCCAGTCCTCGCAAGGACCTCAGTCTGATACACTAATATCTTCCTGCAATCTACTTGAGATGGCTTAATAAATCAGTGACTAAATTGATTATAAAATGATCCATCATGCAATCTCTGAGGCGATCAGATAAAATTCTTATAAATTGATCTTTCTCTGTGATAAATATTATGCAAAGCCTTCCTCGACTCTTCCTGCACAATCTGCAGAGTCTCACACATAATCTCCCTGACTTGAAGCTCAGTTCCAGTGTATCCCTGCAGTCAATTCAGAATAAGTGACTGCTGCCTACATTGAGGGAATAAATAATTAGCTTCACTCCATGACATAAAATCAATAAATACTTAAAACTTTGATTGTTCCTTCTAACTCTAGTCAAAACAAAATAAATAATTAAATATAAATATGTTCATCTTAACTAATCTGTAACTGCTGCTAGTAAGTTAATTTTACTGAGTAATCCATTCAGATCCCAAATTCTGTACTGTATTTGCTTCTAATATAACTACTACAAATTCTATCCTCTTTAGTTTTTCCTGTGTACTACACTGAAAGTTGTTTACTTTCCTCTCTCTGCTCATCTACTTCACCTGATGTCTTTTTCAGATTGTTACCGCTACAAATGTTAACATCACTTCATCCTTTCGACTCAGTCCTGTCCCCTTGGGCAAATTCGCCCTCTGGAATCTGCTCAAGGTGCCCCTTCCTTACTAGTGCACTCCTTTTCAGTCATCCTCCTCTCCTATTAGTCACGTTTCTTACTCAACCTCCAGATTTTTCCTGTCCCACATTAGGACCCCTCAACCTTTATTGTACCTCCAATTGAAAAACCGAGAGTATTAGGAAAATGACATTTCAAATGTTGGCATGAAACAATAGACACACCCACAAGGAGAATGTAAATTGGTATTGGTTTATTGGTATTGGTTTAATATTGTCACTTATACCGAGGTATGGTGAAAAACTTGTCTTGCATACCGATCGTACAGGTCAATTCATTACACTGTGCAGTTACATTGAGTTAGTACAGAGTGCATTGAGGCAGTACAGGTAAAAACAACAACAGTACAGAGTGAAGTGTCACAGCTACAGAGAAAGTGCAGTGCAGGTAGACAATAAGGTGCAAGGTCACAAGGTATATCGCGAAGTCAGAATCCAAGGGGAATAAAATTAGAGTGAAAAACAATACGTGAAGGAAAGAGAGAGTGAGATAAGGAACCAAGCAATTCTCTACATTTTCTGCCACAGCTACTGATAACCCCAACCAATCATGTTTTCCTAATGCAGGGTCTCCACCTGAAACATCGACTACCCCTTTGCATGCACAGATGCTGCCTGACCTGCTGAGTTCCTCCAGCAGTTTGATTTTTGCTCCAGATTTTAGCAACTGCAGTCTCTTCTGTCTCCAATCACTTTTTCATTTATAATTAATATCATATCCCATATTGGAATTTTTACCTTAACTGTACAAAGCCATAAACCTATGGCACAATATTCCAAACATCAGCTATAACATTAAACTTAATACTGATTAATAAACCTATTAACTACCATAATAGTTACAAATTTTCTCCAATATACTTCCCACTACTATAAATTGAATAATAATAGTCATAGAGTCATAAAGTAATACAGCATGGAAACAGGCCCTTCAGCCCAACTCGTCCATGCCGACCATGGTGCCCACCAAGCTAGTCCCATTTGCCCACATTTGGCCCATATCCCTCTAAACCCCTCCTATCTATATATTTACCCAAATGACTTTTAACTGTTGTTATTGTACCTGCCTCAACCACTTTCTCTGGCAGTTCATTCCATATACCTACCAGCTTCTGTGTGAAGAAGTTGCCCCTCAGGTCACTTTTAAATTTTTCACCTTTCACCTTAAACCTGTGCCCTCTAATTTTTAGTTCCCTTTCCCTGGGAAAATGACTAGCATTCACCCTATCTTTTCCCTTCATGATTTTATACACCTCCATAAGGTAACCCCTCAATCTCCTACATTCCAAGGAATAAGCTCCCAGCCTGCCCAACTTCTCCCTATAACTCAGGCCCTTGAGTCCCAGCAGCATCCTCGTAAATCTTCTCTGCACTCTTTCCAGTTTAGTGATGTATTTTGTGTGCAGGCCCATTAACACAAAAGGCGTTCAATGAAGGATGCAAAAAAGGCAGCAATAGATCGATGGATTGATAGGCAGGCTGGAGACACAAGAGACTGTACGTGCTGGAATCTGCAGCAACGAACAAGATGCTGGAGCAGCTTTATGCTCCAGATTCAAGTATCTGCAGTCCCTTGTGTCTCCATTTCACTGCTCTGTTGCAAAGTCTCTTCAACATATGTCCACTTTGAAGATGTTTTCCTCCTCTCTTTGATGGGCGTTCCGTGAGACCCTCTCTCACTTCTCCCCCATTGTGATTTCTGCTACTCTCCTGCTCTTCATCCACGTTCTCACCCGGACTCGCTACCACAGCCGCCTTTCCTTCCTCGGTACTTCTCCAGTCGCTGGATTCTTGCTCCAGACAGACTGACTGGAGACACAAGAGACTGCAGACACTGGAATCTGGAGCAACAAACAAGATGCTGGAGGAACTCAGCAGGTCAGGCAGCAGCTGTGGAGGGAAATGAGCAGTCAATGTTTCAGGCTGAGACCCTTCATCGGGACCCCTGTCCAGATGAAGGTTCTTGCCCCAAAATATCAACTATTTCCCTGACTGATTGATTGATTGTTGATTTCTATTGCACCTTCCTCAATCTCCAGGAAGTCCAGAGCACTTTATGTTCATTGAAGTGTTTTCAGAGTGTAGTCATTGTTGTAACATAGGAAATGTAGCATCTAATTTGTGCACAGCGAATAGCAATAGAATAATAATTCTTGATCCTTGAACAGGCCAGAAACACCGCACCAAGATCCAGGCCATCCTCATCCTTTCTGGGGAACTGTCCAATCATTTTACATTGCCTTCCCTCTTTGTTTCTTCACACATTTCCTGTCATTTTGCACAATTTAATGACACATTGGAACCTTTATAAATTGGTTCTTGTTACCATTTTCCTGTCTTTTGGAATCTCAATAGCTTTTGCTGTGCCCACTTTCTTAAGCCTTACACCCACTGCCATTAACGCAAAACTCCTTCACAGATAAGTCTCTGTCACACATGCGTTGCTGACTGGCTCCTATAATACTGTGACTCAAGGGTCAGTGTGAATTACAGACCAATTATCTTCGTATGTATAAGGGGAGAGATGGTCCACGATACATCATCGAACATTATCAGCTACATCTAAAGGCCACAAGGAGGAGTCAGCAATATTCTTCATTCATCTGATCTGATTTTTAACAGGGCAACTAAATTACTGAGGGAGGATTATGAGCTGAAATACAGAGAAGCCTCCAGCAGAAGCATGAACAATATTTGTTGAACTTCTTTTGATGGCTCCACTTAAGAATGATGTTGATTCACTTTTCAATTTCTCACAGGTTCTGGGCATTGTTTGCAAGGCCATTAGTGGACTCTGCTCAATACATCATGAGCACATCCCTCCCCACCATTGGTAGTATCTACAGGAAGCGCTGCCTCAAGAAGGTAACATCCATCACCAAAGATCCCCACCATCCGAGACATGCCATCTTCTCACAGCTACCATCGGACAGAAGGTACAGAAACCTGAAGTCTCACACCACCAGGTTCAAGAACAGCTACTTCCCTTCAACTGGTCAGTTCTTGACACAACCCTAATCACTACAGTTTAGCAACACTGTGACCACTTTGATTGTTTTGCACTAAAATGAACGTTTTTTTGTTCTAATTGTGTTCTTTCTTGTGTTTAATTTATGTTTATATTATGTTTTTCTTGTGAATGCTGCTTATATGTGCCTGTGATGCTGCTGCAAGTAAGTTTTCCATTGCACCTGTGCACACATGTACTTGTGCATGTGACAATAAACTCGACTTTGACTTTGACTTTGACTTTTCGAAAGGGAACCTGCAGGTAGAGGTGTTCCCATGTGCCTGCTGACCTTATGGTAGAGATGATGAGTTTGGGAGATGCTGTAGCCTAGGCCAGTAACTGCAGAGCATTTTGAAGGTGGTACACACTGCAGCCACTGTGCACTGGTGGTGTAGGTAATATACTTAGGATGATGGACATAGGTGCCAACTAAGTGGACACCGTCCTGCATAGTGTCAGGCTACTTGAGTGACGTCAGTGTCCAGGGAAATGGAGATATAGGAAGGATAGCACTATAGGAAGTATGTTGAGGCTTTAGAGAGGGTGCAGAAGAGGTTTACTAGGATGCTGCCTGGATTAGAGGGCATGTGCTGTTAGGAGAGGATGGACAAACTTGGGCTCTTTTCTCTCGAGCGGCGGAGGCTGAGGGGTGATCTGTTGGAAGTGTATAAAATTATGAGGGGCATAGAAAAGGTGGACAAGCAATATCTTTTTCCCATTATTGAGTGATCCAATACCAGAGGGCATGCATTTAAGGTGAGAGGGGGTAGGTTCAGAACAGACGTGAGGGGTACATTTTTTACTGAGAGAGTGGTGGATGCCTGGAATGCGTTGCCTGATCGGGTGGTGGAGGCAAATTCATTGGGGGCTTTTAAGAGGGGCTTGGATGGGCACATGAATGAGAGGAAAATGGAGCGATATGGGCATTCTGTAGGTAGCAGGGAATAGCTATGGTAGCACAACATTGTGGGTTGTGCTATACTATTCTGTGTTCTATATGTTCTATCAAGCTCCTTGCTTGTGCTTTGTAGACAGTGTTCCAACATATTCTTGTAGCCACGATATTTATGCAGCCGGCCCTCTTCAGTTTCTGTTCAAGCAAGCTTTTTTATTTCAAATTTGTTCTCAGGCTATGAGTGGGATTCTTCATTCGTCCCCATATAAGTGGTCCATGAACACTACCTCATTATTCCTTTTTATGGCACTATTTATTTGTGTTTGTAATTTATAGTAACTTTCTGACTTTGCACTGTACTGCTGCTGCAGAACGAGAAATTTCACGTCATCGAAGTCAATGATAATAAATCTGATTCTGATTCTGATTGGTTTATTATTGTCACATGTACCAAGGTACAATGAAAAGCTTTGTTTTGCATGCCTTCCATGCAGATTACTTCACCACATCAGTGCATTGAGGTAACAGAGCAATAATGGAGTGAAGAATATAGCGTTACAGTTACAGTAAAAGTGCAGTGTAGGTCAAAAATAAGGTGTAAGGCCGTAAGAGTCATAGAGCAATACAGCACGGATACAGGCCCTTCGGCCCAACCAATCCATGCCAACTACGATGCCCACCCAGCTAGTCCCAATTTCCTGTGTTTGGCCCATATCCCTCTAAGCGCCACCCCTCCATGTACCGATACCGATACCAATACCTATCCAAGTGCTTCTTAAATTATACCATTGTACCTGCCTCAGCCACTTCTTCTGGCAGGTTGTTCCATATACTCAACACCTTCTGAGTGAAAAAGTTGACCCTCAGTTCCCTTTTAAATCTTTCCCCTCTCACCCTAAGTCTATGCCCCTTAGTTTTGGACTCCCCTACCGTGGGGAAAGGACTATTACCATCCACCTTATCTATGCCTTTCATGATTTTATGGACCACAAAAAGGTCACCCCTATTCTCCTACCCTCCAAGGAATAAAGACCTAGCCTGACCAACTTCTCCCTATAACTCAGGCCCTCCAGTCCTGGAAACATCCATTCCTTCCAATTTAACCACGTCTTTCCTATAACAGGGTGACCAAAACTGTGCACAATACTCCAAGTGCGATCTCACCGACAACTTATACAACTGCAACATAATGTCCCATCTCCTATATTCAATGCCCTGACTGATGAAGACCAGTGTGCTAAACACCTTTTTCACAACCCTGTCTAACTGTGATGCCGCTTTCAACAAACTGTGCACTTGTACTCCTTGGTCCCTCTGTTCCAATTCACCACCCAATGCCCTACCATTCGTAGTGTAAGTCCTACACTGGTTTGACTTTCCAAAATGAATCACCTCACACTTATCTGTATTGAAATCCATTTGCCACTCCTCGGTCCAATTCCCTCACTGATCGAGATCCCCCTGTAATTTGCGATAACCTTCTTCACTATCAACAACAACTCCTAATTTTGTGTCATTGGCAAACTTACTGATCAAGCCTTGTGCATTCGCATCCAAATCATTCATATCAATAATGAATAACAAGTGTCCCAACACCAACCCCTGCAGCACACCACTAGGCACCAGCCTCCATTCCAAGAAACAACCTTCAACCACCACTGTCTGCTTCCTACCTCTGAGCCAATTTTGAATCCACCTAACACGGTAGTGTAGCAGTTAGCGTAACACTATTACAGCACCAGCGACCCGGGTTCAACTCCGGCCACTGTCTGTAAGGAGTTTGTATGTTCTCCCCGTGTCTGCGTGGGTTTCCTCCGGGTGCTCCAGTTTCCTCCCACGTTCCAAAGACGTACGGGTTAGGAAATTGTGGGCATGCTATGTTGGCGCCAGAAGCATGGCGACACTTGCGGGGTGCCCCCAGGGCATTCTACGCAAAAGATGCATTTCACTGTGTGTTTTGATGTACACGTGACTAATAAAGATATCTTATCTCTTATCTCATCTCCTTGGATTCCATGGGACCTAACCTTCCAGACCAACCTACCATAAGGGACCTTGTTGAAGACCTTGCTGAAGTCCAATTCGACAACGTTCACTGCCCTACCCTCATCTATCTTCAAAAAACTCTAACAGGTTTGTCAAGCATGACTTTCCCCACACAAAGCCATGCTGACTCCTCCTAATCAGACTCTGTCTATCCAAATGCTGCTAGATCCTGTCCCTCAGAACTCCCTCTGGTAACTTCCCCACATCTGATGTCAGGCTGACCAGCCTGTGATTTCCTGGCTCGTCCTTGCTACCCTTAAACAATAGAATGATATTAGCCACCTTCCAGTCTTCAGGAACTTCACCAATATCTCCGTAAGGGCCTCCCCAATTTCTTCTCTAGCTTCCCACAAAGTGTGAGGATGCACTCAGTCAAGCCCTGGGGATTTATCCACCTTAATTCACTGTAAGGCTGCAAATACTTCCTCCCTGGTGAAATAAATTTCCTCCAGAACATCTCCACTTGTTTCCTCTATTTCTTGAGCAACCATGATTTTCTCCTCAGTAAACACCGAGGAGAAATATTTCTTAAAAAATCCCACCCATCTCCTGCAGCTCATGACATAGACGGCCCTACTGATTTCTAAGGGGACCTACTCTCTCCCTAGACACCCTTTTACTCTTAAAATAGCTATAGATCCTCTTAGGATTTTCCTTAACCTTACCTCATACTTAACCATCTCATACTCTCTCTTTGCTCTCCTGATTTCCCTCTTAAGAGTATTCTTAATCTTTTTAAAGTCTTCAAGGGATTCACTTGTCTCCTTCTAAATCCAATGCATGCTTCCTTCTTTTTCTTGACCAGAGCCTCAGTATATCTCATCAGCCAAGGTTCCCTAAGCTTGTCAGGTTTACCCTTCACCCTAACAGGAACATGCTGCTCCTGGACTCCTGATATCACACTCTTAAAAGCCTCCCACTTACTATTCATTCCTTTCCCTTCAAAGAGGCTTACCCAGTCCAACTCTGCTAGATATTGCCTAATTCCCCCAAAGTTAGCCCTGCTCCAGTTTAGGTCACCCAGTCCAACTCTGCTAGATCTTGCCTAATTCCCCCAAAGTCAGCCCTGCTCCAGTTTAGGACCCTAACCTGTGGACCTGTCCTATCCTTTACCATCACTGTCTTAAAACTAATAGAATTATGGTCACTAGAGTCAAAGTGCTCCCTGACTGCCACCTCAGTTACTTGCCCTGCCTCGTTCCTTAAGAGAAGGTCCAGTATTGAATACCCCCAAGTAGGGTCCTCTATATATTGACTCAGGAAACTTCCCTGGACTCATTTCACAAATTCCACCCCATCCAGGCCCTTGACACTCTGGGTAGTCCAGTCAATACCGGAGAAATTTAAATCTCTCACTAATACAACCATATTACTTACAACTATGAGCAATTTCTCTACACACCTGCTCCTCAAGTTCCCGCTAACTATTGGAAGGTTTATAATACAGTCCACTGAAGTGACCCTCCCCTTCTTGTTTCTAAGTTCTACCCATATGGCCTCACTGGACGATCCCCTAAGAATGCCTTCCCTAAGTTCTGCTGTTACGTCCTCCCTTATCAAAAAGGCAACACCCCCTCCTCGCTTACCACTACCTCTGTCACGCTTGTAGCATCTGTATCCTGGAATATTGAGCTGCCAGTCCTGCCCTTCTCTCAGCCATGTTTCTGTTATGGTGATAACATCCCAGTCCTCAGAGCCTAGATGAGGCTTTTACTGAGGTGGTCACACCCAGCGTACAGGCTTCAGAGAGATGGGTGACCACTAGGGAAAGAAAGGGGAGTAGGCAGTCAGTGCAGGGTTCCCCTGTGGCTATTCCTCTCACTAACAGGTAGACCTCTTTGGATACTGTTGAGGGGGATGTTCCTTCAGTGGCTAGCAGCAATAGTCAGGCCCCTGGCACGTGAGACTGGTTCTGAGGCTCAGAGGGAAAGGGAGCAGTCAGACAATGATAGGACACTCGATAGTGAGGGGGACAGACAGGAGATTCTGTGGCCGCAGAAGAGACGCCAGGACGGTCACCTGGGCCACTTACTCAGCCTCTTCACAGCAAAGACTCCTGAGCCAAAGCTTCAGCTCCCCACTCCTCCGCTCTCACAATGACTGCTCCAATGGCCACCACGATGAGGAAATTGTGAGGTCAAGAGTCCATCTTATCGTACTTTGTAAAGATGGTCCTGGGAGAGCAGCCGACCTTGTGATGCTGGTTCTCCTAACAACTTCAGTCCAGTCACAATAAAGGAACGTCTTAGTCTGGGTGGTGAGTGGATCTGCTGGTGAAGGTGGCAGGTCTACTTCTTGATGCTGGCAGAGGAGGGAGAAGTGTACAGAGTAACTCAGTGTGTAACTGTAGTGCACCCTTTAGATATCAGAAGGATTGACAGTGGAAGACCATAGAACACAATCTTTCCTGTGCTCAGATCAAGTCAATATCTATTCTACAATGAGCAACTGAGCAAAAGGGAATAGCATGAGTTGTAAGCTTGGTTAGTAACTTGAAGTTCATCTTAGTTCCCTCGGGGAGGAAATGAGAAGTCTATCATTGTAGCCTTGGCTTTACTTGGTTCTTTCTGTCCTGGAAGTTTTCCTCCCACGTTCCAAAGACGTACGGGTTAGGAAGTTGTGGGCATGCTATGTTGGCGCCAGAAGTGTGGTGACACTTACGGGCTGCCCCCAGCACAATCTCAGTAATGCAAAAAGACGCATTTCACTGTGTGTTTCGAGGTACATGTGACTAATAAAGAATAAAGAAAGAAGAAAGGTTTAAGTAAATTCCCCACTGTGTAGAGGGAGCAGATTTGATCCGTTAAGTATCTGGGCAAGCCCTTTACTGGCTCCATGTTCCAACTGCATGAGCTTTCACAAAGAGGTAAATCATTAAGTTTGTGAAGCAGATAACAGATTAAGAGAATTTGTGGTAAATTACTTGTCTGATTGAACATTGATTAAGGAATTAGTAAACAGAACCAGAAAGGTTTTAATCAAACTTTGGAGATGATAGATTCTACAGAGGTATGTTAATCTATATTTAGCTAATGTCAGTTGACATAGGAGGGAGACTCACAAAGCAGTGCCAAACTGTGGGATTGGATGACCAGAGGAAGAGAAATTAAAGGATTTAGAACGTTAATTGGATGGTAAAGTAGCACCAGCGACGTAATGTGGAAATACAAGGCGATGCTTACTGGAACAGAAGGTGTAAATTATGTGTGCACAGTCCCTGGGGACTTGTTGGCCCATGTAGAAATGTAGAAAGATAATCAAGCATGCAAGCCTTTTGCAAGTGTCGTGTCAGGCTATTGTTCTCAATGTTAATTGAAGTAAATATGTGTCCCATGAGAGATCTGATTACAACTCAAACAAGGTTACTTTAACCTCCGTAACGCCACATTCCGTATATTCCAGTGGTTATGTTAACTGCACAGAAGACAGAGAAATGGAACTTGATGCTGCTCTGATTCAAACAGATTTACATTTATGTGGCACCTTATCAGATTTCTCAGAACAATGTTAAAGTATTTTGAAAAGCATTAGCTATTGTTACATTAAGTGACACCAGACTCCCGACAGTCTATTCTGAGAACTGATGTGGGAGGAGGTCACTAGGTGGGCAGAGAAAAAGATTCAGAGTGCTTAAAGCTCCCTGAAGAAATGCAATGTCCCCATTTACTCTTGGGAATCTCTAGCTCATAACTGCTCCAAGTGGGGAAGGAACAGTCAGGATGATATTGAGAATCTAGAAGTCATGTACTGGGAGCTCACAGAAACCCTGGTATTGGTATTGGTATTGGTTTATTATTGTCACTAGTACTGAGGTACAGTGAAAAACTTGTCTTGCATACCGATCGTACAGGTCAATTAATTGCACAGTGCAGTTACATTGGGTTAGTACAGAGTGCAATGAGGTAGTACAGGGTAAAACCAATAATAGCACAGAGTAAAGTGTCACAGCTACAGAGAAAGTGCAGAGCAATAAGGTGCAAGGTCAAAACAAGGTAGATTGTGAGTTCGGAATCCATCTCATTGTATAAGGGAATCGTTCAATAGTCTTATCACAGTGGGATAGAAGCTGTCCTTAAGTCTGGTGGTACGTGCCCTCAGGCTCCTGTATCTTCTGCCCAATGGAAGAGGAGAGAAGAAAGAATGACCCAGGTGGGTGGGGTCTTTGATTATGCTGGCTGCTTCACCAAGGCAGTGAGAGGTAAAGAGGTCCAAGGAGGGGGGGCTGGTTTCCATGACGCGCTGGGCTGTGTCCACAACTCTCTGCAGCTTCTTGCGGTCCTGGGCAGAGCGGTTGCTGTACCAAATCGTGATGCATCCAGATAGGATGCTTTCTATGGTGCATCGATAAAAGCTGAAGTGGTGGAAGGATCACACCAGCTCACAGACTACCCACCCACCTGTTCTGACACGTCCTGCCAATTTGTGGAACATAGAACAGCACAGCACAGGAACAGGCCCTTCAGCCCATACGTCTGTGCCGAGCACTATGCCAATCGAAACTAATCCCATCTGCCTGCACATGGTCTGTATCCTTCGGTTCCCTGCCTGTCACATCCCTGTCTAAATACCTCTTAAATGTCACCATTGTATCTTCTTCCACCACCTCTGCTGGTAGGACAATTCAGGCACCTACCACTCTCCTTTCAGCTTTCCCCTCTCACCTTAAAGCTATGCCCTCTAATATTTGACACTTCCTCCCGGGAAATAGACTCTGTCTGTCTACCCTGTGAATGCACGTCTGCAGTTGCAAAGGAGTCTGCAATTCCTCCATCGGCCTCATCAGGATCAGAATCAGATTTGCTATCACTGACATATGACGTGAAATTTGTAAGACATAAAATCTATAACTTACAAAAATAAATAGTGCAAAAAAAAGGAATAATGAGGTAATGTTCATGGATGCATGGATCATTTGGAAATCTGATAGCAGAGGGGAAGAAGCTGTTTCTGAATCATTGAGTGTGGGTCTTCAGGCTCCTTTACTTCCTCCCCGATGGTAGTAACGAGAAGAGGGCATGTCCCGGATGGTGAGGGTCCTTAATGACAGATGCCGCCTCCTTGAGGCACCGCCTCTTGAAGATGTCCTTGATGGTGGGGAGGGTTGTGCCCGTGATGGAGCCGGCTGAGTCTACAACCCTCTGCAGCCTCTTGTGATCCTGTGCATTAGAGCCTCCATACCAGGCTGTGATACAACCAGTCAGAATGCTCTCCACCGTACATCTATAGAAGTTCGTAAGAGCCTTTGGTGACATACTAAATCTTCTCAAACTCCCAATGAAGTAGAGCCACTGGCGTGCCTTCTTCATGATTGCATCAATGTGTTGGCCCAGGATAGATCCTCTGAGGTGTTGATGCCTAGGAACTTGAAGCTGCTCACCTTTTCCACCGCTGACCCCTCAATGAGGACTGGTGTGTGTTCTCCCGACTTCCCCTTCCTGAAGTCCACAATCAGTTCCTTGGTCTTGCTGACATTGAGTGTGAGGTCATTGTTGTGACACCACTCAAACAGCCGATCTGTCTCACTCCTGTACGCCTCCTCGTCGCCATCTGAGGTTCTACCAACAACAGTGGTGTCATCGTCAAATCAGCCACCTCAGAAGCCACAAACCAGAATGGAAACATGTCAGCCCAGAGGAGTACCTAACATAAAGTGATCTTACAGACAGTGAGAGCCAAGAAGTAGACATGATTCATATTTGCAGCCCAGAATGTCCATGCAGCCATCTGATTTATCTTGGTGTTTATGCTTCAAACAGCTATTTCCTATATTGTTTAGACATTACCATTTAGTAGCAAATTCCATCTTAAAACATGTTCTCCTGGATTCCCCATTGGATATATTAATAACCAAAATATCTAAGACCCCTGGTTTTGGCCTTTCCCACACTTGGGAATAGTTGTTCTATGTCTGACCTGTTATAATTTCAAAGACAATGAAAATCAAAATCGCAGATGCTGCAAATGTGAAATAGAAAGGTCCTCTTCTGATGAAGGATCTTCAAGCTGAAACATTAACCTTGTTTCTCTTTCCTCACCTGTTACTTATTTCCAGCTTTATCTGATATTAGAATATATTCTCTCTTCTCTCCTCTTCTATCAGGTAGAAGATACAGGAGCCTGAGGGCACGTACCACCAGGCACAAGGACAGCTTCTATCCCACTGTGATAAGACTATTGAACGATTCTCTTATATGATGAGATGGACTCTGACCTCACGATCTACCTTGTTGTGACCTTGCACCTTATTGCACTGCACTTCCTTGTAACTGTGACACTTTACTCTGTACTGTTATTGTTTTTACCTGTACTAACTCAATGTAACTGCACTGTGTAATGAATTGACCTGTACGAACGGTATGCAAGACAAGTTTTTCACTGTACCTCGGTACAAGTGACAATAATAAACCAATACCAACAGAACAGTACAGCACAGGGACAGGCCCCTCAGCTCACCATGATGCTAATTGGAACTGATCCTGTCTGCCTGCACATAGTCTGTATCCTCCATCCCCTGCCTGTTTATACGCCTGTCTAAATGCCTCTTAAACACTGATATTAGAGGACATAGAATCCCGCCTGACAGGCACCCCATCCACAATCATTCACTCACTCCACCACTGACGCACAGCAGTAGCAGTTCATAGGACGCACTGCAGCAATTCAACAAGACTCCTCAGACAGCATCTTCCAAACCCACCACCTCTACCAGCTGGAAGGACAAGGGCAACAAACGCACGGGGAACGCCAGTCCCTGGAAGTTGCCCTCCAAGTCACACACCATCCTGACTGGGAAATATATCGCCGTTCCTGCTCCGTCGCTGGGTCAAAGTCCTGGAACTTCCTCCCTAACAGCGTTGTGGGTGTACCCACACCTCAAGGGCTGTGGTGCTTCAAGAAGGCAGCTCACCACCACCTTCTCAAGGGCAATTAAATGCTGGCTCAGCCATGAAGCCCACATCCCTTCAACAAATATGAAAAAATTTGTATCTGCTTCCACCAATTCACCTGTCAGTGAACTTCCAGGCACCTACCACTCTCTGTGTCAAAAATCTACACCCCTCATCAGTCAGCTTTGTTGCCTCCTCAAAAGTTGGTAAGACAGGACCTCCCCCACAGAAGGACTCACTGCCTATCCCTAGAAGTCCGTGCTTTTTCAGGTGCGAGTAGATCCTTTCCCTAAGAATCTTCTCCAATAATTTCCCTACCACTGATGTAACGCTCACTGGCGTACTATTTCCTGGTTTGTCTCCACCGCCCTACTTAAACAGAGGAACAACGCTGGCTATTCTCCACTCCTCTGGGACCTCACCTGTGGTTAAAGAGGATACAAAGATCTCTGTCAAGGCCCCAGCAAGCTTCTCTGTCACCTATCTCAATAACCTATATGTTTAAGTGTTTTAGTTTTTTGTTTAAATAATTTAGTTTAAGTAATTCACTAAATATTTTAGTTCTATTCACCTCTAAAGTTATTTGAAATCTCAAGAATTTTTAGTAGTCTTTGAATATTTCTGTATCAGAAACATTCATGGTTCTTGACAACCCCACCACCCAGGACATTCTCTCTTCTCTCCTCTTCCGTCGGGTAGAAGATTCAGGAGCCTGAGGGCACGTACCACCAGACTTAAGGACGGCTTCTACCCCACTGTGATAAGACTATTGAACGGTTCCCTTATGAGATGGACTATGACTTCACAATCTACCTTGTTGTGACCTTGCACCTTATTGCACTGCACTTTCTCTGTAGCTGTGACACTATACTCTGTACTGTTATTGTTTTTACCTGTACTACATCAATGCACTCTGTACTAACTCAATGTAACTGCACTGTGTAATGAATTGACCTGTACGATCGGTTTGTATGACAAGTTTTTCACTGTACCTCGGTACAAGTGACAATAATAAACCAATACCAATTTACCAGCTGGCTAAGCCAGGGATATAGTTGTCAAAGGTTTTTTTTTCCAGCTGCCTTGCTGGTAGGTGTTTGTCCAAAATTTTGAGCATGGGCAACGTGCCATCAATTATGAGCCAATCTTTCAAATCAGTGTTTTGTCAGAAATGGGAAAAGAAATAGATAAAAGAAGTTTAAAGATTCAGTGAAAATAGTGAAAATGAACACAATAATTGTCCAAGACAAAATTTGGTGGAGATGGGACCTAAAGAAACAAGAAAAGATGTCTGGAGAGGGTGTGGATGACTGTCTGTCTGAAAGTATTTATCTCTGTGTCGATATTGGAAGGGTGTATTGTGCTTAGGTGAATGATGAATGTTGCATGTTGCATGATGAATGTTACATCTTGCATGATGAATGTTGCATGTTGAATGATGAATGTTGCATGTTGCATGATGAATGTTACATCTTGCATGATGAATGTTACATCTTGCATGATGAATGTTGCATGTTGAATGATGAATGTTGCATGTTGAATGATGAATGTTGCTCCTTCAACGTCATTGGTTAACATGATGGGGAATGAGTGGAGGAGGAAAGGGTAGAGTGAGTAGAGGAGTGAGGGAAGTGAATGGAGAATTGAGAGGGTAGCGAGTGGAGGAGGAAGGAGGTAGCGAGTGGAAGAGTGAGGGGAGAGAGTAAGTGCCAGAGAGAGGGGAGGAGAGAAGGGGGAGTAACTGGAGGGAGTGTGAGCGGGGGATGAGGAGCAGTTAGTAGGAGTTTGTGGGGCAGTGAGGGGGAGTGAGGAGGCAATGAGTAGAGCAGCAAGTACAATAGCATTGATTCTTCACGCACAGTTATAAACAGCATCTGGTTATGGACGGTTAAAATAAAAGAAAATTCTCTCATGAGTGGCCCTTGGGTTGGTCTCAAGAGTAACCCTGACCGCCCCCCCCCCCGTGAAGAAGTTACTCACGACTGGTGCGGCAGGCTGTGAACTGAGAGCAGGGAATTAAATTAGTAGGTGACCGGGTGCTGGTCCTGCTTGTGAGCCAAGGGAAGCTGTAAAGTGAAACGATCGCCCAGCCGGAGTCTATTCTCCCCTCTGTCTCAGAGACTATATCATGACCAGTAAATGTGGTGTTCTAGATTGAATGAAGTACATAACTGCTGCGCTAGGAGTTGGCTTTGTGAATACAGGGCTGGACGGGGCAGTGGGAGATCATTACTTAAGCACGTAACCTGAGACTGCAGTTTAAAACCTGTCAAAAAGCAAATAATGCAGAGTGTGACTGAAGCTGATAAGTAGTCTCCATGCAATCTCCATTATCAGAAAGCATTATCAACTGCCTTGATTTCATTAACCAGTTTCAGGTTATTGCAGCTTTTTGTGTTCACATGGTTTATTAGTGCAGAAGGGAAGGAGACAGAGAGAAATTATTTTTCCCTTGCTTTTGCTCTTCTCCATCGCAGTGAATGATGGGCATTAAAGGAGGGAAAGAAATCAATAACTAGTTTGCAAATTTGAGATGCCGCCACTTATGTAAGGCAGTGCAGGCAGGTTGAATTTTTGATCATTCACAATTTGTGTTGTCGCAGGATTATTCACTCCAGGTCAATGGATGAACTAGACTTCAAATTGTCTCTGTAATGCAATTAAAATTCTTCCTCCCAAACTTCGCAGTTAATTAAATCACTGCAACTCTTCTGCAGATGCTTTCAGTGATAACCCTTATTGTCATCTCAAGTGTTACTTCTGGAATAAATTCCTTATTTTAATACCTACTTTGGAGAGTTGATAATCCTCTGACCTCAGATTTGGAGAGCAAGGGCTCTGGTCTACTGCCAGGATTTTACCTTCTATTTACAGCACAGATACAGGCCATTTGGCCCTATAAGTCAATGCTAGTGTTTTATGCTCCATGCAGGACACTTCTCACACTCCATTCACTCTGACATATCCACCCTCCTTCATTTATCCAGCTAGGAAATAGTTGGAAAGGAAACGTTTTAAGTCGCAGTGAGAATATGCTGGCATGTTCCCTTTCTGGTGAAACAGTAGCTCCTTCTCTCTCTACAGTTGATGCCTAACCTGCTGAATATTTTCTGATTTAATAAACGATTACCAGTGATATACAATGTTGTAAGTGACTGAAATAGATCTAATGCACATCATTTGGGGTGTAATTATCCATCATTCTCAGCATTTGTCTCAAGAAGTTACCCCACTTCTATGTAGTTTCAGATTGCTTGTCGCTCTATATCCCAGTGACAAACAAGCTTTTGTGTCTCCAATGTAGTATCTGTGTCCTTTATTCTTTAGACAGATTCTGTTTTTAAAGTAAATTAACTTTGTTTGCTGTATAATTGAGTCTTTACTGTGAGCCCAGCAGGGGCAGCACAGTGGCACAGCTAGTAAAGCTGCTGCCTCACAGCACCAGAGACCCAGGTTCAATCCTGACCTCCGGTGCTGTGTGTGTGGAGTCTGCACGTTCTCCATGATCACATGGGTTTCCTCCGGGTGCTCCGGTTTCCTCCCATATTCCAAAGACATGCAAGGTTGGTAGGTTAACTGGCCGCTGTAAATTGCCCTTGGTGTGTAGGTGAGTGAATGAATTTGGGGGGGGGAGGGGGGGAGTTGAAGAGAATGCGGGAAGAATAAAAAATGGAATTAATGTAGGATGTGTGTAAATGGGACTCAATGAGCTGTTTTTGTACTGCACCTCTCTATGACTTGATGATATATAGCCCTTGAACCAACCGGCACAACCTTAATCACTAACTCAGAATAGCAACTGTCAAGCCAAGGTGGCGCCGAAGCGTGGCAACATGTTGCAAGCTGCTCTCTACAGATCTACTCATTACCTTTACTATAATCATTCTACACTTTTAAATTTGAACTCTATGTCACTATCGCTAATGATGTTCTTTTAAATCTTCTTACAGGGCTGGCGGTGACCTCGCACCTTATTGCACTGCACTTTCTCTGTAACTATGACACTTTACTCTGTACTGTTATTGTCTTTACCTGTACTACATCAATGCAATGAGGTAGTACTAACTCAATGCAACTGCACTGTGTAATGAATTGACCTGTACGATCGGTTTGTAAGACAAGTTTTTCACTGTACCTCGGTACAGGTGACAATAATAAACCAATACCAATACCAATACAACTTTGCACTACAATGGACTTCGGGTTTTTTTTGTTCTAATTGTGTTCTTGTAAAAATTGTGGATAATTTATGTTTTTCTTGTGAATGCTGCTTATCTGATGCTATGTGCCTGTGATGCTGCTGCAAGTAAGTTTTTCATTGCACTTGTGCACACATGGACTTGTGCATATGACAATAAACTTGACTTTGACTTTCAACTTTGACTCAGATAAATGTCCCCGTCCTGCCTCTAAATCACAGACTAAGGCCAAGTTATCAACATTCACTCTGAAAACATGAAATGCTGGGAATACACAGCACAACAGGTTGGCAGATAGGAGTCTATGGAGAGGGAAATAGAACAAATGTTTCAGGTTGATGACCTTTCATTGGAACTGGAAGAAGGTAAAACAAGTTTTATGTTGCAGAGGAAAAGAACAAAAGGGAATGTCTGTGAGAGGGCAGGGGAACAGGAGAGATTAAATAAGATTAAGTGGTTAGGTGAAATCTTCCAAATGTCTCTTATGCCTTGTTCACCCCCAAACGTTTCTCTCACCGTTCTGGTCCTCAATAACGTGTTGACCAAGAAGTAGCCTTGATGAAGGATCCTGGACCTGAAACAGTAACTGTTTCTCTCTCCACAGATGCTGCCTGACCTGCTGTGTCTCCAGCATTTGCTGTTTTTAGTTCAAATCTAACTCATTGTTAAGCTCAATAAAGATGTCTAGTTGCAAGATAGTTCCTCGAGCTTTCATTGAACTCCATTCCAATGATTATAAGCACAGAGAGCTCAGATAGGAGGGAGATGGAATACTAAGAGAAGAGAGGCTCAGGGCCACAGTCGCAGACTGAATTGGGGTCTCTTCCATCTCCCAACTTACATTGCATCTTCCTTTATCAACGCTGCCCACCTCCAGTGAAATTCCATCTGTCTAGAACTGGAATTTAGAAAAGGTGAAACCATTAGAGTGGAAAATAATTTATCTGCCTCAATATTTCAGAGATTATTCATGAGAGAAACCCATTGGGATAATATTAATTGCTCACGTAACTATCATACAGAATAAGAAAATTCATGCAGAATGATATGGCCACCAATTCAATGACTGTCACCAGTCAGCTATTATCTTTAATGTGCCATTAACAGTTTAACGTTATGGAGATCCAGGCCCCTATTTCTTTTAATAATTCAATTCCATTAATAAGAGCGGCAATTGAAATTATTCGTGTTTATCCGGTAAGACAGCAGAAGCAGCTGGAAACCTGAAACTACATCAAATAGTAATTATTCACACACACAATATATTGACTAATGAATATGTTTTACTTCCCACAGTGAGCTTCAGGCATCTTAGAAATTTTACTTGGCACCCCTGAAGGTAAAGCATCCCGCAATGTTTGGTACTTTATAACAACAATTATTATTTATAGGCTATTTACTGATTTCCATTGGGATAGAGGGCAGGAATATTTGCAAATCTGCATTTCTTCTCTCAGCTGTTTTCCATGTTCCTGATCTATAATAATTGTCTCTTAAATTTTCCATGGGAGGGGGGGTCGTGGGTGGATCTGTTTTTTTAATTTAAGACAGTGCAAATCTTTTTATTTACATCCTCAGATGACACAATGTTTGGTGGCATTGTGAAGAGTGTAGGAGATTGCCAAAGCATACAGTGGGATATAGATCAGTTGCAGATATGGGTGTAGAAGTGGCAGATGGAGTTTAATCTGGGTAAGTGTGAGGTGCTGGTTTATTGTTGTCACATGTACCGAGGTACAGTGAAAAAGTTGTCTTGGATACCTTTCATATAGATCAATTCATTACGTAGTGCATTAGGGTTAGTACAAGGTAAAAAAAAACAGAATACAGAATAAAATGTAACAGCTACAGAGAAAGTGCAGTACAGGTTGATAATAAGGTGCAAGGTCATAAGGAGGCAGATTGTGAATTCATCCTATCATACCAGGGAACCATTCAGTAGTCTTATAACAGTGGGCTGTATAGCATGTTTGTCTTTATTAGTCAAGGCATTGAGTTCAAGAGTCAAGAAGTTATGTTGCAGCTTTATTAAACTCTTGTAAGGCCACATCGGGAGTATTGCATTCAGTTCTGGTTGCCCCATGATAGGAAGGAGTCGAGGCTTTGGAGAGGGTACAGAAGAGGTTTACCAGGATGCTGCCTGGATTAGAGAGTATGTGCTATGAGGAGAGTTTGAACAAACTAGGGTTGATTTCTCTGTAGCGGCAGAGACTGATAGGAGACCTGATAGAGGTTTATACATTACGAGAGCATAGAGTAGACAGCCAGTATCTATTTCCCAGGATTGAAATGTCTAATGCTAGAGGGCATGCATTTAAGGTGAGGGGGGGTAAGTTCAAAGGAGATGTGCGGGGCAAGGTTTTTACACAGTGGTGGGTGCCTGGAATGCACTGCCAGGGGAGGTGGTGGAGGCAGATACAGAAGAGACATTGGAGGCTCTTAGACAGGCACACAAATATGTGGAGAATGGAGGGATATGGACCATGTGCAGGCAGAAGGGATTAGTGCATTTAGGCATCATTAGCTTAATTAGTTCAGCTCAACTTTGTGGGCCGAAGGACCTTTTCTTGTGCTGTACTGTTCTGTCTTCTGAGTTAATGAGGTTTGGCTGGGGACATGGGCAGGGGGTGAGGAGCTTTTTATTTTCTGCAGAGTTGGAGAGAGATGCAGAGCAGTGCGCTTCAACCTGTCCTGAGTGCCTACCTGTGTTGTAGCAGCTGTGGAATCCAGGTAGAAGGCGACATGACTTCCCGAGAGGGTAGGACTTATCCACTGTGTCCTGGCCAATGTTTAACCCCTGTTCAATGTTACTGGAAAGACAGGCTGTTCATCATCACAATGCAATTTGTGGGATCTTGCTGTGCACAAACTCAGCTCTGTGCTTCAGTGGAGACACGCTTCATAAGTACTTTGGTTGCGCTGGTCTTTAAGATGTCCAGAGATTTTGACAGGTGCCATATGAATGCAATTCTTTTTAATTTAAAGAAAAATGGTTCATCTTCAATTCTTGATCAAATAAATGGATGAGGGGGAATGTGTGTGACTATTTGCTGACACGGAGGCTTTCGGAGCCAAACATAATCTTGATTCATTTCCATACCTTCATTCCCATTTATATTGTGGCATTACAAAACTGTCCCTTCAACCATTTGTCTCTCAGGTGGAGTGTCCAGTGTTAGTCTGCAAGAAAACTTTCATTTTCCGGTCACATAAACCACCGATCCTTCCTGGACATTCATCTTACCCATACAATAGAGAATAGGATTGCGTCAGGACAAGCAGATAGAATAAGAAGCAAAATCCTTGTATGGGTCAGTTAGTTCTCAATAGAGGGTCATGGAGGCAAAGACTCTCACAACGGTTAGGTAGTGTCTAGACGAGCACTTGAATCACTAAGGCACAAAAGCCCAAGTGCCGATAAATGGGATTAGTACTGATTGAATTTTTTGAGGATGTGTCAAGGTATAGTGGGGATGTCAGAGGTAAGTTTTTTTTTACGCAGAGAGTGGTGGGTGTGTGGAACGCACTGCCGGCAGAGGTAGTGGGGCAGATACATTAGGGACATTTAAGAGACTCTCAAATAGACGCATGAGTGATAGCAAAATAGGGGGCTATGTGGGAGGGAAGGGTTAGATAGATCTTAGAGCAGGATAAAACGTCAGCACAACGTGGTGGGCTGAAGGGTCTGTACTGTGCTGTAGTGTTCAATGTTCTCTGTAACTCGATGATCAGCATGACACTATGACTCTGGGATATTACTGATGTCTTTCAGGATCGGTGGTTAATGAAACGTAACAATAAAAACAATCTGCATTTAGCATTCCAACCGGCTATCCAGCAGTGTTTTCAGACACAAAATTGACCCATGATTGAGATGAAGAAAAAGTTCGGCCAAAAGGGTAACGGAGAGAAAGTTAGGGAGGTGGAGAGATTTCAGAAGGGTATTCCAGAGTTTAGGATCCAGGAGGCTGGAGGCACATTGTGGGAGAGGCTATTGGAAAATCCCCCAGTTTAATTTATCTTTAAGACATAGGTAGACTGGGTTGCACTGAAATAACATCATATATAGTGCTTTAATAGCTCACCATGGACATATCACAGTGTGGAAGGAAGCTATCTGGTGCTCCCGTCTGGCCAGAATAGATATTTACAGAAAACAGGCCAGTTATCACACAGAGGCACAAGAGACTGCAAATACTGTAATGTGGAGCAGGAACCAAACTGCTGGAGGAACTCAGTGGGTCAAACAGCACCTGTGGAGGCAGGGGGATGGTCAACGTTCCAAGTTGAGCCCCTGCATCAGGACTTAACTATTCTTGATCTTGTAAGCCTAAATTCCAAGCCTCACTGAAGTTGGCACCTCTATTAACCAGCTCCGAAGTTTTAGAATGATACAGCATACAAGGAATTCTACCCATTCAGACTGCACTGACTGTTTGAAAGTCTTAAACAAATAGTCCCACCATTCCGACACCTCCCATCACCAATCCTAACTCTTTCTCCAGAGCCCTCCCCCAAGACTTTGTAGCAGGAAATGGACCACTGACGTTTACTGTCAAGACCAGCAGTCCAGACGGTGTCTCAACCTGAAATATCAATGGTCCATTTCCCTCCACAGACACTGACTGACCTGTTGACTTCCTCCAGCATCTTGTTTGTTGCTCCAGATTCCAACATCTGCAGTCTGTTGTCCCCCTCCATGTCTTTTCACATGTATCTCATTCCCTCACTTTGGAAAAAATAAAAATGTCTCTGGCACAGTTTTGTAGAAGTTGTTCCTTCTTCCATGGAGCCATAGAGAAATACATCCCACCGTCCACATTACCATCAACCGCCTACTTACACCAATCCAACACTAATCCCACTTTTATTCTCCCCACATTATCATCAGATCCCCCCCCACCCCCCAGATTCTACCACTCACCTGCACACCAGTGATAAGATAGATAGATAGATATCTTTATTAGTCACATGTACATTGAAACACACAGTGAAATGCGTCTTTGCATAGAGTGCTCTGGGGGCAGCCCGCAAGTTTTGCCACGCTTCCAGTGCCAACTTAGCATGCCCACAACTTCCTAACCCGTACGTCTTTGGACTGTGGGAGGAAACCGGAGCACCCGGAGGAAACCCACGCAGACACGGGGAGAACGTACAAACTCCTTAGAGACAGTGGCCGGAATTGAACCCGGGTCACTGGCACTGTAAAGCGTTACGTCAATTAACCTACCAACCCACACATCCTTGGGATGTGGGGGCAAAGCAGAGTTCCTGGAGGAAACCCATGCAGTCACAGGGAGAAAGTAGTCAGGATTGAACACACGCCTCTGGTGACCTCTATGAAGCAGTGCTGTGCCACGAGCTTTGCCACTGTACTGCCCAAAGCTATCTTGTGTTAGCTGACTCTTCTCACAAGATAGGGAAAATGACTTCGGGTTTTTCCCATGCATGAGATTCAAAGCAAAGATGAAAACTTATCTTTTTATACACTTTACTTCCTTCTGCACATCTTCCCTCAATGGTATCCCCTGGGGCAGGATCCAATCTGGAATGAGCCCTCCAAATGTGGTCAAGATCAAGTGTGATCTGGACCAGCTGGGAAAATGGGCTGAAAAATCGCAGATGGAATTTAATGCAGACAGGTGTGAGGTGTTGCATTCTGGCAGGACAAACCAGGGTAAGACTTACACAGTGAATGGTAGGACTCTGAGGTGTGCGGTAGAACAAAGGGATCTGGGAATACAGATCCATCGTTCCTTGAAAGTGGAATCACAGGTAGATAGGGTCGTAAAGAGAGCTTTTGGCACATTGGCCTTCATAAATCAGGGTATTGAGTACAGGAGTTGAGATCGTATGTCGAAAGTTGTACAAGACGTTGGTGAGTATTGTGTGCGGTTCTGGTCACCTACCAACAAGAAAGATATCAATAAGCTTGAAAGAGTGCAGGGAAAATTTACAAGGATGTTGCTGGGACTTGAGGACCTGAGTTCTAGGGAATAGGTTAGCACTTTATTCCCTGGAGTGCAGGAGAATGAGGGGAGATCTTAAAGAGGTATACAAAATTATGATTATAGATAGGGTGAACGTATGCAGGCTTTTTCCCCTCAGGATGGGTGAGACTAGAACTAGACATAGGTTGACGGTGAAAGGTGAAATATTTAAGGGGGATCTGAGGGGAAACTTCTTCACTCAGAGGGTGGTGCGATTGCAGAATGAGCTGCCAGCGGAAGTGGTAGACACTGTTTCATTTGGGAGGGGTTTGGAGGGAGATGGTGCAGGCGCAGGTAGATGGGACTAAGCAGAAGATCGGGTTGACGTGGACTAGATGAGCCTACTGTTTCTGTGCTGTAGTACTACTCTACGAGTTCCTCACAGCATCGGAGGCCCAAATTCAATCCTGACATTTGGTGCTGTCTGCATGGAGTTTGCAATGTTCTCCCTGTGACTATGTAGGTTCCCTCCAGATGCTCCAGTTTCTTCCCACATCCCAAAGAAATGCAGGCTGGTAGGTTAATTGGCCATTGTAAAATTGTGAGTGGTAGAACGCGGGGAGAGATGATGAGAATGTTTTGGAGAACAAAAAAATGGGATTAATGCAGGATTAGTATAAATGAGTGTTTAATGGTGAGCATGAACCATAGAGCCAGTTTCCATGATGTATGACTCTATAACTTTACGATCCCTCCTAAAAGAAAGTTTTAAATTCATGCCTTATTCGTTATAACCTTGGGTCTTTCCCAATCTCTTTACACCTCTTTTATGTTCTCTTGGAAAGACCACAGATTAATGCCTTGTCTGATAGGTGTCACCATGGCAGTGCTTTTTTCATATAACAGATTCAATAGAATGTCCTTGTTTTATCTTTACTGTCTATCTCTATGAATCCCAGGGTCCCACAATTTACTAGCCACTCTCTCAACACTCCCTGCTTCTTCAAAGATTTATGACACATGCACTGAGCTTTCTCTGTTCCTGCACATCATTTAGAACCGTGCCATTTAGGCTGCAGTTGCTCCCCTGCCACAGTGTATTATTTCACATACTGTGGCATTACCGCACATAATCTAGGCTGACACCATCAGGGCAGTACTGACAGGGAGCTGCACAGTCGGAGGTGAAAGCTTAAACCAAGACCCCATCTGCTTGGAAAAGATCCCACAGATGGTAGAGGAACTCAGCAGATCAGGCAGCATGTATGGAGGGAAATGGACAGCCTGACCCACTGTGTTCCTCTAGCATCTTGTGTGTTGCTCCAGATTCCAGCATCTGCAGTATCTTGTGTGAACATAATCTCACTTGCTTGTGGTAGCCTATTACGCACCGAACAGTTTAGGCATTCCCTATATTGTAATGGTGGCCACACTCCAGATTTTGATAGACTGCACTTACATAGCATCTTTCTACTTTAATGAATCTGGTTAAGGCTAGGCCTGATCTGTTTGTCAGCCCTTCTACATTCTTCATCTAAGGGACAAGATGCAATCAATTCAGTTACATTCTTTAAAACTCAAATGTGCATTAGACATCAAGGATCAGCACAAGAGTTGTCTGAATGAATGAAATTGTCATTTGGGCCAAGGACTTCCATAGAACTTGGTTTACCTCTCAGATGGCATTGGTAATAAATACAAAAAACAGACATCTACAGCGTTTTCCCAGCACCAGTTATAATGGGATAGTGAGCTTATTCCTTAAACAAACACACACACACAGAACTGGGTCTTGTCAGAATCACTCAGTAACAGACTTCAGTAGTCTCCAAAATTGACTTCCCCACCTGAACAGGCACCCGATGCTCTCACACGTGGTGTTGGGACCAAGGACTTCAGTGAAGTGACTTTTTGCGGTCCAAGGACTTCAGTAAAATGACTTTCTTAAAATATATAAATGCAGGCCATCCTGGGTAACAAACTGTTTGTTTGTCCATAAGTCTATTAGGGCATTGAGTATAGAAGTTGGGACATGCAGTTGTACATCAGTGAGGCTGCATTTGGAATATTGTGTTGCGTTTTGGTCACCCTGCTATAGGAAAGATGCCATTAAGCTGGAAAGAGTGCAGAGGAGATTTATGAGGATGTTGCCAGGACTTGAGGGACTGACTTATGGAGAGAGGTTGAGTAGGTTGGGACTGTTTTCATTGGAGTGTAGATGAGAGGTCATCTTGTAGAGGTGTACAAAATCATGAAGGGCATAGATAGGGTCAATGTGCATAGTCTTTTTCCCCAGGGGTGGGGAATCATAGGTTTAGGGTGAGAGGGAAGAGATTTAATAGGAACCTGAGGGGCAACTTTTTCCACCCAGAGGGTGGTCAGTAATATGTAATGAGTTGTGAGAGGGTGGTTGGGGGAGGTAATTAACAACATTTAGAGAGGTAATTGGACAGGTACACGGATAGGAAAGATGTGGCGGGACATGGGCCAAACATGGGCAAATAGAACCAGCTTAGTTGGGAACCTTAGCATGAAGCAGTTGGGCCACAGTAATGTAACGAATGGCATCAAAAGCACACAAGACTGATAAGAACAATTCCTAAGACTACAGGGTGCAAGAGCAGAAACTAGTGCTGCTGGCTATAAAGGACAAATGAATATTAAAGTAAAAAGTTTGAAATATGTACATATGTCCAGGTGCCCACAAGTCAGGCATTCATAACCCAGGGAGAGCCTGTACATACACAATAGCAATAAAGACTCCTACACATATTAGATGGTGATAGCTTGAAAGTTCAGACACATCATTGTTCACAAGCTCTTTGGTGCACTCTGGTGGATGTTGTACAGAATTGTCAGTTAGGACTGACAGAGCCAGTCCAGTCACACACTTGGTTAGACAGTTCCATGCTTGTAGCTAGGCAGAGGTTGAGCAGATCAAGTCAGGGAAGTTTCCAATGAAATCTAGAGAAGTAGGACAGTGAACTCTGCCCAAGAAAGTAATAACTTAAATATTGTATCTCTAAAATCCCATAGATTTGTTTTAAGTACCTTCTAAAAGAGAGAGCCTACAGTGTTAAATATATTTATGTAAAGATGAATGATTACTTGTTTTTAGTGATGTTATAGAGTCATACAGCACGGAAACAGGCCCTTTGGCCAAACTCATCCACACTGACTATGTTGCCCAGTGAGATAGTCCCACAGCCCTCCAGACCTCCCCTATCCATGCTAATGTACCTTCCTCAACCACTATTTCTGGCAGCTCATTCCAAATACACACCACCATTTGCATGAAGCTGCCCCTGATGTCCGTTAAATCTCTCACCCCCGATCTTAAACCTATACCCCCTTGTTTTTAAGCACCCCCTCCCTGGGAAAAAGACTGTGCTTTCACCCTAGTTCTGCCCTTCAGCATCTTATACACCTCAATCAGGTCACCTCTCAATCTCCTACGTTCCAGGGAATAAAGTCCTAGTCTACACCACCACTCCTTGTAACTCGGGCCCCTAAGTCCAGGCAACACCCTGGTAAATCTTTTCTGCACTCTTTCTAGTTTAATAATACCATTCCTATAATACGGTGACCACGGTGGTACACAATTCTCCAAGTGCATGCCTCCTGTGGCGTGAGCCAAAATTTTTACAATGCTCATTTTCACAACCGCTTTTCCTCGCCTCTGCAAGGTGTCCTCAACCTCCCCCACATTCTTTACGCAGCTTCCAGTTACTGCAATGCAAGCCTCTTCCCTCATCTACACCAACAGCAGCAAGTTTTGGAGTCATACAGCATGGAAAACAGACACTTCATCCCAACTTGTCCATGCCGATTAAGTCGCCTGACTGAACTAGTTCCACTTGCCTGCACTTGGCCCATATTCCTCTGAACCATTCCCATCATTCTAACTGCCTAAATGTCTTAAACATCATAATTATAGTACCACCTCCTCTAACATTTGCACCACATTCTGGTTAAGTCCTCCACCTTACATTGGACTGCAGGGTCATCTCTAACCTATGGTACCCTAGACTGAGCTTCACCCACTTTACCAAATCCTTTTGATAAACTTTCCTCCAGACAAACGACTTCACAAAGAGCACCAGCCTGTCCAACCTTAGATAGAAAGAGACTGCGGCTGCTGGAATCTGGAGCAAAAAACTGCTGGAGAAACTCAGGTCAGGCAGCATCTGTGGAGGGTAAGGGACAGTCGACGTTTCAGGCTGAGACCCTTGATCTGGATTGAGTTTTAACAGGCAAGGTTGGAATTGTGTTTAGAATTATTTTTTGCTGTAAATAGTCTAACCGAGGTTTAATAAATTTAACCATCTGCCAATTGTATTGTGACACTACATTCCACCGGAAGCCATGCTCGAAATTGGACTTGTACCTACAAGAGGTTAGTTAGTGCAAGTGTTGTGATCCAACAGTCCCGCAAGCTAACCGACCACATGGAACATGGCTGTGTAGAGATCAGTGTCATTAGGCAGAATGTAACAAATGAAGCTTTGGTTGATCACTCTCCAGAAAAGTCAAATCTGATTACAAGCTCAAGATAACCTTAATTAAAAGCACTCTGAACTTCTGCACTATTTACATTACAGCAGTTAGCCTCCAGCATACTTTTTCCACAACCTTCATTGCTGGCCATTCCTAGTCAGTCATTTCAAAGTGAATCAGACAGCCTGAGGAACATCAGTGAACTAAAAGGGCTTGGAAAACAGAAGCAATTCCCATTCTAACGGTTGCAATTTATTAGAGACATGAGAGACCGTTTGTTGCTCCAGATTCCAGCATCTGCAGTCTGCTGGAGAAACGCAGTAGGTCCAGCAGAATCTGTAGGAAGGAATCATCAACGTTGAGTCGACTCAAAACATCAACAACTCCTTTCCTCTCACAGATGCTGCTCGACCTACAGTTCCTCCTGCACATTGTTACTCAAATTTAAATTGCTCAATGGTGAGATTTAAGTTGGCATCATCTACAACTCAGCAATGTAGGTATCTGAATACTCAATTGTACAGGAGGTCCTTCAGCCCACCTAGTCCATGCCAACCATATCTATCCATGCTAATCCCATGAGCCTGCATTAGGCCCATATCCATCCATATCTTTCCTATCTAAAATACCTGTCGAAATGCCATTCAAAAAGGCATGATGGCAGTGTAGTAGCATAATATTACAGTGCCAGTGACCAGGTTCCATTCTGGCCACTATCTGTAAGGAGTTTATACATTCTCCCCGTGTCTGCGTGGGTTTCCTCCAGGTACTCCAGTTTCCTCCCATGTTCAAAAGACATATGGGTTAGGAAGTTGTGGATATGCTATGTTGGTGCCAGAAATGTGGCAACACTTGTGGGCTGCCCCCAGAACATTCCATGGAAAAGATGCATTTCACTGTGTTGTGATATACATGTGACTAGGACATCTTACAATTCACCACCTTCTCTGGCAGCTCGTTCTATATAACCACCCTGTGTGAAAAAATTTGCCTGTTGGACCCCCTTTAAACTTCTCTCACCTTAAACAAGTGCTCGTGTTCTAGACTCCTCTACCCCTCAATTTTATAAACTTCTATACCTTCAGACTCATGCATTCCGGTGAGAATAACCCAGCCAATCCAATCTCTCCTTAAGTAAATCCTTCAATTCCAGGCAGCCCCAGTGAATCTCTTCTGTACTATTGCTACCACACCCTTTCTGTAGTGTGGCAACTGTACATAATACTCCAAGTGTAGCCTTCTTCACTACCCCATCCACCAGTGTCGCCACTTTCAGGGAGCTATGGACTTGAACCACAAGGTCCCTGCCATATACTCTGAACTTCCCACCAGCATTTGACTTTCCAAAGTCCATTACCTCACACTTGGCTGGATTAACTTCCATCTGCCAGCACTCTGCCCAACTTAAGCTGATCCATGTCCTGCTGTACCCTTAGACAACTACCTTCACCATCTACGACTCCACCAATTTCTGTTGTCTGCAAGCTTACCAATCTGACCATTACATTTTCATCCAAGTCATTTACGGTATACATATTACAAAGGTCCCAGCACCAATCCCTGCAGTACAACTTGTTACAAACTTCTAGTCAGGAAAAAATACCCATCCACTACTCTGTGCCTCCCATCAACAAGCCAGTATTGGATCCAGTTTGAAAAACATGCCTCACATCCCTCATGCCACAACTGTCTGGACCAGCCTACTTGAAGGACTTTGTTCACAAATCACATCTCCTCCATAACCTTAACATTTTCTTATTTCCTTTTCCAATAACTAGATCCCTTAGCTTCTGTATCATTGAAACTTGGATAAGTAGTCCCAGTGCAATACTAAAGGAGAGCTGTCATTAAGACACTAATGTGGATTAGTTTTCACAGGAGGCTTCTGACCAATATTTATCCTTTAAGATCAAGAAAGCTCTTGTCATAATGTGGAAGAGATTTTGCTTTTATATCTTGATTACACTTTGAAAGTGATTGCAAAGTAGTTCAGAATGGCATTAATGAAATAGGCTGAAGACAATAGGCTGAAGACAATAGCCTTCACAGTTAAGACATCTGAACCAAGGGGTCTTCAACCAAACCCTTTAGCAGTAAAAACCACAAGCAACCAGAGGACCAATTTTATTACTTTGTGGTTGACCAATGAACAGTGTTTCAAAAATGCACAACAGACAGCACTGCCAGTCATTTCAGGGTTCTGAGATGCCACACAGAATCAAACATTGACTGCTTGCAACCAAGTAAAATATTCAAAATATTAGATACCAGAGGGCACCATGAAACATGTCACCAATGGCATCAAGGTCTTTACCATTCATAGATAGATGAAATGAATACTGAAACAACTTTCAAAATATTCAGAACATTGGAGAACTTTTTATATATACATACAGATGGCAGCAATGGCTCACATTAAACAAATACACAACTATACACGTGGCTAGTTGGATTAAACAGAACCATCTATTGTACAACTTGAGAATAATAAATGGTTGCATAATTTAGTAATTAAAATACTGCTTAATCAAGGGATCCACATGGTTGACCACCAACCTGAAGAGGCTATAGGGCAGCTTTAAAAAACTAAAAGATGATCAACATCTTAACTCAGACTATTTGCAATGATCAAGCAGGTCTGCATTTCACAGAATACATATGGGGCTGAAAAGAGCAGCTGACATTTGTCTAGGATGGGACAGGAGTGCAGACAGGAATTCCAGAGTAGGATGGGATTGGCTTGGTGTCCCCCACCCCCTTAGCACAGTCAAACAGTCTCTCCTGGTGGCACAACTGCCCCCCTCAGCTCTCCATCTAGGTTCGATCTTGATCTTGGGTGCTATGTGGAGTCTTCATATTGTCCCCATGGGTTTCCTCCAAAGACATGCTGGCTGTTAGGTTAATCAGATTATGCAAATTGTAAGGGGGGTGGGGGGGGGAAGAAAAAAAGACAATCAGGTCATTAATGGTTATGAATGAAAGAACAAGTTCCAGAGAAACTAGTGAGGAAATGATTGTTCAGAGCTGGCATAGACTTAAATGGGCTGATTGGCCTCTGATTGTGGATGAAAATACATAGTAATGCATACATGTTAATGACCACTTAGAGAAAGAATCTCTAGGGAGATACATCAGTGGAAGTGTTTTGGTACTGGGGGAGGAAGTAAAAGGTTGAAGAATAAAATCTGAACAGAGATGTAAATTTGAATACAAGGATTGCAAATCATTGAACAGTAATTATGTTTGTGTGCCAGGTATCAGATCAAACTGCAGCTGTATTAAAGCAAGCATGAAATGTGTTCATTAATCTGAGGATGTTGATTGTGATTTGGGTGAGTGGGACTGAGCAGGAGTGAAGTGCCATAAATCTCACAGTAAGAATATGCTCTGGAGTCTGCAAATGGAAGACATCTGCAAAAAAAAAGTAACAACAGAAGAGGTAAAGGAGAAACTGGGATTTCAATACTCCACCCCACCATATCCCCCACCGCTATAGATGGAGACCTTGATGCTTCCAGTTCTCGGGTACAGGCATCCATCCTTTACATTTACCAATCAACTTATAAACTCACTGCTTCTTCCAAAGGACTAAAGATAATGAAGCCACTGGAAAAACAGCATCCCTTCCTCAGAATCAGCTGCTTCACTACAACAATGGAGGGTAGGACTACAGAGAGGAAATCCTGTGCAGCCCAAGTAACCATGCAGTTTGGTTCTTCCCCTCCCAACATCAACCAAACCCATCCTGAAATGGTTTGTTCCAGTATTAAACTGAGTTTCCTATAGGTCAGATATGATTGCCCAAAAGGAAAATGCAATCCAAACCAGTCACCACCTCAAAAACCCCTAAAAAACTGCTATTTTACAAACATTGGAGTTTTTTCAGCTTTAACTTAAACATCCCATAATAGCTTGGATATATTTGACTCTCTTTTACACTCAAATGATCACAATAGAATTTCATGCAACAATGGGAGACAAGAGCAAGTTGCCAGTTTAATTACGAGACGTGGTCACTCCTGGGACCGATATGCTCATGAGCACATGAACTGGCAAATGCACCATAACCAGAATCAGTAAACATTTAACATTATGTTTACAATGGCAACTTCTGCATTCCTTGAGGGAGTTTAGGGAAAGTAATTGCTCTGCTGCAGGATTTCCACAGGGCTTCCTCCACTCACTGGCCTCCCATATACAATCCGACTACTGAATTCTTTCAGTAAAGTTTTCTGGGAAGACTCGCGTCGAGGACTTCAGATCTTTCTTCTGGATCCAGTCAAGTTCCTTTATGCCCATTAACCAGCCCTCATCCTGCGAAGAAAACAATGGAAAAAGAAAATGGCCCAGTGTTAGCAAAAGGCAGTCAATGTAGGGGTCAACTTACTTAAGAAAAGGGATATTATACTTGGGGCACAAGGTAAAGAAACCATTGAAAAACCATAAGTATAACCAGTGCCCAGAGATTGGAAAGTACTACACAAAGGCCATAAGACAAAGGAGCAGAAGTCAGCCATTCGGCCCACTGAGTCTGCTCTGCCATTCTATCATGAGCTGATCCATTCTCCCATTTAGCCTCACTCCCCCACCTTCTCACCATAACCTTTGACACCCTGACTACTCAGATACCTATCTCTGCCTTAAATACACTCAATTACTTCGCCTCCACAGCCACCCGTGGCAACAAACTCCACAGATTCACCACTCTCTGGCTAAAGAAACTTCTCCGCATCTGTTCTGAATGGGCACCTTTCAATCCTGAAGTCATGCCCTCTTGTACTAGACTCTTGTAAAGTGCTTTGTATAAGTAGGAAACTGCTAATTTGCACTGTTTGAGCTTACCATGTAATGATCAGAACCATGTGAAGAAAATGATATTGGTTGAAGTATAAATTTGGGCCCTAGATGCCAGATCTTCCCAGCTGTCAAAACACTGCATAAAAGAGACAAGCATGAATCTTAATTTCCAGTGCAGTATGAGGGAGTACTACACTTCCAAAAAGGTGCTGCATTTTGGTTCAGATGCAGAGACTCTGAAAGAGAACCAAAAAGGTACATTTTGCACCCAAGGGAGATCAAAGAGAACAGTATGTTTTCTCCCCCACCCCTTGTGCAGTCAATATTCACCCCTCAACCAACTAAAATATTAAAGTCATCATATTGCTGTAAATTGGATTCCTTTGGGTCAACCTGATTAAATATTTTTCTCAGTATACTTCATGAGCTGTTACAATGCTTTGTAGCATCTTATTGAAAACAACTCCTATTCCATCTTCTCATTTTTGAGCATCCAACTGCATTTGAAATTCAAACAGAACAGTACAGCACAGGAACAGGCCCTTCAGCCCACAATGTTGTGCCTAACTAAACTAGTAATTAAACACCTTACTAATCACTTCTGCCTACACAAAATCCATATCCCTCCATTCTCTGCATATTCATGTGCCCCAGAGCTCTTAAACACCTCCATCATATCAGCATCCACTACCACCCCTGGCAACATATTTCAGGTCCCCACCACTAATAGAAAACATGCCCTACACATCTCCTTTGAACATTCCCCCTCTAAATGCCTGTCCTCTACTAATGGACATTTCAAGCCTGGGATGAAAGATACTGGCTGTCTATTTATGCCTTGCAATCTTAAACTTCTGTCAGGTCTCCCCTCAGCTGCTCCATGGAATGCAGATGTGGCCTAACCAGAGTTTTATAAAGCTGTGGTTATTAAAATTGTAGTTAGCAGCACTGAAAATTTCACTACAACATTGCTCACCTGTTCTTCTGGGTTTTCATAGGTTACAACTAACACAACATCACCCGTTTTGAGGTTTAATTCATCAGTGTCTGTTGCACTATAATCGTGCAGAGCCCGAACCTGCCACATGAATAAATGGGAGAGTTTAATTTAACTGTGCATTATTATCATCAATTCACAGCAGAGAGTTTACACCTTAGTTTATACAATAACTTGTTCCTCAACCCAGCAGTCAAGTGTCACCAATGACCTGCATTTGTGAATCAGCAGCTTCAAGATGTTTAGATTAAGGAAAATCGATGGGGCGGGGGGGGGGGGGGTGGAGGGAAAGAAAAAAAAAGTCACTCCAGTTGAGTGTTGCAGGGAGGGAATGTCAGGATTTGGGGTCCAGGCAACTGGCAACCTGGCCACCAGTGAAGGATATTCAAGCAGCAACAGAACTGGAGCAGCACAGGCATAGGAAGGATTGTAGGGCAAGAAGTGACAGCCAATAAATGGGGATGAGTGATTTGGAATCTCCAAAATCGAACCACCCTACTTGAAATGCATGGGAAATAAGTTACGACAGCACACCGAGACACTGTTTACAGCATTACAGGGATAAAATCAGAGTATCTATAATTACATGACAAGGAGCTTAAAAAACAGCCAGAAATCAGTTACTAAACAACAACAGTTCAAGACCAGTGGTGGGTGGAGGAAGTCTAGTCATTGAACAAAAATGAACATTCTGCAGTTGTGTAATGAGGAAATTAACTGCTGCTTTTAGCAGGGGAGGAGGAAAGCACAAAGGACTGGAGGGCTTGATTTAAGGAGATGAAAGGTTCGGACTATTCCCTCTGGAGTGCAGAATGTTGAGGGCAACCTTTAATGAGGTTTCTAAAATCATGAGGTGTGTAGATAAGGTGAAAGGTCAGTCTTTTCTCCCCCCCCCCCCAAAGGGAGGAGAGTATAAAACTAGAGGACATAGGTTTAAGGTGAGAGGGGAAAGATTTAAAGGGGACCTGAAGGGCAAGAATGGTATATGGAATGAACTGCCAGAGGAAGAGTTGGGTTTAAAAGACATTTGGACAAGTGTATTGATAGGAAAGGTTTAGAGGGATATGGGCCAAATGCAGGCAAATGGGAATAGCCAAGATAAGCAACATGGTTGGCAGGGTCAAGTTGGGCCAAAGGGCCCTTTTCATGCTGTACAAGACATATGCAGGCAAGACTTGTATTGTATTATGAAGGCCCAGATTTCTGTACAATATTTCCATACCAGATCAGAGGAAGCCACTTCAGCCCATTGAACTTATACTGGCTTTCAGAACAATCTAACTATATTAATCCACTTCGAAACAGATGCGTCTTCTACACTATGTTGGGAGAACTCAGCAGGTCATGCTGCCTGGCTTGCTGAGTTCCTCCAGCATCATTGTGTTTTTTGTCTGGACTCCAGCATTGCAGTCCTTTATTTCTCTAGGTGCACCTTCTAGCCTTGGTAGCTTTCATGTGACCTTTTGCACTAAAAATTCTGCCGCCCCTCATGGATCTACATGCAGAGGGGAGAGGCCACAAAACTTCAGTGGCTGTCAGTTCACTGCCTGTAATTCTCCCAAAGCTGCAGGATCCAAACTGTGGCCTTTGGTCAGTGCCAAAGATCCTCGACTGTGCGATTTTTACTTGCGTCTTCACCTTGTTATCCGAATTCCGCCAGCCCATAGGAAGTGGAAAGGCAGTTCCTTGCCCCCTCACCTCATTAGCATTTATGGTTATTACCAAGTCTAGCTTTTTAGATTTATTTAATGGATAGAGTTTAAGTTCTTCAGTACCAAAGATGGGATTGGAACAACCATCTGCAGATCAGTTCAGGCCTCGAGATCTAGTACTACAACTATTAAGCTATCAAACTCTTGCAGTGGAAAATTCCAACGAGCAAGGAAATCTTTCTTAGGTTGCTAGAGTTATTTTTGAAATGAACCATGACGCATTGCAGGTTGTCACCTGTAGCACCATACACCACCATAATCTGTAACCTCAGACCAGTGTATCACTGCCGTTACATTCAAGCCATGGGATCAAACTTGTTCAATAGGCAGAATGCAGAAAGAGATGCCGCAGGTACTCCTAAAAATAGGGTGTCAACGTGGTGAAGCTCTACAGGACTGCAGAGTCCACAGCAAAGCAGCTAACTGATCCAATGACAATGAATCAGATTAAAGCTCCACAGCCCTAACATATCTAGTCACAAATGGGGGCAGAAATCAGGAGGTAGAGGCCACAGGAACAATGATAGCAGAGCCCAGTATGTGGGTGCAGAAGACTGGGCTGCTTTGAGGTGCATAAAATTATGAGGAGCATAGATAGGATGAGTGCACTGTCTTTTTCCCCCCCAGGGTCGGGGAATCAAGAACTAGAGGGCATAGATTTAAAGGTGAGGGGAAATATTTCATAAGAACTTGAGGAGCAACTGTTTACAGAGGGTAGTACGTATGCAGAATGAGCTCCAAAGGAGTGGTTGAGACAGATACAACAACATTTAAACAACACTTGGAGAGGTACACAGATAGGAAAGGTTCAGAGAGATATAGGCCAAGCACAGGCAGATGGGACGAGCTTGGATAGGCATCTTGGTTGGAATGGATCGGTTGAGACCAAGTCTTTCCACCATAGTCATAGAACATGGAAACAGGCCCTTTGGCCCAACTGTCCATGCTGACTCCTGACTTGCATCTTGTAGATGGTGGAAGCAGTACCAGGAATAGGATGGCACTCGCCTCAATGTGTACAGCTCGAACAGTTCTCATGTGGCTCAACTATTAACTCATGCACCACCATTAATATTAATTTCCTCCTCCACTAGCACAGCAGTTACTCATTGGACTACTCCAACAACAGTTCCCAAAATCAACCTCTATTACCAAAGGAGAGCTGGGGCATGGGAGCATCACTTCATGTTTCCTTTAAGTTGCACACCATCCTTAGCAGGAAATAGAGATTCCTTCAGTTGCTGGGTTAAACATGAACACTGAGGAAATACCTTCAACAGTTCATACAAGTTTGGTGGCTCACCACTACCTTAGAGGCCAGTTAGGCATAGGCAAATGCTGGTCATACCAGCAATGGCCAGATGATTCTGACAAATGAATTAATAAATTTGTTGAGTAAATTAATGAACCCCTCACCCACCTTAAACTGAAATCCTGGTGGCAGTTCACTCTCCTCTGCAGGGACGGTGTCATACAGAGCACCATTGGTAGACTCTGCTGAAGTCTCTATTACCACATTTGGGATGATAGTCTTAAACAAAAAGGCAGCTTTTAATATTTTCTAAATCACAATAACACTGACATTCAAGTGTTAATAGACAAAATTAATATGCACTTGTATAGTGCTTAAGTGCTAACTTATCATGTTTAATTAAACATCTAGGTGCTTCACAGCAGCACTAAACAGAACATGACACCAAGATCCAAGATACTGGATCAGGCAAGGCAAATACTGCTTAGTTACAGGTAGGTTTTAAACAATCTTAAAAGTGAGATGGGAGTTAAGGAAGGAATCCCAGAGTTCTAGGCACAGGCAACTCAAGTCACAGCCATCAACACCAAGCAATGGAGGGACAGTTCAGAGATTCAGGGTTATAATAGTTTCAGAAAGATGAGGGCAGAGTTCAATGGAGGGAACAAATACAAGGATAAAAATTTTTTGAAGCAAAGGCATTACTATACTAGTCAAAGTAGGTTGGTGAGCACTGGGCTACAATAAAGGAATGACTTCAGAAAATGGGTCGTTAAGCTCTTTGAGGCGGAAGACTAAAAAAAAAGGAAGTTCTTCCCCCCAACATTCCCTCCCTCTTTCTTTCCTCTAAACTCTGCCATCCCTTGCAATCCAAACACCTGGATACTTAATTGTAGCCTTAAAACTTAGGAACATCTTGATGTGAAGGGAGTTCCAAGCACAAGACCCAGACCATAAAAGGCAGAGTTACAAATGAAGGGCAGATAGAGAGGGATAAAGATTCAGAATCATAAAAGGCATCAATTTCAGTGTCATGGAGGTTTGGGAACCAACAGGATCCTTAAGATGTTGTTTTAGAAAAAAGACATTTGGGATCAAGAGCCAATGGTAGGACCAAGTACAGTTTGCACAGGGGACATACAATTCCCTACATTTATACCAGCATTGGAAGGGCTACCCAGAAAACCATGCAGCAACAAATTTCATGATACCAATCACTACCATTAGGAAAAGAGGAACACCAGATTAGTTTCATCTTCCCAGAATTTCTTAGGTTTTCTACTCTGCGCATTGACTGGTGAGCAAGAAAAAAGTAACAACGTGCAATTAATCACCAAAATCCAATATAGCTGCTCAACTGCATAAGCAAACAAGATAATCTGCTTGGAAGAGAAGGCCAAATGATTGGAGCAAGAAACAAAAATGATTGAAATGCTCAAGCTACCCATTGCCCAGGAAGGAAACTGCTCCACTACCCTCAAGCAAAGGGATAAAGCTACAGGATCAGCCGCAAAGTAACTGAGGCTTTAATGGCCTGTTCCTAGACTCATTGTGCAAGTAAAACAAGGCATCACCGTTGCAGTTTGAGCTTCAGTTTCATTTTCCACAACTTCATTCTTTGGTTCAGCTTCTACCTCCAACTGAAAGAAAAAACAAATTAGAAAAGCAAACCACTAAACGATGCTACAAATCCCTAATTTATAAACATGCTGTTAACTCTGATTGTGAAGAGTGTGTCTTGGTCACTCTTCACTGCTGTATCTCTACATATATTGTCAAAATTTCATAACAGATATAGAGATGCAATCAGGAGGTCACAGACTTCATTATCATTCATGATACTGGGATGTCAGCCTCAAGATCTTCAAACGAGAGTCAGCAGAGGGAGAGGGAGGCATCTGGAAGACAAGTTGATTGCAGGCAGAAAATCTCCTTCCAAGAAAGGAAAGTAAGCTAGGCTGATGCCCCAAAACAGCACCAGGGGAGCACTGCAGTCAGGTGCCACCTTTCAAATGCACAACTAAAATGACACCTTGCTGGCTCTCAAAGGAACATCAGAATGTCAAACACCTGTTCCTCAGGGAGCAGGAAGCTTCCATGTGCTGTCGAATATTTGTTTCATTGAGAGACAAATAAGGTGCAAAACATACTTCAACTAACTGAAACCCAAAGTAACAAACAAGAAATTCTCAGTAGGTCAGGCAGTGTCTGCAGAGAAAAACAAAAGTGCTTTGGGTCATCAGCCATCCATTTGACTTTCATGCAAACTGTTCTCTGCATGGAAAAATTAAAAGTTCCTTTACGCAGTCACTGCCAGACCAACTTGATTTTTTATAAAAAGGTAGGAATTGCTGGAAACAAGTTACTAAATTTCACTCATTCCATGAACATTGCTACCAAGGCAAAGCTTACTGTTCATCCCAATTTGCTAGGTCATTTTGAAGGGAAATTAAAAATTAACCACTTGTTTTATATTTGGAATTACAGATAGGCCAGAGGGGATAGGAATGGCGGACTTCCTTCTCCAGCAAGTCCTCATTAAAACCTAATAATTGCATATTTAATTAATGGAATTTAAATTCACAAGCTGCTGAGGTGGAATTCAAGCTCATGTCTTCACAATAGTACAAGCCTCTGGATAGTAACCACAGTACAATCCCACCCCCCATTTATCTCACTTCTGCTTTTAGCAGGTGTTGTAGCAAGGGCCGCTGGAATGTTCCTTGCATACAGCAGTCCTACACTTCTTAAAAATCAGAGGGAGGTTTTGGTGCAATTTTATAAAACAGTTAGGCCCCAGCTGGAGTGTTGTATGCCGATCTAGTCACCGCACTACAAGAACATGATTGCACTGGAGTGTGTGCAAAAAAAGGCTAGGATGGGGTGTTTGAGTTAAGGAGAGCCTGTTTTCTTTGGAACTGCAGAGGAGGTGGGCCTGATAGGGGCATACAAAATTATGAGAGTCAAAGATACAGTGTTGGAAACCTTTCACCTAGAGCAGAGTTGTCAAAAAAACTGGAGGGCACAGGTTCAGGGCAAGAGGTTTTATGATTTAAGAAAAACATTCACCCAGAGGGGGCCTAAAATCTGGAGCACACTTCAATGTTGATACATTTAATATCTAGAGCACTTGAATGCCAAGGCATACAAGGCTACAGAGATCAGTACCCACAGTTACTCGTTGGTCAGAATAGATGTGGTGCTGCATGACTAAGTTTTAGAAATTTCCAGATCTCAAATGACTGGATTTGCAACTACATTCTTTCACTCTTGCCCAGCAAATACATCTGGGAAAATGTGTTTAAAGGACATCCAGCAAGTCTTTCAAATCCTTGGCTTGGGTGCATTTGGCAAAATGGCCTCCTACTGCAGGATCCTGTTTTGTCATCTGGCACCCAAACCAATCACATATCAATCACTACCATTAAAATGGGAGGGACAGGAAGAAACTTTCTTTGGTAACTCAGCATTTTTAAAACACTGGCCATCCATGGCTACCTCCTACCCTTGATAGTTCATGGCACCAAAGAATTAACAAGTCTTGTAATTAGATGGAGGTGGAACCAGTTGAAGCATCATTCTCAAAAGCTAACGTTCAGCAACATTCTCCACAGAACGATCACATGATCTGTTCCTGTGTTTGCCACTGCCCATCACCTCAGGACCTACAGTGTATTTCAATCTGAGGCTCCAATCAGATGTATAATAATACTACTTAACAGGAAGCCAAAAAGTGTTCAATACAAGCCACAGGTGTTGTCAGTTTTCCAAGGATCTGGATAAATTTCAAGTTAACTCAGAAATGCACAAGGATGACCAGAGAGCTAGTAGGTCAATTACCAAATGTCCTTCTATGGGGAGCACACACAGATAATCGGCATTTTTTAATCCCCATAATGGAGAAACACCATTTATAGAAAACAAAGTAAAATAACAAGATGAAGATCCATGGGGTTCACAGTAAGAGTACATAAATCAAAAATCTCAGGCTCCTACAGCAACAGATCCAGCGCTGATTTCCGCTCCTTTCTCTGCAACTTCACTGTTGACATTCGCTTCTTCCACTGTCTGCAAGAGAATTAAAAATAATTTGTTCAACTGAAAATCAGAACTGCATCATGGCCAGAAATGACATTGAAGTCTCCCCTGCACTCCAAAATCACATCCAGTACATAAACTGGATGCCAGTTCTATATATCAAGGGTTATTATAAGAGTCACATTCCCTTCACCCGAGAAGATTTTGCATTTGTTTTCCCCAGACACAGCAATACACATTCATGCACTTAACAAAAATTCCCTTTATAAGGACAAGATGGAAGTGGTCAGAAACAAATGGCAAGTACCCAAAGACTTCTCTTGTGACACTGGATAAGATCATTCTGTATTGAATATACAGCACAGACTATTCAGCCCATAAGCCACTTGTTGATATTCCATATACTCAATTCCGTCAACAGATCCTGACAATTATTTCTCTCGAATAACTTCTCATTAGAGGTATCTATTGTATTCACAGCAATACTCTGCAAGAATAAACTACCAAATTTCCTTTAGTATTTTTTGGAAATTACATGCATTAGGTTTGGTTTCTCTTGCTAATGGGAGGATCTACGAAATCATTGGCTAAATCACAGGCTGTGGCCAGCAATTATGAACTGCAGGTGTTTAGTCATGTTCCTGCTCTGGTCTGCAACTTACTAAATGATAAATACTGCCATTCTACTATAGAGGCCAGTAGCAGAGCCTGGTCTTGCTTGAATTCCTCAGCAGTATACTGAGTGTTCTCTGCAATCCTACACCAGTCAGAAACTGCATTGGAGCATCACATTGGAGAATTTGAGTCTTAGGGTGGGGATCAAGTTAGGGTTAGTTTTACTTTTCTCAGCAAAATGATTAGAACTACTAAACTATTTAAGTTCCTCAAACTCAGATTTAAAATTAAAAATAGCCTCAGATTTTGATAGGAGAAAGTCTGAAAGGAAGCAAAACTGGATTGGAGCCATCAGGGTTTCAAACAGGGCAGGGCCTCAGTAGTCAATAAGTTCTGCTCACTAGGAAAGATGTGGAGAGGCAACTCCATCACAAAAAAAAGGTTTTAGGTGTTTTGAAAAGTAATAAAAGAAACATCCCTTAAGATCCACTCAAAAGGATCTTTGCAAAATAGAACTCTGGGCATTAATATTCCGTAATACTAAAAATGTTTGAAGAATGCTTTCTAAAACATTAGACAAGAACAATGGTAACTTGGAGATAGAGAACTCAGATTAAAATAAATATGCAGGATGGGGAAGGAAGGGGAGTGAGGAGGAAAGGAGAACAAAAGGGAAGAGGAACTAAGCAACCAGTTTAAGGGAAACAAGGATAGGCATTATGCAATCATATATGCAGCCAAAATTTAAAACCTTTACCATTCAGGTATAGTCAAACACTTGGAATGTTGATTAGAGCATTAAAATGTAGGATATTGTGGAATGGAGGAGCTGTCTTATTTTGCATGATTAAAAATAACAGCCTGTAGAAAATTGTCATCCATGAGGTTGCCAGCCAAAAATGCAAATTGATTAAAATGCAATTATAACACTACAAACTGGATTTTCCATAGCATGCTCAAACCTGTCTTGTGAAGTCTGATACCAGTCTTCTTTTTGGGTTCATTTACAAATGTACAGTGCCAGGAAGGAGGGCAGGGCTTGTATTTAGTCAGATTGTTTTTTTTTTACCTTTGAAGCATTTCTGTCCTTCGGCTAAAACGCAAGATATGGTCACATGGTATACCAATCAGTCCACACCCAAAGTAAAGGAAGTTATCAACAGTACTATCACAAAGCAGTTATGCTCCATGAATTCTGCCATGACTAAATCAACGCCAGATTCTACTCATCCACAGTTGTATGACAACGAATTCCAAAAGTTAAACAGAAATGACCAACCTTAATATCCGGTTATTTTATACTTGCATTAAAACTAGGTAGAGGATAGGACCACTCAAGGATAAAGGAGGAAATTTATGCTTGGAATCAGAGGATGTGGATGAGGTACTAAATGAGTGCTTTGTGCCAGTATTCAAAGAGAAGGACATGGAGGATAGCAAGATCAGTGTGATGTTCAGGGCAAGTTTTTTTTGGGTTGCTAGGGGTTGTGGTGAAAGCAGATACAATAGTGGCATTAAGAGACCGTTGGACAGAATGGAGGGAAATGGATCATGTATAGGCAAAAGATTTAGTTTATTTCAGAATCATGTTCAAGGCAGACATTGTGTGCTGAAGGGCCTGTTCCTGTGCTGCACTGTTCTGGACTGAACTTGACTGAGGGGACCCTTGGTAAAATTTAAAGTCAATAGGAATTGAAGTTAAAAAACACATTGGCTGGAGTCAGAAAAGACTGTTTGTCTTTGCAGTGCATTAATGATCTCAGCCAGCATCTTAGGCCCAACCATGCTTCAGTGGCCTAGGCTCTCATGACATCAGGCGAGATATAAGGATGTTCAATTATCGCAGTGTTCAGTTGCATTTGCAACTTCAGCCCAAGTGGTGAGTGTTGAACCACAGCAAGACAAAAAACATCAGCTTTGGGCTGCTCCTTGAATGTTAATTGGCACTCTAGTGACTGATAATGAACAATGCCAAAGAATTTGTTCATCCCATCCAATATTGATAGCATATTCAATGCTATTGAATATCCAGGGGTGCATCAGGGCATGGGAATGGTAAGCACAAACAAAACCTCAATTCATTCTAGTCAGTGCAGGTCTAGACCAAGGCTGGTATTCTGCAACAAGTTGGAGTATCAGCACAAACAGTCCTTTTGGCCCTACTCAGCCCTTCTGACCATGCTGCCCACCAAACTTACCCCATTTGCCACATTTGGGGCATATCCCTCTATACCCTTCCTATCCATGTATTATCTGAATGTCTTTTGAATATTGTTACTACACCTACCTCAACCACTGGCAGCTCATTCAATATACACACCACCCTCTGCATGAAGTTGCTGCCCCGCAGGTCCCTTTTAAATCTTTCACCTCTCACCTTAAACCAATGCCCTCTAGTTTTAAACTCCTTTTCCCGGGGGGGGGGGGGGGGGATCATGTGCATTCACCCCAAGTCCCTCATGATTTTATCCACCTCTAAGATCACCCTTCATTCTCCTACATTCCAAGGAATAACGTCCCAGCCTGCCCAACCTCTCCCTATAACTCAGGCCCTCAAGTCCTGGCAGCATCCTCGTAAATCTTCTCTGCACTCTTTCCAGTTTAATAATGTCTTTCCTATAACAGGGAAACCAAAACTGTACACAATACCCCAGGTGCAGCCTCAACACAAACACACCAAGTCCTATACTCAATGCCAAGTGATGAAGGCCAGAGTGCCCAACACCTTCACCATCTACCTGTGATGGTGCTTTCAGCAAACTATGTACCCACACTCCTAGGTCCCTGTTTCATAATTTCCCAGGGCCCTACCATTCACTGTACAAGTCCTACCCTGATCTGACTTTCCCAAATGCAACACTCTGCACTAATCTGAATTGAAAGCCATTTGCTAATCCTAGGCTAAGCAAGTAGGCCAATCAAGATCCCCTGTAATTTTTGATAACCTTCATCTACAATACCTCCTAATTTAGTATCATCTTCAAACTTACTAACCATGCCTTGTACATCCAATTTATATAAATTGGAAAGGTCCTAGCACCAATCCCTGTGCAAACCACAAGCGACAGGCCTCCAGTCTGAGAAACAACTTTTGACCATTATTCTACATCCCACTATCAAGCCAATTATGAATCCAATTAGCTCGCCCAGGATCCCATGCAATCCAACCTTCCAGACTAACCTGCCATGCAGGGCCTTGTCAAAGGCCTCGCTAAAGTCCACACAGACAGTGTCCTCATCTATTCTCTTGACTACCTCTTTGAAAAGCTCAGATTTATCAGACACTTTCCCCACGCACAAAACTGTGCTATCCCCAATTTGACCTTGTCTGTCCAAAAGTTGAAAGATTCTATCCCTCAGAATCCCCTCGAGTAACCTACCCGCCACTGATGTCAAACACACCAGCCCATAGTTCCCTGGCTTGTTTTTGTTACTCTTCTTAAATAACAGGACAACATTAGCTACCCTCCAGTCTTCCAGAACTTCAAGCTCACCTTCCAACTCCAAATCCATTCCAACAACCTACAAGGTACAAGTCAGTATCACTTGGAATATTCTCCACTTGCCTGGATGTGCCACTTCAACAGTAAAGGAACTCATCATTACTCAGGACAGAGATCATGGAAAGTAAGCAGTATGCACAACTTAGGACAGGCGAAGTCCTGGAGATTCAGTCCCAGTGCTGTCCCCACAAAATCCTCAATCCACTAGCAGAACAAACCCATGCCAATATCCACTCAGGCCAACACCTCTATCCTAGTAAATGGCAGACAAAGGCTCAGAGGTCTACTCCTTTTCCTTCATTGTTAAACTTTCTCAGTGTAATCCAGTACATTCCCATTCCAAGTATTGCCTTTGCAAATTCATTTGCAATCTTGAGCACTTCAGTGAATCAGTTTTTAAAAAATATATATGTACATCGTAACATATGCCGAGACTTGGAATATCCATATTGCTCTATCCAGTTGATTGTTTATGCATCCTAGTACTAGTAGATTAAAATTTCCATCCAGCACATAACATTCCTCTAAAGGATAGCAATCTGGAATATTTACACATCCAATGATATCCAGTTAAAAAACAAGTCCACACCTCATTTCCCAGAATATTTGCAAACAGGCACATTCATGTCCAGCCCCTTATGCAGAATTGCAGGTTATGCAGCAGATGGTTTGTAAAATATTTTGCACACAAAAAAAATCAATCCTTGACCAGAAACTAGCTCACCTGGCTCAAAGTAATGGCTGGCAGCACAAATCACATAAACCAATTGATGAGATTTTCCCTTTCCCCCTGAAAGTTCAGGCAGATATTGAAGCCCATTGGGGAAGTAAATGGAGTGTGTGCAAAATCCATCCCTGATCACAGATGAAAGTTTGCTTTCGAGTTTGGAGACTCGAGTGGGGGTTGGTAGGGAATGCGCACCACCTAACCTCCAGTCTGCATTCCATGCGTCAATCTTACTCTGGAGGATAAATGTGCAGCAGGTGCAATGGACTGGTGTTTGGAGGTCAGATCAGGCAAGCAGCCAAGATGTTGCCTCAGAGTACGTTTAAAGGCAATGACGCTAGATGTTGCCAGAATGACCAAGATAGAAATGTGATCATGGCAGCAAGGGCGCAAGCATGGCCAACATGTGAGCAAACTGGTGTGTTGCAACAGAAACTGATGAATGCATTTAGTACAAACATCTTGTTTAAATATTACAATGTAGAGCAAATAAAGCCATTATTATTTACTCACAATTTAAAGACCTCAACTTTGGCAGAGCTGGATCCAACACAAATACCAGGCAAAGGTACACTGCAATGTGTTGCCCTGGTTGCATATTATCATGCTTGTTATTTTTGAACTGTGCTCTCAGCCTCTAGATGGCTCTGTTGAGCGAGTAGCAGAATAACTAGCAATGATTCACACACAATCTGCTGGAGGAACTCAAGTTGAGCAGCATTGCTAGTGCTAGACCCACTGAGTTCCACCAGCAGATTGTTTGTTGCTCTAGATTCCAGCATCTGCACTTTTCTCTCCAAGAATGATTCACACTATGGAGAACAGATCCAGCACTAAACTGATTTTGACATTATGCCAAGGATCAGCAAGGCTACTGAGACAAAGCAGTGGCAATCACAAACCTACCACCACTCTTACTCTTCCTACTCAACCTAACCATCTTGCAAGGAGCATTGATTATGATCAGTACCGCAAAAAAAAGTTTCAAGGACAATTACTGGCAATGCAAATCTTTTGGGATTACAGAACTCAGTTTAACATGTTGAATAAACATTAGTTATTATGACAATGGCCAAAAACACACCTGTGAATGCAAAGTTATAAACAAATGCAGATTAAAATGCAGACCAATTACTGCTCGGAGAAAACTATCAAAAAAGTTTCAAACAAAGTTGAAGTTTTAAAGTCTCTTGCACGTTTCAGAAAAAGGGCAAAAATTATGACATATTTTGAAGCACAGTCACATAGGAAGCATGGTCACAAGTTTCCACAAACAGGAAGGTGATAATGACCAACTGCATTGTGGTTTAAGGGACCAATATTGGCCTAGACAAGGCAGCATAGCTTTTCTGATGATGTGTCTCAGACCCTAAACGTTAACTCAGCATCTTTCCACAGATGTTGTGTGATGTTATATTAACAGCAAATGCAGTTTTTTTTGATTGCATAACTCTTCAGGAGAATAGCATGGAAACATGTCTGAGAACAGATGAAGCTTCAGCTTAACATCTGTAAAACAGCACATCTGACCAAAAAACAGACGCTGCGCTGTTGTCAGCTTGGATGTTTGTGCTGAAGTCTCTGGAGTGGGATTCAAGCACATGATCCTGACTCAGCAATAGCAATAACCACTGATCCACAACTTGTATTACAGAAACTTATCCTTTTCCAGCTGTAACTGGAATCAGCCCAATCATGAAGCATAATAGCATACAAGAAATTCACTTTCACATAGTACTATCGCAGAACTGTCAGGACCTTGTAGAGATGCAACAGAGCCATTTAGCCCATCATTCAGATCTCATAAATGGGTATGTTTGAAGGACAGTGAAGGAGGAGATGTTTGCACAAAAGTCAGCCAGTACCAGTACATGATTGCAACTTAGCTTGATTTTATTTGGGGCGGGGGGGGGGGAGATCAGCAGGGAAAACTTGATTGAGATGCCTGCTAGAAATGTAATTTCCATGTCAATTTCAGCACAGTAGTGTAGCGGTTAGTCTAATGCTATTACAGTGCCAGCAACCCAGGCTCAATTCCAGCCACTGTCTGTAAGGAGTTCTCCCAGTGTCTGCGTAGGTCTCCTCCCACATTCCAAAAGACGTACAGGTTAGAAGTTGCGGGCATGCTACGTTAGCACCGGAAGCATGGCAACACTTGCGGGCTGCCCCCAGAACACTGTAAAAGATGCATTTCACTGTGTTTTGATGTACATGTGACTAATAAAGAAATCTCATCTAATTTCAATTCACTCAACAGCAAACTAGGATACGGAAGGGTGTTACCTCAGTACTGCAGGATCACTACTACAGAAGAACCCTAGCTACCACTGTCTTTGAGATTACAAACTGCCGTCAAATGTTGTAGGTCTGGGTAAAAAGACTGCTTTGTTGATAAAGTGCTTCCAATATGACATGAACACATTTGGAATCCAGCCATTAGGACGGCAATATTTTACATCACATTTTGGTGGGTCCCTGGGATTTGCCAGAGAATGAGGGTGGGGTCATTGCCTGCCTCATATGGCCACTACCATCTAGAGTAGCAAGGCCCACCCACTGGAGGGATACTTGGGACCGGTGCATGGGACCACACTTCTCTTGCTTGGCAGTTGGGAGTGATATCACTGCTTTGGTTGGCCTGGGAAAAGGGTGATGTGGAAAGGGAAGGTAACTGGTAGGGAGCAACGTCAGCTCAGGAGGGGGTGGAGATGAAGTGGTCCACTGCCAACAGTCAGAAATGAAATGTCCAGGTAATAGTTCAAAGGAGCAGCAAATAAGGAAAGAGGTGTGCACAAGAACACGTGCACACATTGTCAGTGGGCACACAGATGCTATATATAATCCTAAACAGATTCCCCAACAATTTTAAAAGAAGCTGAGAACCTCTAAAAATAAGCAGTGATAGTGCAGGCATCAAATAGCCACTTCCTTCATTTAAGATCTTGGCCATCTTTTACCACTGTGGCACTTTCTACCATATTCCTCAATTTTGGACATCTATTTGGAAATGTTTGATAACAGATTGCATTGTTAGCACAGTAATAATTAAATCACTGAAAAGTTGAAGGAACCAGTAATTTATGACCCAGAACAAGTTTGAGGAACAGTCATTGAATATAAGTTTTGTTTTGAGAAGACATCAAGCACAGCTTTTGGGTCCTGATAGGAAAGTTTAAAATCCATGCATTGTATTGTTAAATTATTCAAAATATGGTTGTCACTACCTCAAACAGCATTTATTCTCCTTCCTTACTGGCTGCTCAATAATTTGCTGGGCCAGTTCAGAGAGCAGATAAATGTCAACCACACTATGGATCTGAAGTCACTAAGCAAGGACTGCAGATTCAGGGAAGGATGTTAGTGAATCAGATGATGATACAAGTTTCATGGTCACCATAACTAAGACCAAATAGGATAATGGCTAGTTACGCCTGATGTTGTGACAATTGAGACCCTGGTCAAACTATTACTTTCTATTTCAACAAATCGGTGCTGTTTTTTTTAAATATATAAAAAGCTAACACGAATGATCTGTACAAGAATGTAAAGGCTTGCACTGTTTTATAATTGTATATAGTTTGTCTTTTATTAGTAATAAAGTTTATTTTGGACTAAAAAATTTTCAGGATGAAATCTTCAGGTGACATCTACTCTCTGGCTGAGAAGTGGACTGGTTAGGCGATTTGAAATTCAAACAGAGGCAAGGATTTCTGCTCTTGAAATCATGCTAAAGACAGACTAGTTTTACCAAACCAATTCCCTAAATGTCAAAAACTCAGTCTACATTTCATTGTTCAGACCTCTGAACACTGATCCTGTTACTTCATCAGTACGCAGCCTTTTCCATTACAGCATCGGAGCTGTGCCTTTAAGGTGCAATTTTAGGACACTGAAATACTGGCAATGCATTATTGATAGTCTGAGGAGATGCATCAAGCACAGCCAGCTCCAAGAGGGTCTCACCAATACATTCTTCAATCTGTGTGCAATATAGATTGTTAGAGACTTCCAGTTAGTCCATTGTTAGACTTCCAGTTTTCCTGGTCTTTTATCAGCCTTGCAAATTTCTTTCCTTGTACAGACCCAATTTCCTTTTGAAAGGCACAAATGAAACCGCTTCAACTACTTTTGAATAGTGCATTCCAGATTATATTACAGGAAAAGATTCTAACCCCTCCTCATTTGTGTCAAGTTGATGCCCTCTAGTTACTGACTTTCCCCACAAATGGAAACATTTTACTCTTCACCATCCACCCAAAAGCTCCTCAATTAAACTCTTCAAGATGGTAATCAATCTGTTCCAGATTTGTTATTGCCAGACTTAGTTTTTAAAGTGTGTAGTTTGGCCTCCCTTACCAACCTCAAATAGAGACATTAAACCATGATTCTTTGGAAAAGTTGAGCATCAGGTCCTTGCAAAACAGCCTGCAGTGTTCATATTTTATTGATTCATTCTAGACTGCACCCTACATGGAGAGAGTTCCCAGGCCCAGTCGACTCACTGCAGAGGGCCACAATGCACATGAAAGCTTGTATCCAGAGTCATGCAGCACAGAAACAAGCATTTCGGCTCACTGATTATCAAGCACATATTCATCATTTTGTTCACCCCACATTCCCATCAACTGTCCTAAATTCTACCACTCACTGGGGGCAATTAACCCATCAATGATATCTCTGGGCTGGGAGAGAAAATCTGTGTACCCAGGGGAGAACACACGCTCCGCACAAACAGCAGAGGACAGGATTGAATCTAGGTTGATAGAGCTACTGCCTTACTACCTGCGCCATTCTGCTGTGGCATCTTTGACAGGCTTGACAATCATACTGTTAGTTGGTATAGCAGTGCACAATAGTGATACCCTTGCCTTGAGTTCTCAGCTGGATTGCCGACAGATAAATGAGGGCACCTGTACAAGTCAAGTGGCAGGAGGGGTTAATCAGTCCAGAGGCAATACTGTGTTAAAAATGACTAATGTTTGATTTTTTGTTCTAAATTTACTTAAGCTTGGGTACAGTGGCACAGATTTATTTGGGCAGCCTTCTACCTTAGTTTAAATCAGAAGGATTTGATTTACTTTCATAAATTTTCACCAGTCATTAAATTTGCAGAGGGGGATAATCTTATTTTTCCCCACTGCAAGTGAGACTCATTTATTCGAACCTTTCATGATGCGCCAAGTGCTTTACAGTCAATGAAAATTTTGGAATGCATAATGAGCTAAATACCTTTTAAACCGCCAGGAACCCAACTTCAAAAAGGGAACAAAATGAACATGCAAGAGTGTAAATGAAGCATGTTTACGGGCAAACAAAAATTTCCATCAAGTTACCAAAACGTCATACAAATTGCAGCCTTCACATCCAAAATGTTTTATGGGTACACAAGAAAATTGAAGCAACTGGGTAGCAAAATGAAAAATCCAAAATGCTAATCAAATAGTTTGCAATATATGCATCCAGTGAACTTAAATACGATCTCTAGAATTGCACCCAATTTTGATTTTGAGGTTCCAAAAGATACTGCTGGAAAAAATACAGACCATTTCTTTCCACAAGATGCTGTGGTCATTGGTGGTTCCTACATGTCATTGAGCCAAGTGGCTTGCTGGGGCATTCCCAGGGGCAATTAAGATTCAGCCAAATTGTGGATTGTGAATTTAGATCAGTCTGGTTTTATGACTCAATCCTGAAGAACAGCAGTCAGATTTTATTTTAAACTATCCAATTGTTTAATTATCTTTATTACTTGCAGCAACCTTTTATCCTGGAAGTTTATTTAGTTAGCCAAGTGTCTTCAAATATCAGAGGGATTTAAACTCTAGTCCTCAGATCACTGATCCAGGCTTCTGGATTACTCGCCCAATAGCAATACCTTGGTCTCAAGTACAGCAGCAAGTGCTTATTGTAACATGAAGTTGGCACACTCAACATCCATTCACATGCAAACCCTTCATGTTTGTCCTAGAAAATCTGAGTATTAAGACTGAGAACATTTTCAATAGGAAAATGGGAGCACTGAAAAAAGCCTTTTCACAAAATTCAGTTGTGGCAGAACATTGGTGCTGCAGCTGTCACAGTTACAGCAACCCAGGCTCAATCCCAACTCCAGTGCTGCGAGGTTTGCACATTTTCTGTAAACATGTCCCTTCCTCCCAGTGCTGAGTTTTCCCGAAGGCACATCAGATGTTAGGTTAGTTGGCTAACTGTATATTTGCCCCTAATACAGGTGGGTGGCAAGAGAATGGGGGCAGGGGCAAACAATGGACAGGCAAAGTTGATCGCAGGGAAATGGCAGATATTATATTGGTCCCAAGAGGCTGAATAGACTCAAAGGGCTGAATGGTCTCTTGCCATAAGAAATACAGGATTAAAACATAAGACACTGCAGATAATGTACACTTCCACTTTTTAAAATTGTACCCACTCATGCCAAAGTAGTTCATTTGCAGCAAGTTGACAGTATTGGAAATTGCATGCACATCTTCACCCATACAGCCAACTGTTCACACTTACTTCAGCAGCAACAGTTCCCTTCTCTTCAAGCAGAATGGGCTGGGCTGACCAGTCCACTGCAAAAGTGCTCTGACTAAAACCATCCCCAATAGCCAAGTTTGGAGAGTGGTCCATAGACATGCTGTTAGGTGCATTCCCTTCAGGCTGTACAATGCAGCAAGGAGAAAAATAGGATAAAGAAGCTCAGTAAAACAACAGGCATAAAGTCAAGAGACGCACAGAATCGAAGAGCAGCAGGACTTACCTCTAAAGACAAGAGTCCAATTAACAAACTGCTCCAATAAGTATACTTTCTAGTCTCATTCCCTATTCAAGATCTTGACTGCAAGTTTTGAACAAATTATATCTGGCTCTTGGCAATCAACTACCTGATGAAGGGCCTCGGCCCGAAACGTTGACTGTTCATTTCCCTCCATAGATGCTGCCCAACCCGAGTTCCTCCAACATTTTGTGCACGAAAATATAGAGTCATACATCAGCCACGATCGCATTAAATGGGAGAAACAGGCATCAGGAGTCAAATACAAAAATTCCAGAAACAAGGAGCATGTGTGAAGAGAAACAGTCAATATTTCAGCTCAAGTATTCATCAGAACAGGTGGTGAGGAAACAAGATGGAGGGCAGAGTGAATGGGGAGTGGGGGGAGGCAGAGGCCTGTGGCGTTAAAAATCAGGGTAATATTAAAAGATTCAGGGCTGCAACTTCCTCTGATAGTAAAGTGAGCAGTTTAAGCTTGTTAGACATCAATGGAGCATTGCAGAGGCCATAAATGTGTCAAAGCGGAGTGGGACAGGGAATTAAAGTGACTGGAAACAGTGTCATAATAGGTTGACTGGAAGGTGTTCTGCCAAGCAGTCACCCAATCATGTTTGGTATCTCAATTTAGAGACCACCACATTGAGGATCAAATGCAATGCATTGTATTGGAAGAAATGCAATTGCTTCTGCTCTAAAGACTGTTGGATGGCAGGAAGAGTAAAGGAGAGGTATTTTAACTCCCAGCTACATGTCAAACTGCTGGCAGTTAGAATATGGCAAATTGCTGTGAAATTGGAGATAGAAAAGCAAAATTTGAGGGGGGCAAGGGAGGAGGTTGGGAGTGGAAAATAGTCCCTTTTGACCACTGGAAGACTGCTAGTTTTTGCTTCTAAATATTACCTTAATTACAATTTTGGCCTGCACCCACAGATATTATCCATCCCCCACCTGTGCATCTTAAAACATGTTTACTTTCTAATTAAGTGACCCGAAATGCATGACTCTTGCCCCATGGATGCTGCCTGACCTGCTGAGTTCCTCCAGCACTTTTAGTGTATTGCTCCAGATTCCAGCATCTGCAGAATTTGTTGTCTCTCCATTCTACATGGATGAAATGCCTTTTCTAGTATCACACCCAATGATTTGCTAATTAAACATCAATGGGACTGGAATGACTCATCTGCATTTAATTTATGGGCTGCACTGGTTATCTGAACCAAGCCTAAAGGCATTAAAACTTGATTCCCATTGCAAACAGTAAATGATTTCAATTGTAACTGAACCCCAAAGGGTAGTTCACTTTTTGAATTTGGTTTAGCTGTAAGCAGGGGACAGGTTCACGTGCATAGGCTAAGCTGTGGGGGACCTTGCCCAAGTCATTTGTAGGAGCAGGGTACAAAGTACTAACCCTTTAGAATTTGTTAGTTCACACAAGAGGCTGTTATTTTAAATTTGCTGTTATGAGGAATCTACTAAACTTTGTCCCATTATGGAACAATGCACATCAGGTTATAGTTGCATCAATTTTGAAGCAGTTCATGCATGCAATGGGTGCCGCATTCTGATAAACCGATGTATTCTGTTTGAGAGATCCTATTTCACTCAGTTACACAAGGTGACAGTTTAAACAATGCAACTAACATGAGACAGCTTTGTGACTTATGACAAGTGTTAAGATTTGCATTTATACTAAATTTAAATGACATCTTCAAAAAAAAGACAGCAATACATCTAATTAAACTACAAACCAGTTACAACCAATAAGCGGATATCCAATTAGATTTTCTGCAGCAGATACTGTGCAACACTAGCAGTGAAGCCACAACTTACAAGTACCCAGGTTGTTCACAGAAGCTCCAAGGAACTGTTTTAAGTGTCATCTCCAGAATCATACAATAATGTTGTGATAAATGAAGGAATCCCCATGTGCATTTTTAAAACAAATGCATCATTCAAAGATTACGTTTCCCAACATGGTTCCTAAAGCAAATCCAAAAGAGGTTCTCATCTCAAGTCCCAAATTGTAGAGCCAGGAATCTTCAGTCAGCTACTTAATTTTGCCTGATACTGAAGCAAAAAAGCTGTCCATAATTCAACAACAACATTTTACTCCAAGGAGACAATCCCCACGTTGCAAATTGAATAGCAAAGGAATTTCAAATACACAAACACAGACAAGACAAACAGGGATAACATTGACTAATGTACGCGAGACTTAGCTTTAATGCAAAGCATGGTGTACGAGCTCAGGATTCTAGCTGGAAAAGGAGGGATACAGAAACTTTACACAAAGGAGAACAATGGACAAGGGTAGCACTTAACCTCTCCAAAGCTGAAGTGACAGGTGCTGCTCAAAAGCAGTGAATCTAAAAACTAAGCAAATTAAAGACGTGGGCATCAAGCAGACAAAAAGTCTTGTGCATGCTGGTGTTTTAAGAGTAACTATTTATATTGCTTACCTCCCACAAATCCCAAGGTAAAGTCTAGCATGTTGAATAAAAAAACAAAACATGTGAATTGAGAAGGCACTTTACGCAAATACCTTTTTCACCTTAGTGGAATATTTCAAATGACAATGTTAGTTATTAAAACCTGGTGCTGTGGATAGCTGGCAAACTTTTTCCACCACTGTCAACAAATCAAATTCTTATCCTCACTCTCAGGTGTATTTATTCATCCAACACTAAAGAGAAAAATTGTGCAAGGCTATGGGAAAAGCCTGGAATGGAGGGGAAAAATGAGATTGCTCTTCAGAATCAATGTGCTAAATACATCCCTGTACAATTTTCTGCAGGATACAATAGCTTGCTCCAACTACCAGGATAATGTTAGGGCCATCAAGGGAGATCAGATTTTAAAAAAAAATCACCATATGGCAGGCTTTCAATTAGCCACTTCACTCCTGATTGAAGAACAGGTCAAGTGAAACAACACCTGCAAAAGCAGATGCAAGAGGAAATTTGATTGATAGGCAAACTGAGCAAGGAAAGGGAGCTTGAGGGCACAGACGAGGGCCCATGTACTGGGCTCGCCACAAAGGCTTCATGACTCCACATGGCTGACCTGAAGAGCCAAGACTAAGCTCTGCATGCCAACCTTTGATTTAGTCAGCAAGGTTCTTAATGGAATGATAAACAGTATCACAATGTTTTCTTAGCTTTAATTCTGTGGGCTACCAGAAACAGCCATCACAGGTCTGCCTTCAGCTGCAGGGAAGACATTGTCAGCTTGCATTTGTGCCACCACAGACAGCTGTGCACCAGATAGGGCAAAGGAGAAGAGTAGATAGGCTGAATGGCCTCAATCCATTGAGATTCCGTATGCAGAATGTTTGGAAGCAATCAAACCCACCTATTATAGGTCAACTCAAGGAATACAGATATTTGCATCTCAGTATGCAATTAGGGAAATGAATAACCTGGCCAGCAGTGAGGGGAATAACTGGATGCAAGACTGACAGCCCCAGCAATAGCTCAAGATGGTGGCCATTTTCAATCCCGAACAGACCATTAACCAAACCTCTAAGTGCTGGTTAAAGCATTAACAACCAAGAGCAGGTTGGTGGGGAAACTTCTACAAGTCAAAAAAAATGCTGAAGGATCTTGTGACAGAGGCAAACCTTTAAATGTCTCACCAGAATATAAAAATTTGATTATCTGTTTAGCATCTAGAAAAGATACTTAGAAGCTCACAGGATATTCTAACACCTCAATTTAATTTGAACATTCTGGTTTAATACATTTCCAAGTGCCATTTCACCAGGACCCTTGTCAAAATCTCCAGCTAGACTATGAAGCTCATTAGCAAAGATGCAACTTAACTCAGAAAAGTGACAATCACAGCTGGTCAGAACATAGCCTCAGCCCACAATGCGGTTCCGTTAATGATTTCAAAAAATCTTGCATTTTATTGTAATAATCCACAGATTAATCTTTGAGCACTTAGTATCAGACCATACACGGATGCAGCTCCTTCAAGTGGAAATTTCTGGGAAATCAAAATGACGAAGTGATCATTTCCTCACCACTCCTCCCCCAGGATATGATAGCCTGGTCCAGCCAACAAGTAATTCTTACATGAGACCAATAGAAATGCCTTGAATCATTTGGTCATTAACCAAGAGGAAAGGCCGAGCTAAACAAACCTGTGAGACTGGAGAAGCCGCTCTCACTACTGTATTAGATTCTGGCTTCAGAGGGTCAAAGTCCAATAGGCTTCCTTCATCCTGCAGAGGCCCAGGAGCCTCAAACTAGGCAGGAGGGGAGTGCACAAGGGAGGGAAGAACAAGAGAAAGCAGTTTACTCATTTGCCACAAGTCTCAATACATTGAAGCACGAGCAACTGAAAGAACATAGAGAGGCACATTATGGAGCAGATAAACAGGATTTATACCAGAGGAAAATGAACAACAAATGTAACTTTGAAGAACTTGGTCCAAATTTAATTTGATGTTAATAGTTCAGTCTTGACCTTCATGCTCAAATCTTGAAGCCTCATGTTGAATACCTTTTAAAAATAAACCTCAATAAAATATACATTAGCCCCTCGAACTGCATTTAATGGAACCCATTCACATGCAATTTCCTTGTTGATCTACAAAGAGGAGAAAAGATCCTACTGGTAGTATGGGCAGGCATGGTAGTGTAGCAGTTAGCATAACACTATTACAGCACAATGACCTGGGTTCCATTCCAGCCACTATGCAAGGTGTTTGTACATTCTCCTCGTGTCTGCGTGGGTTTCCTCCGGGTGCTCTGGTTTCCTTCCACATTCCAAAGACGTACGGGTTAGGAAGTTGTGGGCATGTCATGTTGGCACCAGAAGCGTGGCAACACTTGCAGGCTGCCCTCAGAACACTCACGATATTTCAATGTACATTGACTAATAAAGGTATCCTCTTTCTAAATGGGTAGGGGGAAATAACTGACACCTTGGACCACTGAAGGTATTGACAGGACCCATTTGATGCTCCAGGGTCTCAAGGCTAAGGAATAGGAGAGGAGATTGAAGTAGTATCTTCATGGATAGGGTTTGCATGAACAGTTACCAGAAATCACTGCAAGCCCTTTTTTAAAAACAGTTGTAGCATACTATTGGAAACATTTTATAACATCAATATTGCATTTAAAGAATTCAGCTTTCCAGAGGCAAGCAACCCCATGTTACAGAAGTGGAGGGACTTTCCTAGAAAATAGCCCATAAAGCACGATTTTCCATAACAAAGCCCTATCATCTATGCATGCATCAAGAAACAAGTTGAAAAAGTTATTTACTTATTCTCCCCACAAATTCCGTGATCAAATCTTATTCCATCTCAAATTTTTGGGATAGAGATTTGTGAATTCTGCAAGGGTAAATTTCCTTTACTTAAACAGCCATGATACAGGGGTCACCTGTATTCTGGATAGACCAATGATCTTTGTGGACTTGATCAGTGACCTGACTGGTGTAACTTAATCTAGAGTAATAAAAATGCAGGCAGCACTGTTTGACTAAATGTGCAGGTGTAATGTCATTACTAATTTGCCATCGTTACAAGGACAGTTGATGCATTGTGTAATTTAAAAATCAATACAAAATACCCAATTGTGAATGATTAAAAACAGACAAATAAGTGAACAATTCAACCTCTATACAAGGGATGTTCAATTATATCTTATGACTTAACACATTCCACTTAACTGGCTGGATAAATGCACAAGATTTTTCTTTCTTGAAATGGGTAAAGGGCAGTAACTGATTTAAGACAAAGGCTGCTTGTCATTCCACTTCTGACAATTACATGAACATCCTGTTTATTCAAATGGAGCAAGAGCTGAAAAACATCCACATGAATCAGCTATTAGTCAATCCTACTGAGATGGCTATTGCAAAAAGTAAAAAAAAATGCCCAGAATAAATCACTTGCTCAAAAATAGATTAAACTGATGAGACCTCAGTTCGCCCAAAAGAACTTCACGTCAACAACCCTTCCTTCCTGCACGATACTTCAAAATACTTGCACCCAGTATAGAAAAATTCAGGAGTTTAGTTGAAGCTTTGTTTAGCAGAGGAATTTCTCCACATAACCCACACATTCCATAACCATCAGAATTAGTACCTTGACAACACCTCCATAATACCAGTGGATGTCTCAGTACCACTGGAACTTCAAATTATTTTGTAAACAATTGCAATGCCGACATACATCTATAATATAGCATTTGTTTTTGTACTGTAATTTAGCCCAAATTTCTTCTGAATTTCATTTTGCCAATAGTCAAAGAACTGATGTGGCGGGAAGACAAAGGGCATGACTCAAACAGCAAATTTAGTGAACAGACTAAATGGAGTCAAAACAAACTGAAGAAAACTGCTCCCAATACAAGTATGATCATCTCTAGGAAGAATTAAAGACAGACAAATTGAATAGAAAAAAATCTCAATAGCAGCAGCATGATCAACAAGCTTAATTGACATTACCCGACTATCCCCATTCGAGCTGGCTTGTGTTGTAACCATACGCAGTAGTGTCTCAACATCTTTCAAACCATTCTCAAGACTACCTGACCAGAGTGTATCCAATTCCTATTTTTAATATTTTGTACCTCACCATTCTAAGGCATTGCTGTGACAGAGGAACTTTTATTCAAGCCCAAATATTCTCCAAAATGGCAACACCAATAAACAAGATGCCTTCATGAGATTATCTTCATTCGTCAGGGCACCAATATAGCAGGGTGGTTATACTACAACATAATGAAATAGCTGGGGTGTGCAGCTCTACAGCAAAACTGTAGGAAGTATATGATGTGACTGCAATAGAGGGATCAGAGGGAGATTCACCATATTGCCTGGGATAAAATATTTCACCTTATGGAGAGATTGCAAAGGTTTGGCTGTATTTCCCAAGTGAAAAGAGGGGAGATTTGAGAGGTATACACAATAACGAGACACTAGATCAGATAGATGGAATCTTTGCCCCATAGCAAGTATAGAAAACTAGAAGGAATAGGTTTAGGAAAAGGGGCAAGAGATTTAGAGGGGATCTGAGGAGATTCAACTCAGGGTGGATGGAATCTCAAACACTTCTTTAGAGGGTGTGGGTGCAGAGACTCAACTATCAAGACAAGCACTTGGAATATGTGGTTATGGACCAAGTGCTGATAAAATGGGATTAATATAGATAGGTACTTGATGGCTGGCATGGATGTGGGTGGGCTGAAAGGCCTGTTTCTGTGCTGTTTGACAGGGTCTCAGATCTTAAAATGGAGAGCATTATGAAAATCTAAAACTGAGAGCAACCACTGCCAATAAAAACTCTACAGACATTATTGCAAAACATTTCCCTCAAACCCGAGCATCAAGTAAAACTGCCAAAGACAACCAATCAATACAATGAAACATTAAAAAATTAACCATATAGGGTCTCTGCATCCATCTTTTGGAAATTGTTGATCCATTCAGTTGCTGAAATCTATTCAAGATGAATTCATTATGATACCAGACTACTGTTAACAGTCAAGGAAAAGGCTGCCCAAAAACAGCCTTTAGACATTTGCAAGATTTTGCTTGCAATGCCTATTCCGAGCAAGCAAACATATGAAGCGAAGGTTATTAATTTGATCTTGTTACCTCTGGTAAAGCCCTATCAGAAATGCATGCAGACAACTAAAAACAAGACAAGCATTCTGCAAGACCTAGGGCTGCCACTGCATTATCGGCATCTCATTAAACAATACAAACAGCAAGATCTCTCATGACCCACCACCCAATCTGCTGCAATACTTGCATTTTGCGATGACTGTTTGGGTCTGCTGCAAATATACCGGGAGGAGCAGCAGCAGCAGCCCATTTTGTCTGAGCCTGCTCTGCCATTCGGTTGATAGAAACCTTTTAAACAAATCCATAACTTAAGATGAGATGACACAAGGTGGCAGCCCAAGTCTGACTGGAACAAACGAGACTGGTATTACTGTGTAACTAGGTGCTTAATACAAACAGTCTGCTGTTAACAAGTCATGCTTCATGCACCTTTAGGTGAAGATTAGACAGAAAGGTCAATGAAGGTAAGCAGCGTTAAGGAGAGGGTGATGTGGATCACAATGGAACTGGGGTAAGTGTGGATGTAGCTAACCTGCGAAGGTGTAGTCACACTTATCTCTGGGATGAAATTGTCATCAAACAGATTGAGGATATTTTCTTGCTTGATGTCCTTGGATGGTGTGACCTTTGGTGGTGGGGGCACTGGAGGGCCTCTTTTTTGCTGCACATGTACAGAAGAGACATCAATAGCAAAAGCAACGAGACAATAAACTGAACATTAAACAAACATTACTTCAGAGATCAAATCAATGGTAACTATGAAAAGCAGAACCAGCTGACTGGGAAGGGTCAGAAAGTGTTGACGACAAGGAAAGGAGGGGGATTTGCATCTCTTCAAATAGGTAGAGCAAAAATGCTACCTCAGCCTCACACCGATATTGAAGCAGTGGTGATTCTTCATTTGGAGCACTAAGTCAGCAAAGGGGACGATGGTGAAGTCACCAAGAGTTGGAACATGGGTAGCAGAATTATGAAAATTTAGAGTGGAAGATGTGGATACAGCCAGGACTGCCTTATAATGACCAAGATAGGCGAGTGAAGACACGAGAGCATAACAGATTTGATAACAGAGCAGATTTAGGGATGGAAATAGGCAATTGTTGGTGATGCTGCAAATTTATGGTCGGAATCCAACTCAGAGTCAACAGGCCAAAGCTTCCAAGTCTGGTCCAGCCTTGTAGGCTACGGTTTGAGAGTCAGCCAATAGCTACCAGCAGCTTCAGTCTTCAATATTTAGGTGGTGGAAACTTCAGCTCATTCAGTATTACATCAGATAATGTAGTGGAGGGGGTGGGGAGAACTAGGCTTTCAGCTTACTTGTAGTAACCAGATGTATATAGCACCCTCCATGCAACTTCATTCTTCATGCAAATTATCTGATGTGTACAGAAAGACCACTAAATTACAGCATTAGAAAAATAAACTGACAATAGCTGAATACAGGGATTTTCTTGAAATACTTGTTACTTGATAAAGTGGACAAAATTGCTTAGCAAATTCTGTGTATATTGCACCAATAGCCTAGTATCAACATAGACAATAGTTCATAAATAAGTAGCCCTTTATCAAATAACTGCACTTGACAAAACCGTTTTAAACATTCTGCAGATGTAAAGTTCTACAACTAATCTATAGGAATTGCGTAAATAGCAAACAAGTTAAACATGCAGTTAACCTGTCGATTTTGATGGCAATGGTTAATAAAAAATGTCAGTTGGACTCAGGTCACCAAAATCCCCAACAAACCACAGTATACTTTCCAGCCAACTGAAGCAACAGCAACTGGGTAAATTGTCAGATTAGGAGAGCCACACTTCCATTACTGTACTGTAGTAAAAATCATTCTGGAGATGGGCTTAAACAAGAATGCAACCCACTGAGCCATCCTCTTCCTGACATTTTAAACTGCTGAGGTTTAAAAATATTGTAACTGAACAATCAGAAACCTGTGCAGAGACTCCATACTTTAAATCTGGGATCAGACAAAACAAAAATTGATTTCTCAACCTGAAGAAACTACAAAATGCTGGAAATACTCAGCTCAGGCCCCTGCTATCCGTGAGTTTACGCACAATGTTTTCTCACAACTTGCCATTTAATTTTGAGTGAATGAAGTTCACAGCAAAATCAATTCCTGCATTCAAAAATACAATTAAAACACCATAGATGCTGGCAAGGAATTAAAGCAATGTGGGTCAGGCAGCATCTGTGGAGAAAAACAGGAGTTGGTTTCACAGCAATGAAAGTTTGTTTTATTCTGAAAGGTCACAACGCTCAAGATAAGTTTTCCACTGTACCGTGGTACAGGTGACAATAATAAATCAATACCAATCATTGATCTGAAGCTAACCACTGCTCTGCACAGATGCTGCCTGACCCACATTGCTTTCATTCTTTGCCAGCATCCATGGCGTTGTAATGTGTTTTTGAATGCAGGAATTGATCTTGCTGTGAACTTCACACAAAATTAAGTGACAGGTTGTGAGAACACATTGTGCATTAACGTACTGCTGACAGCAGGGGCCATTGAAAGGTCAAATGCGAAACCCAATTATAACAGACCTTAAATTTGGAAACTAGAACCAGATTGAAGGATTTTGTTACTGAGTTAACCATGTTTGCTCCAATGCATAGAGCATGGTCAATCAACAAGCAGAAGTTTATGAATATCATTTAGTTCAGTATCAGCCTCAAGTACCACAACCATGACCTGTCAGCTACAGCAATCACTATAGGACAAGATCAGAGTTGATTGTCACATGGTGAAATAAATATCCTTCACTTTAGACAGTTTAATGGCTTGTATCTTCATTTTATGTTTTAAGGAATATCGAGTTCATTTTGTTGCAAATTTCTGAAAACACGATGTAGGCACTTGGCACCGAGTACTCATGGCAGCTGAGTAAAGGTAACTAGCCTAGTCCCAGCTCAAAGTCCGCAAGTTACAACACAAGTGCTGATCCATTTTAATAGGCAAAGGACTTCTCCAAACAACACTTCCAGACAACAAAGGTAGAAAAGTTTCATTCTTCTGCCCTGCTATAAATTTATATGCACATGCCAGGAATTTGATAAATCATCCAATTAAAACAACAGCATTTCTCGACTTTATTTTGCTGTATGTTGTCACTATGTTGGGTGTGTCATTCAGTTGCTGCCACTCCCAATAAAACAACTGGACTTGTTGATTAGACATGCAGTGGGAGGGAACATGTGCCATCTTGTAGCACAGGGGCAGAGCAAATTGATGAGTCAAGACAGGAGGGGCAGCATCATACTCAACTACTGAAAAAATGTAATACAAGCAGTCACCAGGCCAAGGGTTCTGCTGCTGAGAAGTGTCCACAAACCCATTCCATCCCCCCCCCCCACAAAGTCAGAAACAATTTCCCCCAAAACCTATATAAAGACCCATCACCTGAAATAGTTGAGCCTCCCCTTCATGTACTACCTTGTAGTCTCAGTACTATTATGCCATCATCCATTTTCTAAAGCTGCCCATATTTTCATTGAATCTATGTTCACCCTAAGACTAACCATAAATTGCTGTATCCATTTAAGAAACACCACAAAACAAATTTGTTAGGCAAACAATGCATTCAATTCCAAATGTCAGCTGTGATCTTAAGCAATCAAATTGTAATTGTGTTAAATATAGGGGGTACAGTAGATAACTCATGAAATTAAGAGGGATTTGAGATAAAGTTGTGGAGATGCAGCAGGCACACGACCAAATCTTCAAACAAGGAAATGACTGGATGGTGACCTTCGTCTTTTTATATTTATGGGAGAATTTGCATAAAGTTGGATCTTCTGTAAACCCATGATTCCCTGTATTGACATTTCATTTCAATTTTTAGTCCAACTGAGAAGTACAAATCCAACAACCTAATGGCTTGGTGGTAAAACACTTCAGAAATCTGCATCACACCTTGCCTCTGGGCTATGCTATGTAATCAGGACAGGGGAAAAGTGGGTGGGAAGAGCAAGATTCACAGCCCCATCTGCTGGCACTAGTTTTGGAAAATAAGCAATGAGAATTGTTTGCCCAGACTGCTTGTTCACACAGTTGATTCATGTGGGAAGAGAAAGGAGTTTCATCAAAACTGGTCAGGGACTGAAGTGTAAAAAAAACTGCAGATACTGTAAGTCTGAAACCAAAGCAGAATGCAAAAACAATTAGCAGGCTATGCACATCCAGAGAGAAAGATCAGAGCGAATGCCCCAGACTGCCCAGAGGGATCGTTGATCAGAAACAACCATACCATCTGACCCAATTGCTGGAGAAATCACCAGCCTGGTTGTCAGCCTCTTTGCGGATGCTACCTGACCTGCCGGGCTTTAAAAAGCATTCTCCTTTCAGATTCTCTGTTCACACTTGCACAAGACATGGAATAGCTACATTAAACAAACCTTCAGTAACCCTACCAACACCTGTCTTCAGTCTCCACCCTGTCAGACATGCCTGTCGGTCTCTCTACTTTACCCCTTTATCTGCAACTAAAGTCCATTTTCTAAACTTTGTTCTAAAGATCATCCACAAAATGTGAACCATTTCTCTCCACCCAAATATTTGCAGCATCTGTAGTTATTTTGCAACGATGATTCATGGTCACTGAGCACTCTACTTTGAGCAGTGTAGTAGTATCTTTATGATTGAACATAGAAAAGTTACAGCACATTTCAGGCCCTTCGGCCCACAAAGCTGTACCAAACATGTCCCTACCCTAGAAATTACTAGGCTTACCCACAGCCCTCTATTTTACTCAGCTCCATGTACCCAAGTCTCTTGAAAGACCCTATCATATCAGCCTCCACCACCATTTCCGGCAGCCCATTCCACACACTCACCACTGAGTAAAAAAAACTTACCCCTGACATCTCTATATCTACTCCCCAGCATCTTAAACCTATGTCCTCTTGTGGCCACCAATTCAGCCCTGGGGAAAAGCCTCTATCTACCTGATCAATACCTCTCGTCATCTTATACACCTCTATCAGGTTCCCCCTCATCCTCAGTCTCTCCAAGGAGAAAAGGCAGAGTTCCCTCAACCTGCTTTCAAAAGGCATGCTCCGCATCCCAGGCAGCATCCCTGTAAATCTCCTCTGCACCCTCTCTATGGCTTCCACATCCTTCCTGTAGTGAGGTGACCAGAACCGAGCACAATACTCCAAGTGGGGTCTGACCAGGGACCTATATAGCTGCAACAATACCTCACGGCTCCTAAATTCAATTGCCTGATTGATCAAGGACAAAACACCATATGCCTTCTTTACCAGAGTCAACCTGCACAGCCACTTTGAGTGTCCTATGGACTCGGACCCCAAGATCCCTCTGATCCTCCACACTGCCAAGACTCCTACCATTAATACTATATTCTGCCAACATATTTCACCTACCAAAATGAACCACTTCACACTTATCTGGGTTGAACTGCATCTGCCACTTCTCAGCCCAACTCTGCATCCTATGTCCCTCTGTAACCTCTGACAGCCCTCCAAACTATCCACAATACCTCCAACCTTCGTGTCATCTGCAAACTTACTAACTCAGCCCTCCACTTCCTCATCCAGGTCATTTATTAAAAAAAAATCACAAATAGTAAGTGTCCCAGTACAGATCCCTGAAGTACACCACTAGTCACCAACCTCCACTCAGTATACAACCCTTCAACAACCACTCTGCACCTTCTGTGGGCCAGCCAATTCTGGATCCACACTGCAATGTCCCCTTGGATCCCATGTCTCCTCACCTTCTTCATAAGCCTTGCATGGGGTACCTTATCAAACACCTTGCTGAAATCCATATACACTACATCTATTGCTCTTCCTTCATCAATGTGTTCAGTCACATCCTCAAAAAATTCAATCAGGCTCGTAAGGCAGGACCTGCCCTTGACAAAGCCATGCTGACTATTCCTAATCATATTATACCTCTCCAAATGTTCATAACTCCTGACTCTCAGGATCTTCTCCATCAGCCTACCAACCACTGAGATAAGACTCACCAGTCTACAATTCCCTGGGCTATCCCTACTCCCCTTCTTGAATAAGGGAACAGCATCCGCAACTCTCCAATCTTCCGGAACCTCTCCAGTCTCCATGGACAGCACAAAGATCATTGTCAGAGGCTCCGCAATCTCCTCCCTCACCTCCCACAGCAACCTGGGGTACATCCGGTCCCAGCAACTTATCCAACTTGATGCTTTCCAAAAGTTTCAGCACCACCTCTTTTCTAATATCTACATGCTCCAGCTTTTCAGGCCACTGCAAGTCCCCACTACAATCCCCCAGATTTTTCTCCATGGTGAATACTGACGTAAAGTATTCATTAAGTACTTCCGCTATTTCTTCTGGATCCATACACACTTTCCCACTGCTGCACTTGATAGGCCCTATCCTTTTGCATTTCATCCTCTTATTCTTCACATACTTGTAGAATGCCTTGGGGTTTTCCGTAATCCTGCCTGCCAAGGCCTTCTCATATCCCCTTCTGGCTCTCCTAATCTTTAAGTTCCTTCCTTTTAGCCTTATACTCCTCCAGATCTCTAACATTACCTAGCTCTCTGTACCTTTTGTATGCTTTTTTCCTTTTGACTAGATTTATTATAGCCTTCATACACCACGGTTCCTGTATCTTATCATGACTCCCCTGTCTCGTCAGAACACGTCTATGCAGAGCTCCACACAAATATCCCCTGAACATTTGCCACATATCTTCCTACTTTTCCCAGAGAACATCTGTTCCCAATTTAATCTTCCAATATCCTGCCTGAGAGCCTCATACTCCAAGTAAACACCTTTCTAGCCTGTCTGTTCCTATCCCTCTCCAGTGCTAACATAAAGGAGATAGAATTATGATCACTATCACCAAAATGTTCACCCACTGAGAGACCTGACACCTGACCAGGTTCATTACCCAATATCAAATCAAGCACAGCCTCTCCTCTTGTAGGTCTATCTACATACTGTGTCAAGAACCCTTCCTGAACACACCTAACAAACTCTACCCCATCTAAACCCCTTGCTGTCTGGAGATGCCAATCGATGTTTGGAAAATTAAAATTCTCTATCACAACTGTTATTCTCACCTTTCTAGGATCTGCTTCCCTATCTGTTCCTCAATAACCCTGTCACTATTGGGAGGCCTATATAAAAAAAAACACTCAGCACAGTTATCAACCCCTTCCTGTTCCTAACCTCCACCCACAGACACTCCGTGGACAATCCCTCCACAACATCCACCTTTTCCGCAGCCGTGACACTCTGATCAATAGTGCCACTCCCCCACCTCTCTTGAATGGGGGTAATAGAAAAACGTCAAGAAATATGCCTCTCCAATGGTAGAATGGAATGTAGTGGCAAGGATGAAGAATTGGGTCATGTGTCACCTATGCCATTTGAGGAATATAGTGAATGGAATTGAAAGATCAATTCAAAAAGTACAAATTTAAATGAGCCAAGCCATTCAGGATGGGGGATGAGATCCAGCAAACTTTAAAACAACTTGATGCTAGAGATCAATTGGGAAAGTTTAAATCTGACATTTGATAGGCTAGAGTATTAAAGGAATATGGAATTAAGACAGGGATAAAGGCACAGGCTAAATGAGCATGAACTAGATACAAGGGACAAAAGGTCCACTCAGTTCCCTGCTGGTTTTCCCTCTCCTTTACTAGGTGAGCATAAACAGATTGAAGTGTAAATTCTACACACCCATGACAAGATAGTTGGTGATGCAAGGAAAAATTATTACACTTAAAATTTCCAAACATCCCCTTAAATAGGATTAGCCTTTAAAGTGTCAAATCAATACTGCCATGGAACCAAGTGATACACATTCTAGCAGCTATCTCACATGCAAGTGGATTAGGCAGCTGAGACAACTGAATAAGCGGTGTTTCATTTCCAGATCCATTTTTAAAATTACCAATACCTCAGCCACTGCAACAGCTGGGACATGTTCTCATTTTACATCCATTGGACTTCTAGCCAACATGCAAGGCATTTGAGACTTCTTATTCCAACTCCAATGCAATACTATTACATAGAATTGTGTGCTGGATTTCATGCAAACCACCTACCTTTGGTTTCCTCTGACAACTAGCATAATGCTTCCTCCCTCTCCTGTTTTAGCTTCTCCTTAAATCCCACCTGGATATTCACCTCATGGAGCCAAGCAGCACATTCAAACCACTCTTGGAAAAGGTGTCTAAAGCCCCAACTTCATTAATGAGTGACAAACACTCCAACCATTGCTCTTCATTCAAAATTACAACACAAGTTTGTGGAATGACAGCGAATATTTCAAGTTCATCACAAATTACAGGCAATCAGCTATTTTATCAATAGGAGCAGCAGTATGCCAACAATGTTGGATGTGGAGATCTTGGTTGAACTTCTACATTATGCACATGACTCACCAGCCAAGTTCAATTCCCAAATGCAACAGCAACTGCTCTGCCCAGGACCACAAGAAACTGCAGAGTTGTGGACACAGCCCAGTGCATTACAGACACCAGCCTCCCCTCCATGGATTCTGTCTTTACCTCTCGCTGTCTAGGTGAAGCAGCCAGCATAATCAAAGACCCGACCCACCCAGGACATTCTCTCTCTCTCCTCTTCCATTGGGTAGAAGATACAGGAGCCTGAAGGCATGTACCACAAGACTTAAGAACAGCTTTTACCCCACTGTGATAAGACTATAGAACAGTTCCCTTATACAATGAGATGGACTATGACCTCACGATCTACCTTGTTGTGACCTCGCACCTTATCACACTGCACTCTGTAGCTGCAACACTTTACTCTGTACTGTTACTGTTTTTACCTGTACTACATCAATGCACTCTGTACTGACTCAATATAACTGCATTGTGTAATGAATTGATCTGTACGATCAGTTTGTAAGACAAGCTTTTCACTGTACCTCAGTACAAGTGACAATAATAAACCAGTACCAAGTGCCAGTTTTAATAACTCTACAGCACTAGCAGAAAGAATGTCCACAGGGTCCCATGTTTATTCAGCCCTTCAATAAGATTATGGCTGATCCTTGTCTTAATCTATTGTCACCAAAACCCATATCCTCTGATTGGCCTTAAGGAATTCCAAAGATTTATAATCCTGTGTATAGTTTCCCCTTTTTAGTCTTAAATGGCCAACTCCTTATTGCACTTTACCCCATGTTTTGAGATTCTTTAACCCAAGGAAATAGCTTTTCACCACTACTCTGTTAAAGTGTTCAAAACCTTGCCCAGTTTAATCATATCAAAGCAATCTATTGAATGTGGACCAATCCTACTCAATACTCAAACCTTTATTCAGGGTGCTGCAAATGCTTAGACAATGGTCAAGAGATTTTTCAAAACCAAGAGAATGGAGAGTAGGGGTCAGGTGGGTTGGGGAGAGAGAAGCAGATGCAAGGTATAGGATTAGCCATAATCTTAGATTGGTGAAAAAAAAACAGGCTCAAGAAGATGTATGACTTGCTGCTATTTATGAGTGGAGCTCAGAAACTGGAGAGAGCTGCAAAGTTCTGATGGTAAACCAGTCTACCTCCAGCGTTCCAGGGCTGTTGTTGACCAACAGGCATCCTACAAATGTTAACATATGGAAGTGAAGTAGCTGCATCCTTCTTGCAAGACAAATCAGGTGGCAGCACAGGATGAGAAAGCCAAGTACAATCCCTTTCCCAGGCACCAACCTACATTACCTGGGATGGTGACTTTGGTATAGGTGGAGGAGCGTGTGGTGTGGGCGAAACAGCAACAGGTACATGGTTGTCATTCTTTACTGTGGGACTACCAGGAGGAGACTCTTCCAATGGTGGTGATGCATTACAAACTTCTGGGTGTGCAGGTGTACTGTTGGCACAAACACAAACAACTTTAAAATTCGTACTGATGCTCAGAATAATTTTAAAGAAATATAGCCTCTTTCCTGGCCTCAGGACATCATTTCATTTTCCCCTTGGATGTAATACAAGCCACTGATCTAATGCAGCCAAACATTACTAGCTCTGGCTCCCAAAACCAAACACTTTTCCCAGATTTGAGAAGCCTCGTCACGTGCTTCACCAATTATGTTGCAAACCTATTATTACACCAATGGATGGAAGGTACATCAAGATCTCAACTCAGATCAGGACTCCAACACTACACCACATTGCTATTAAACAATGAGCCACCATCGTTCTCAAGTGTCCTGAACAAGGATCCCAAAACTGATCCCACAGAATCAGCACCTGGACAATGTGGTCACACTGCAGCAGTCAAGTAAACAAGAATGTGGCTCTTTTACACCAATGGGAACTCCAATAGAGTCCAGTTGTGATCACAATCAAAGTGAAACAATGGAACAATGAAGATGACCACCTGATTTCCTCCAGAGTACACAGCAGCTTTCATGTACACATCATAACCGAAACAAGTAGTAAACACAGCCATGACCTGAGATTCCATGAAGTTCCGCATTCTTGCCAATTTCTGTAAGGTGTGCTTTTATACATTAAGCTTGTGGTCATTAGTTCTGGTTTCACTCAAGGGAACAGATAGCTTGTGTATACAATGCCACTGACACAGTAAAATGCCTAAAAGGTACTGCAAAAATGCCAACATTGACATTTTTGTGGCTGTCAACCAAACTAGTTAAAGGCATGGCTGCAGTATTGGAAAGGCTAAGAGAACAGACAAGATGATCAAATCAAAAGTTAGAATCAAAACATAACAATGCAAGGGGGCAATTCAAAACCATAGATGCAAATTTGATAAACGAGGCATTGCTAGAGTGGGAGCAAATATAGATATGATCAGGATTTGCTGTCGGTTGGGAATAGAGTATTGGATGAGCTCAAGGGCAAGAGAAGGGGGAAATGTTATAGGCAAACATTTGCATCTTGACCCAAATAAAACTTGATAAGGGGCAGTATTTGATCTGTTTCTAAACACGCAGATTTCAGTTTTTCCTTGAAACACCACTCAAAATTGAAAGCTACCATGTGCTTATTGGGAGAACCTGACTCCACATGAACTCCCACTAAAACTACAGGTACTGTTACCTTCAAAAAGCCCTCCAACAGATCAGGTCTGCCTGTTAGCATTATCCCATACAAGGCTGTGCAACCACTTCTCTACTGAAAGCAATGTCTCCTGGCAATGACATTTTCAACACTTGCTTTCTGATGGGCATTTCCAATTTACCCAGGTCCTCCTTTCCACAAGTCAGACAATAGGTTTTGCTTTAGCATGTAGCTCATGGGTCGAGATTCTTCTCAGCCCAAAACCACAGACCTGCAGACCCACTGAAAGTTGTCATTTGAGCAATTGCCAAAGATGTTGTGTAAAACTAATGAAAACCTACAATAACAACCCAAAACACACCCTGCCAATAAGTGCTGGAAATGCATACTAGATATTGCCAAACAGTTGAACTTGTGCACAGAGCATCAGGCTTTCCAACAGGAACTGTACGACTGATGCATCTCAGGAGGAAGATTTCCACTTTTAATGCCCAGTGATTAAGAAATATGCATTCAAGGAAACAACTGACAATAACATGTCAGCCATGAACTATTAAGATGCTACTCTTCAAGTTAATATAGCTTATTAACTCATGCTATGGAAAATATTAAATAAGAATAAGTATGCTCAAGTTGGTTTTCAAGTTGACCATTAACAATTAAGGATTTAGGAACTGATACAGAGCATTAAAGTGTGGGAGGAAGTAATTTGGCCTGCAAAAACAATCTTACTCCCCCACCCCAGAGACCAAATTCATAAGAGTGCTGGAAATGTGAAGGTTAGCCAGAGTCTGTGGAAAGAAAAACTTAACATTTTTGGTTGATTTCCATCAAAATCTACAAATTTTTCAGATACTTATCCAGATCCTAACTCCATTAGTAATCCCAACAGTGCATTCCAGACACTAACCAGTCCCTGCATAGGGAAGCCTTTCCTTGTGGCACCTTGTTCTTTTGCCATGATCTTTCCAATGAGAACACCATCTTTTTCACCCAGTCCCTTCAGTTTTAAATCCTCATCAGCTCCTCCCTCAAGACCCTCTGCTCGAAGGACAGCCACAGCTTTAGTCTAGCCACACATTCCTAAAACCAATTATGTTAGTAAAATTTCTGTACACTAACACATTGACATTATTCCAAAACTATTACATCCTGAATTCATATTCATAAATGATTTCATAATCCACATGGGCAGAACAGCATTCATAAAGGCTCATCACTAGTCCCTTACTTTTGCACTAAGCTCATGATCCAACAAGCTTTAATACACTTCATTCTGCTCTGCCACTATCAAACTATTCAACATGCACCCCAAGATCTGCTGTTGCAATTTCAGATCTGCACCTTCTGGTTAAAGCTGTTTTCCACATTGATAGCAAGAATCAAACACCCACCTGCACATACCTCCTTCAAAGCCATTATCCTTTTCAGTTCACTACGACTCAAATTTGTGTCATTTGAAAACTTGGGAATGTGCCCTGCTCCCCATTAATAAAAACAGGTCTTAAGATCTAGGGAATGCCAAAGCATTTCAGTCAAAAAACATTTTACAACCATTTATCCTATTTCTTAGGAATTTTCTACTCTTGCTGTTAACACTTAATTCCATGGTCTATTACAGCATTACTTCAAATGCCCTTGCAAAGTTCATATACACTACAATCATAACTCACTGACCCCATTTTTCAAAAAAATAAAAACATTGGTTAGACAATTTGCTTTTTACAAATCCACACTGGCTTTCTATCTGCACTTGTCCAGGTGACTCCTAATTTTCTCCATTTCCAAATCTTCCTCTACTGGTGAAGTTGAACTGACTGGTCTTTAGTCCCTACACCTTTTAACAAATACAAAACACCAGGAATTATAATATCAGACTGACAGTTACAATAAAGAGTACAGCTTACAAGAGTTCTTCAGGAAGCTTTAGAGAACCAAAACTCAAATTACCATTTGGGTGAAAGTTCACATACTGCCAAATAAAATCTGGTGCATATACTGCACCATGTGTCTCATTTGTACTTTAACACCAAAAAGAACAATTCAAGTACAACACTGAAATTTGCAAACATCCTTATCCCCTTTCAATCACCTCTCCAAAGCAGATACATCCTTCACTCATTCTTCAAGCAGTATCTGTGGGAAATTTTGAGTCAAACAACCTTGAAGTTCTAATGATCATTGATCCTGAACATTAACTGGTTTCTTTCCACAGGCATTGCTAGACTGGCTGAGATCTTCCAGCAGGCACTTGTTTGAAATTTGAGCATGTGCAGTTTCATTTATTTTCCTTTAACCCATCCTTCCCCTAGCTATTGATGAACCATCCACAGACCTTTTGTTTAGCCAAATTCCAGACATCCAAGGTTCAGGTTTTGCCACTTTAGATCAAACAATTAGACACCAGTAGCTAGACAATGCCAAATGAAGTCTCCTCCACTCAGTGGTCAAATACATGATGGCTATAACACCAGTAGACAGGAAGGGAAAAAAATTGGCTGTAAGATGGCTCCAAGTCACTACTTCTGGAACATGCTATCCCACTGGGCTGTAATCTTCAAAAGGCAGTCTGAAGTAATGATCCTCAACAAATGAATGCATTTCTGAAATTGCCACATGTTCAAAGGGTCATGTTACTCAATGGATTAGCTTTGTATGGCATTTGTTGCAGTACATCCAAGTAAAAACAAGTCTATGATACAGATAGGTGACAGGATACACTGCTTAAGGACAGAAGCATTCAATCCTTACATTGAATGTTGCTGCTCAAATGTAGGCATGTCCCCTTTCAGGCCAAGCATAGAGTTAACTGCAAGTTGCTGAGAAAGTCAATTAGGGATAAAGCTGGGGTGGCAAGTTATTTTGCAGCTTTCAAGATACTCCAACTGACCAATGATGTTTTTTTCTAGTCCTGCAGGGAATCGTTTACTGGATCCATGTGACTAGCTATTTACTTGAAAGCTACTTGGTAATATTCAAAATGCACACTAGTGTTCCTTCATGAAAAGGGCTTAGAAGAAACAGTGTAGAATGAGAATAGCAGGTTGATCAGCTATGGTATGCTGCCTTTCAACCACAGCACAGATCAGCTCATTAATTTCTACATTCACAATAATATGTAGGAAATCCAGATCCACATTCTCCACAGGAGTGGGATCCTGTCAGCAATTAATACACCATGTAAAAACCAAGCTTAAAATCAAACTGGTCTCAAAAAATGGCTTTGCTTACTGGCCTTTAACAGAGCATTGGGTTACAAGACCCTGACTTTTTGCTCATCACCTTCCAGAAGCCCACTTTCAGGAAGCTTTATTATATTATCCAAGTTATAACCCCAATGACTTTCATTAAATGATTAGGTTATAATTGAATCACACATACTAGGAGCATATTTTAAATTTAGCAGTTTAAAGTAACTTGCTTTTGACATAATGGATTCAAATCTCAGGGCCATACCCAAACATTTTGAAAAACTAGTTGGAAGTCAGGAAGCAGGTTATCAGAAAAAGCTGCAAAATTCTAAAATCAAATTCTAATTTAGGAAGAGGGCAAGGGATGAGAATGTTTAATAGGATATCCTAATTGCTGCAGGGACAAAGAACAATGAGTAAATTCATCCTTACTGAAGTACAATTTCCTTAGCATGACAGTTTACAAATTTCACAATTATCTACCAAATAGTTCTGGGCTGGCAGAGCTCAGAAGACAAATGGTCTCTCAATAGCATTTCCTTTTCTTCCCATATTGTTATAGAAACCACAAACAGAATGGTAGCAGCATGTCGATCGCCAGATAAGTCCAACCCAGATTTCCTTCCAGATGGTTATGCAGCTCCCTCTTGAACACTACAATTGAATCCATCCCCATGATGACTCCTAGCAGAGCATTCCAGTCACAAACCAAACCATTCGGCTTACCTTTGGATCTTTTGCAAACTACCTACATTCACCTGTTCTTAACCCTTCTACCAGGAACAATCAACTGTGCCCTTGATGAATTTAAAATTTCTATCCAATCCCCTCAGCCTTTTATGTTGCTAGGAAAACCATCCCAACTTCTGTCCTTGCACATAACTAAAGTCCTCATCCCTGGAATCAGTTAGGAAAATCTTCTGCATTTTCCACAAAGATTTCAACATCTTTCCTAAAGTGTGGTTCAGACAGATACAATATCCCAGCTGTGGCAAAACTAGCATTTCATGACTCCTTTGCTCTAGTAAATAACGCTTCTATAAAGACAATCCAGTTTGCTTTATCCAACCACATTAGAAACCTACACTGCAATTTTCCAAAATGTGCACATACTCTGTTGGAGTTACACAGCACAAAATGTCCCTTTGGCCCAATTTGTTCATGCTAACCAAGATGCCCAACTAAGTTAGTCCCACTTGCCTGCATTTGACCCCTATCCCTTTAAACCTCTCCTGTCCATGTACCTGCCCACAACACAAACTGCAGGAGGAACTCAAGTCAGGCAGCATGTTATTTTACCTGCGTTAACCACTTCCTCCGGCAGCTCGTGTAATGTGCACACCACCCTCCGCACAAAGTTGCTGCCCTTCAGGTCTGTTTTAAATCTTTCCTCTCACTTTAAACATAGAACACAACAGCACAGGCCCTTCAGCCCACAATATTGTGCCGACATTTTATCCTGCTCTATCCAACCCTTCCCTCCCAGGTAGCCCCCCCATTTCTCTATCATTCATGTATCCAAGAGACTCTAATGTATTTACCCCCACAACCTCTGCCGGCAGTGCATTCCACGCACCCACTACCAAAAAAACTTACCCCTGACACCCCCCTTATATCTTCCTCCAATCACCTTAAAATTATATCCCCTCGTGTTAGCCATTGCTGCACTGGAAAAGTCTGGGAAAGCATGCCTCTTATCTTGTACACCTCAAGTCACCTCTCATCCTCCTTCTCTCAAAAGAGAAGAGCCCTAGCTCACTCAACCAACACTCATAAGACATGCTCTCCAATCCAGGCAACATCCTGGTAAATTTCCTCTGCACCCTCTAAAGCTTCCACATCCTTCTTATAATGAGACGATCAGAACTGAACACAATACTCCGAGTGGGGTCTGACCAGAGTTCTATAGAGCTGCAACATCACCTCGTGGCTCGAACTCAATACCCCAACTAATGAAGACCAACACCCCAATACCTTAACAACCCTATCGACCTGCACGGCAACCTTGAGGAATCTATGGACATGGGCCCCAAGATACCCATTTTCTGCCTTCAAATTTGATCTCCCGAAGTGTATCATTTCACACTCTTCCAGGTTGAACTCCATCTGCCACTTCTCAGCCCAGTTCTGCATTTTATCAATATCTTATTGTAATCTACAGCAACCTTCTACACTATCCACAACACCACCAACCTTTGTATCATCAACGAATTTACTAACCCACCCTTCTACATCCTCATCCAAGTCATTTATGTATAAAAAAAATCAAAGAGCAGGGGTCCTAAAACAGATCCCTGCAGAACACCACTGGTCACAGACCTCCAGGCAGAATACACTTCATCTACCACAACCCTGTCTTATTAGCGAGCCAATTCTGAAACCACACAGCCAAGTTTTCCTGGATCCCATGCCCCCGACTTTCTGAATGAGCCTTCCATGAGGAACCTTGCCTTACTAAAATCCACGTACACAACATCCACTGCTCTACCTTCAATGTGCTTTGTCACATCCTCAAAGAATTCCCAGGGTTATCCCTACTCCATTTCTTAAAGGAACAACACTTGCCACCCTCCAATCATCTGGCACTGCTCCTGTGGCCAGTGAGGACATAAAAGATCACGGCTAAAGGTGCAGCAATCTCTTCCCTCGCTTCCCATAATAACCTTGGATATATCCTGTCTGGCCCATGACTTATCTATCCTAATGTTTTTCGAAAGTTCCAGCACATCCTCTTTCCTCAAGTCGACATGCCCTATCAGCCTGTCATACACCATCCTCAAACGTCAAGGTCTCTATCTCTGGTGAATACTGAAGCAAAGTATTCATTTAGGACCTCCCCTACCTCTTCCGACTCCAGGTACACGTTTCTTCTTATCCCTGCTCGGTCCTACCCTCACTCTAGTTATCCTCCTAATCTTCACATGTGTAAAATGCCTTGGTGTTTTCCTTGATCCTACTCACCAAAGACTTCTCATGCCCCCTTCTAGCTCTCCCAGGTCCATTCTTAAGCTCCCTCCTGGCTACAACTCTCCAGAACCGTCTGATCCATGCGTTCTGAACCTCAGACAAGCTTCTTTCTTCCTCTTGACAAGATATTCTAAACCTATGCCCTCTAATTTTTGATTCCCTTTCCCCAAGAACACTGACTATTTGCCTTATTTATACCCCTCCTGATTTTATACCTCCAAAGTCATCTTAGTCTGTCACACTCCAAGGAATTAAGTCCTATCCTGCCCAACTTCTCCCTACAACTCAGGCCCAAGACCTGGCAACATTCTTGTACATCTGTGAGAGATCTGTTCTCCTATCTCTTAGATCTTGGTTCTCAAATCCCTTCTGGAATTGTACCCTCTAGTTCATACTACCTCTTTCTTCTTAGCAAAATGTGAAGATTGTTTAATTAAATTTCACTTTCCATTTATCCTTTTTCCCCAGCTTGCTTACATCTCCTCCACCTATGAGATCTTCCTCATAATTCACTGCACTTCCAAAAGCACAATCAAAGTGCATAGCCATTTGGCCTCTTGTACTTGCTCCAGCATATGTCTGATCAAATTGTGTGCCACTGTTGGCTCCCTTCATATCCAAATACTTATTAATCCCTCATGCCCAGTGACCAAGCCTCCACAGACAATTCCAAATATATTCTGCCGAAGAAATCTCATCAGTTCCAAGTGGCTTAACTCTGACTTGACCCTGATGCAAGATAACACTGCTGGAGGAAGCATTATTCTTTGCATTTACTGCATCAAACCCTGCAATGCAATCCAAACCCTTTCAAAGAGATCTCTAACTCTCCTTAGAGTAGGCCTATCTGCTTAAGGTCACCACATATAACAACTGCCTCCCTGCCCTGCAACCCCCTGCCCCAGAACCAATCTAGATGACCTTTGCTGCATTCCTTCTGTTGCAAATATTACTGATAAGGTCGCCAAATCTTTACATACCTCAAATATCATCTCCAGGGCTCAATACAATTCAGTAAAAAGTATTCCCTTATACCAAACCCTCTTACAATTATTTGAATTACTAATTGCTTTCTGTACTCGCACAAACTTTGGATTACATGGACACCGAAGTCACACCAAATCTCTCTCTCCATTTAAAATGCTCTTCCCCTACAAATGACAACCACACTTCTTCCCCCACCGCTCCCCATAATATTCTACCTGCATGCCCTCACTCACTCAGCCTGCCTGTACCACAAACTCTCTACACCTTCCTCATAACTCAATGGCTTCCTGTTTTAGCACCAGAAAACCTGGTCACATTACACTTGATCTTCTCATCCAAAGCAATATAGACTAGGAACAGCTGAGGTTCCAGCAATGCTCTCCAAGCACCCCACTAACTTTAAAACTGATTTGTCAGTCAACCAATCCTTGCCATGTCACCCTAATCTCTACAAATTTGGAAATCACACCTGGCATTCAAAGTTAAAAACCATTAATTGAAAAGCAAAATCCTGCAAATCTGAAGTGAAAACCATGCTGGAGAAAAATGGGCAGTCTTGAAACTGTCACTCAACCTGCTGAGAATCTCCAGCATGCTTTTACTCTTAATCATTAATATACATTAAGCAGGGATCCCAGCACCAGCCTCTTTGGAATCCACTACACTTCCCTCATCTAACAAATGTCACTACTATCATTTGTTACTTAGCTTTCTATATATGCAGCTTTGGTCTCTTTTATCCCACATCCTTCAAGCTTGATGGCAAGCCCATATGTGGCACCCAACACCACAGCCTTTGAAGTCATACAACCATATTTCCGTCAATCTTACTTCAAAAGGTAAAAAGTTATACAATTTGCATTTAGTGCTGGTTTTCATTAATCCACACTTGTTCAAATGACTGCTCATTTCAGTTCCCAGTTTCTAGAACATTGCCTAGAGATTAAACTAGCTTTATCTGCAGTTAATTGGTTTATCACTGCACTCGTTTGAGCAAGGTACAACATTTGCTACTTTCCAGTCCTCTGGCACTATCCAACATCAGTAGAGGCCCAGGGTGTCTGACATTTCTTTCTTTGGCAACCTAAAATGCATTGCATCTAAACCAGGTGGTTTATCTGCTAGGTATAGTTAGCCTCAAGTACCTATCAATTTCTATCCAAACCATCACCACAAATAAAACCTCCTTTAGCAAGACTCCAGACTGCTGTAAAGCAAAGAGGGCAAAATCCAGGTGTCATCCATTTACTCTACTGCTCTACATTGTTCCCTGACAAAAGCCAAAGGTGTGCAGAATCAACATGACCTAGTGTCCAAATGTAATACCACCAAACAGAATGGAAGCTTACTTCTGCAGCACCTTTCACAGGATGCTGCAAACAGCCTTTTACACAAAAAGGAATTCCTAAAGCTCAGTGGTAAAGTTTAAGATCACACTGTGTTCTGAAGAGTATGGTTTCCCCCAGTGTCCCAATATTTATCCCTTGGCCACAAAAAACTGATTACATTGCTGCTGGTAGGATCTTGCTATGTGCAAATTGGCTACCATTGTTCCTACAGCAGACAGTTTATTGCTTCTGAAGTGTCATGTGCCTCAGAACGGAAAGAGCAAACTACTTTCTCTTGGGTGAAGAGCAAACCCCAGTTTTAAAACAACTGATGAAGGCAGGGCAGTGCTTGTCGTCTTTTTGGACTTTAAGGCATTTGATGCATGGTAGGCAGGTCCATAAGGTTAAGAGATACAGGATCCAAGGCAAGCTGACTAACTGGATCCAAAAATGGCTTGGTGATAGGAGGCAGAGGGAGTGGTGGGATGAGATGCATTCCTGATTGAAAGTCTGTGACCAATGGTGTACCAGAGATTAGTGCTGGACCCCTTGTTTTTTGTGATATAACAAAAACAACTTGGATTGAATGTAGGAGGTATGATGAGCAAGTTGCAACTTGAGTTGTTTAGCCATACCTGTGTACAGTTCTGGTCACCACACTACAGGAATGAAGGATGTTGTGGTGCTGGAGAATGGAGAGATGCAACACCAGGATATGGACTGGATTGAAGAACTTTAGTTATGGGGCAAGACTGGATAGGCCGAGTTTGTTTCCCTTGAAAGAGACAGGTATGACCTGATAGAAGTATAAAATGAGGGGCACAGATGGGGTAAATAGTTAGAATCTTTCTCCCCCTTGGTAGGGGTGTCAAAAACGAAAGGGTTTAAGTTTTAAGGAGATATACAGTGGATAGGGAAAGAGAAGAGTTTTTTTTTTAAAAACAGTGGTTGACAAACTGAACTTGCTGCCAGGTAGTGGTTGCCAGTGCTTCCATCACCATGTCTGAGACACATTTAGACAGGCACTTAAAAAGTCATAGAAGGATACAGACCTAATGTGGGCAAGTTTGGCATGGACATGGTGGGCAAAGGGCCCCCATTTGTGCTGTACAACTATGACAAACAGTTATATTGTGGCACTAGCGATCTGTAGACAGTTAAAACCCACAGCAGTGAAAGTATTTAAATTAAAAATAATAAATCAAGGTTGTGAAGAGTAAGTGACAGTCAAAGACAATCCAATTCACCATATTTTTCAGGAAAGGCATCTTATTAGCTGACTTGAGTGACTTGACTGCCCAAGTCAGTCACTAGGATCAAAGGCAATAAAAATCTCCCCCACAGGGGGCCAGAAACCTAATTTTGCCGAGGACAAGGTCAAGTACCAGAGTAGGAAAGCCACAGGCTAGCGAAGTTATCAACTGATCCAAGAGACTACCTGTTTCAGGGTCACCAAAATCAGAAATAGTTCACATTTACTTTTATTAAACCAACCTGGGTGCACCCTTGACAGACAAAGCTTTGTTTATGTGTTGTTGTTCCAGCTGATTCATGGTATTGCTGAGATTTTGGTTTAGCTGTGAAGGAACAAAAAAAGGAACAAATCAGCCAGGTGAATAGGATAGAGCATCTTTTCACTGACACTTGTAATTATAAGATAAGCAACAACATCAATTAGGTTATTGATGAACATTTAAAATTATTACAACATGGAATTCTACCACTGCAACCTGGCCATGTGCAGAACTGTATACAGATGCATCTGAGGTAGACAAAAATCATACAAGATAAACTAATACAAAAAAGTGGGATTAGATAATGTGCAATGATGATGTCCTGGGCATAAAATAGCAGCATGGACCTGTTAGACCACATAGCTGAGATTTTACTCTAGGACACATGCAAGAGAGCAAGCTCAGAACAGATTGGTCAAGGGAACATGAGAATGTAGAGAAAGGTTACACACTGATCACAATCACTTGATCACTCCCAATCAGTACAACAGGTATCCACAACTGAAGCTCCATTTAAAAATTAAAAATCAAATCAGCCATGAAATAGGCCCACGAACAGCTGGTCCAATCTCACACGTACTCCTGTTATCATCCAATTGTACCAATTGCAATTCCTTCAGCAAATACATTTAAAAATACTAAAGTGGAAAACTCAGCCAATGTTTGTCATTTCCAATTCGACTGCTGAAATTGCACACCACCTCCTGGATTTTAAACTATATCTGGATAAGCCATTGAAAATTGAAGTTGTATTGGTACAGGATAGGAAGAGGTCCTTTGGTTATTTTCTGAAAGTGACACTGATAGTCATGGACATCCAGGCCTCTCAGCTTTTCACAATTTAGATACTAGTCTTTTCTGTCAACTGTGGGTCCCAAGTGGATGACCAGAGATTGAAATCCATATGCCAGTACATTTTGCACACTTATCTTAGTCATCAGGCTTCCAGCCACAATGTTAACAAGGCCCACAACCTTAGTCTTGTTGGCAAATTTAGATGGTTGGCTTTCTGATCAAAATAATTAATAGTGAACAGGTGGAGCCCCAAAACACCAAGCCAAATAATCACCTCATACCTTGCCCATTTCTTTATGAAACGTCTCTTCCAGAGCAGCTATACTTTGGAATGTGTTCACATAAAAACCAACACGACTGTAAAAGAGAAAACAAAACTTATGAAAATCAGAAAGGCAAATTAAACACTATTTCAAAGCATCTGCATAGTTACATAAAGTCAAAATCCAAATTGTTTTAAATGAGTTATGCAAAGTTAACTGGAAAAAAAACAGGCATGGAAAAATTTCTAGTGAAACGATCAGCACCTTCTAGTCAACTTACTTATTTCTATATCATGGTCTCAAGATCCAAGCTCTCTTGCAGAACCATGCTGTACAATCAAGCAGCCCAATTTGGGCACCAAATCTTTTGCTTGTTTAAACATTACATCTGCCACATCTTAAACTAAACTTATGGCTGCATTTCCTAACCCTACATGACTCAGTTTTGAGATCAGCATTCACATTAATAGGAAGTAAAGTATCTCCTCACAGGAAAAGAAATATGCCAATACTAATAGAAACATTTCACAAATCAAACTATTTGTGAAAATAATCCAAAAGACATTTAATCTATCCCAATGCATTCCAGTTAATGTTGCAAGGGGATAAAAGTATACCATCGAGCAAAAGCCTGACCCACCAATAAGAGCTTGGCGAATCTGCATCTTTACTCCACCCACCCAAGTTGGCTTCATAAGAAAAGACATTTAGTCACATGTACAGCAAAATAGCAAAATGCATCTTTTTGTATTACTGAGGATGTGCTGGGGGCAGCCCACAAGGGTCACTGCTCTTCCGGCACCAACATAGAATGCCCACAGCTTCTAACTTATAGATCTTTGGAATGTGGGATGAAGCTCGCTCAGCCAAGTAAGAATTAAATTGATTTTGTATCACTGCCTCTGGCAATGTCAGCCAACTCCAAGATCAGAGACAGAACTCCGCACTCTAGCTTGTTATGCATGCAAATGTCCAGTTTAACTGCTGTAAGAGGGAGCAGCAAGGATGAGAGATCAGTTTCTTCCATTTGCTCAGTTTGCACTAGAAGGATCTTTAAAGGTTGCTAAAAAGACAAAGTGGAAGGGAAGAATGGTTTATAGTCTATAACTGCACAAGGAATCTAGATGAGGGTAGAGCTGTACCAGTGAAATATCACACACGATAGACATTGTGTACATGGTTACTTTTGAGGTACTTGCTCGAAAATGCAATTCCCTTTGATTATCCAAGATCTATAATCTGGGCAACTGCATTTCTGAGCCATGAAGTGACAGGTGGAAAACAATCTGGCAAAGTGGAAGATAATACATTTGGGGAAAAAATGTACATTAGTGGAATGAATAATGTACAGGAACAGAGGGATCTTTGAGTGCACGCCCAGAGTCAGAGTAATACAGCACTGATACAGACCCTTCGGCCCAACGAATCTATGCTGACCAGTGTGTCCACCCAGCTAGTCCCAATTTCCTACATTTGGCCCATATCTCTCCAAGCCCCACCCCTCCAAGTACCTATCCAAGTGCTCCATAAATGATATTGTACCTGTCTCAATCACTTCAGATCACTAGAAATCTGAAATGTAGGTAAGCAGGCAAGGTCTTCGGGATTCTTACCTCGCTTGGTCGAGACACAATGAGAGCAGAAAGGTTATGCTAGAACTGAAAAATAAGCTACAGTGAGAGCACTTCTTTGGACACAGTATGCAGCAGCACTCAAACCCTTCATGGATTGTCTTAATGATAAAGATGTAGTCAAAAGTCAAGTTGATAGCAGTAACTTTTTAAGTTGAATGAGAAAAGATAATATTTTAGTCATTTGCATTACACATGACGAGTGCTAAAATGGAAAATAAAATTCTAGTCAAGCTTGCTAATGAAGTTTCAGAACCAAGGGATCTTTACTCAAGAGCTCAGCCCTGGAAAAAAGTTCACAGGAGACAAGACACAGATGCAAACTCTTCCCCTACCACAAAACATTCATGATTAGAGATAAATAAATCCACACACTCCAAAGGGAAGGAGATTGATAGGGACCAGGAAGTTGGGCAAAATAGAGAATGACCCAAAGGAGACAGGAAGAGACTTTGACATCATTCACAAGGTGGGTGGAATTTTACCATTACAGTTGAAATGCAAAGTCAATGCTTGTTTGAAGCCGAGCACAGGTGATTTGCCCAGAATACATTTATCTTGTGACATTGCCATAATAAAACCGGGAGTGTTCGTTAACCACAAAGGCAAGACCACCTATGGTTAAAATTTACTAATGAACCACTGGGAAACCAGCAATTTTCTGAACAGTGGAGGACCCCCAAATATACATTTGGGAGAAAGGAATTAAGGGAGTCAAAGTAATGTGCACAGATCCACTGGTACCAGCTGTTTGGTCCAAACTGGTTGGTTAAAGTTGCATTGCTTCAATTTCAATATAAATGTTTTGTAAAAATGCCAATAATTGAATAATGTTCTGAAGCTTTCATAGTAGATCAGTTTGCACCATACTTCCAGATGATCCACATGAGCATTTGCCCCAGAAAGTCATCATTTGTTTAGACATCTTGCTATGCAAAACAGCTTATTTTCAAATCTCGGAGGTTCAGAAAGTGTTGCCCTTAGGGGAGATGCTGACAAAGAGTCAATGGATTTAAGTAAAGAAAAACAGGTGACGGGGTTAAAAAAAATTACTAGGAGTGTCATGAATCTCTAACTTTCTGCATGAAAGGATAGATGCAGAATCCCTCACATTTAAGCATCTGCAAAGAGCTAAAGTTCTATGACCTACAAAGCTCAAATGCAGGAGGCATGAAAATAACCCAAACAGCTTCTTTGGTCCAGCATGGACCCCAATGCCATACATTAACAATTATATCAGCACCAAGAGCAAATCTACATTGCATCAAGAAATATCCAGCTCTCAAGATGAGTGCTTCTTCCACTGGCTTCTGCAGTGTACCTCTACTCCAACTTCTGGTTCCTTCCCATACAGCATCAAGTCCACTTATTGACAGACCCGACACCTACCTGTTCCATAGTGATGGCAACTCTTCCTGCAAGTCAATGTTAATTTCCTCGAATACTTTCTGGGCTTTTAAAAATTCTTCTTCTGCCTTTAACACAAAAGAATAGATAGCATTAACAATTGAAATATTGAAAATCAAAGTATTGTTAACTCAAGTGCTCAATTGCTTGATCAAGCACTGTAGATTTACAGTATGTCCACCAAGTAATCAGAAGCTCTTATCTATTCACAATCTCCATCCAGCACATGATCCCACAGGAAAAGGGCAAGGGACTGGGATGAGATGCCTTGCTCTTGCAGACACCATGAACTTGAAGCTGAATAGTCTCCCACTGTACTATTTCCATTATACTATTCCAGCTACAAATCACAAACCTATACACTAGCTCGATGTGCTTGGTTCACTATTCCTCCAATAATGACTAAGTCTCCTTTCGCCTACCCAATCCTCAAAAGGATGTGATACCAATAATGTCACACTGAGGAAAGGTGGTGGTAGGGAGTGAGGTGGGCAGGTGCAGCAGTATGGTGCAAGATTGCTGCAGTGTGATGAAGCCAATATGTTGAGATTGAATCCTCTAGTCACCTGTCAAAGTGGACAGCAGATGAAAGATCCCATGTTATTATTCATAGAAAAAAACTGCTTGAGTGAACATTTGTCCCACAGAAAGTCATCATCTAGCTGTGCAAAACAGCTCATTTTCATCAAAACTGTGGCAGCAGTTGGATGTAGGCAGCAGAGTTGGCAGCAGGAAAGAATGTTGGTTTTGGAAGTGCAGTCAATCTCCAATACTTAAACTGTTGACCTGCTCACTAATATGCAATCTTCATGGGAACCAAAAAGTCTAAAAGGTCTACAAATGCAGTCAATTCAGTCAGCAACAGGCTCTGGAGAAACAGTACCTCGTTTCAAGGATGGGCCCAAATTATATGCAGAAAAACTGAACTCCATGGCATTAAATTGTAAAATTCCAGTAGCCTCAATAGTCAACGTGAACAAATTGGGCTAATGGTTTGTTTCTGTGCTGGATGACTGATTCAAGTAGAACCAAAAAAATAGGGAAGGAAATGCATTTTTTTTTTAAAACATGAATAGTAGTTCAGGTCAAAGTTGTTCAGAAAGTCAGTTAAGTGGAAAGCAATGTTCCTACACGCTGCCAATTGTTTAAGTGTTTTGGATCCATTTCCATTTTGATTCACTGAATGTGGATCAGAGTTCATTTACATGTGTTCCTGAATTATACGTGTCACAGAATCAGGTCAATTTTGCTGGAGAATTCCAAACTGATTCCAAAGTTTCACGCAGGCTTGAGACTCAATGGAGCTCATCCTGAGTGTATGCACAAGCTGCAGAGAACCAGACTGTTTTGCCTCAAACTGGTCTATGCCATTGCTTGTAGAGTCATACAGCATGGAAGCAGTTGGCATGGACCAGTTGGGTTGAAGGCCAAGATTCCCATCTAAACTAGTCCCATATTCCTCTAAATCTTTCCTATCCATGTACCTTTTAATTGTTAATGTACCGGCTTCAACCATTTCGTCTGGCAGCTCATTCCATATACTTACCACCTCAAACTGAGTACTCTGTTCAATTCCCCCAACCCTGGGAAAAAGACTACATTCATCCCATCCATGCATCTCAATTTTATACACTTCTATAAGATCACCCCTCATTCTGACACATGAAAAATGCCCCAACCTGCTGAACCTCTCTCCATAACTCAGTCCGGAGTCCCAGCAACACCCTCAAATCTCCTCTGCACTCTTTCCAGATTAAATTGCCTTTCCTATAGCAGAGTGACCAATATTCCAAATGCAGCCTCACCAACTGCAACATCCCACTATTCTCAATGCCCTGATTGAAGGCCAGCATGTCAAAATCCTTCACCCTGTATCTGCAATGCCACTTTCATTATCCTCCACCTCCTACAAGCATAGCTGTCCTTACTTTCTCAGTATCGAGCACAAACAGACCCTTCAGCCCAAGTCAGCACTGACCAAGCACCCATTGCTTATCCAGCTTCCAGGTCTGCATCTCTGCTTACCTCCCTTCAACTACCTTCTAATAATGAGTGCCACATTCCAACCACAGGACAGACATTTCTCCCAGCTGGGCAAGCCCTCAAGTTAACATACTCCACTATAGTAGAAGTCCATTTAACATCCTTCCCACAAACATCCACCTCCTGACTGGATGTAGTCCAGTCTGAATGTAGCTAACAGAGTTCAACTAATCAATATGGAGCAGTTCAAAACCTGTGGATTGAGATTTAGGCCAATCGGACTAAAAACAAAGCCAACCAAGGGACCTAATAATAGTTCAGCCTGACTACGTGCGTAGATTACTGAATTAGATAGAAATTAGAAAAGAAAAACATTACAGCTACTCTAGAAATTGAATTCATTTTCAAAGCAAAAGGTAGACAAGATCCTTGGCTGGTCAACACCCAACTGGAATTTCCTTTACTGTGTAACACATAGGATTAACTTGTGCACCACAATGTTAAAACATTAAGGCAGTTGTGTATTTTTGCCCCACAAGTTAGACTTGGTTTATATAGCCAAGTTGGACAGTGGAATTACTCAGCTCAAGCAGTGATGGAAACTCAGGTAGACAACCCAAAATACTAACTTCCAGTTCTTTCTCCAAATGCCCCGTGGTCCCCCACTGAACATTTCCAGCATGGTTTGGATTTCATATTTCCAATCTCTCTGGTACTTGTCAATATTAGATGGCCTAAGTAGTCAGTCAGTTGCAACAAGTTACTGCAGAGAATAACCACTGATTGTAAACCACTACTTTCTTAGGGCTATAACACCAGCATCGCTACACCTAAAGGAATGGGACTCTGCAACTTATTTACACCTCTTTCCCAGGGCACCAATGCTCAATACAAGAGGCCATGGCTTTAAAGTAATGGGTGGGAAGTTCAAGGGAGATAGAGGGTTTTTTTTAACCAGAGAGTGGTAGGTGCATGGAATGCGCTGCCTGGCATAGTGGTGGAGGCAGGTACACTGGTCAAGCTCAAGAAATTGTTAGATAAGCATATGGAGGAATTCAAAATAGGGGGATATGTGGGAGGAAGGGGTTAAATAGTCTTAGGTGTGGTTTAAAGGTTGGCACATGGTGGGTCAAAGGGCTTGTATTGTGCTGTATTGTTCTATGGTTCTATTTTAGAACTGCTTTCAGACTTAACTGGTGTATTAAAAGAATCTGTTCACCAGTTCAATGTTCACACAGAACATTGCATAAATCCATAAAATAACTCCTTGATTTTCAAGCTGACAGTGCTCCATTTTTCCTTCATACATCCCAAACCTTGCTTACAGAGCAAGTTCACCTAGCTCATCAATTCACATGGCAGCACCAATATGTAGTTATAGATTTAAATAATCAGAAACCAAACCACCAAATTTCTATAATGCATTTCAAGCAATAACTTCTCACTGGAAGATCAACATTAAGCATTGCCCATTACTCTCAAGCTGCTAATTGTTTATTATTACAAACTTGGAAAAATCAATTTGGCTCTCAACTCCACAAGAGTTACAATAAACCATTTGCCATGCTCACCTCAACAAACACCAACCTTGGAAGCCCAAGTATCAATGAATGGATTGGAGGGGGCAGGGAAGAATTGTACACAGTTACCATTTCCTCATTAGTATTGCTATTTTCACAAGAGGCAAGATTAGCCAGATGCAAGCCCAGGAATATTTAACATAGTAGTGCTATATAACAAGATGCTTGCTCAGGCAGTAATGTGAACTATAAAATCAGAAAGATGCTACACAGAAGTGGGCCCTTCAGCCCAACTTGGCCATGCTAACCATGTCTACCCAAACTAATCCCATTTGCCTGCATTAGGCCCATATCCCTTTACACTATTCCTATCCAAGTTCCTGCTCAAATGCCTTTTAAACATTGTATTGTATCTGCCTCTACCACCACCTTTGGCAGCATGTTGCAAATATTGACATACCTGCAAGAAAAACTTGCCCCTCAGTTCTTAAATTTCACTCTTCCAGTTTTAGATTTCACTGCCAAGAAAAAAATTGACCATCTGATGGTCTTCATAATTTATGAACCTCCAAGAGCACTCCTGATACGGCCTCCTACATTCTAGGAAAAATAAACCCAGCCTATCCAATCTCTCCTTATAACTGCAGCCCTCCATTCCAGGTAACATCCCAGTGAATTTCTTGTACTCTTGCTCCCACATCCTTCCTATAGTGCAGTGACCAGAACATTGCACTAAACTCCAAGTGCTGCCTAACCAATGTTTTGTCCAGCTGCAACACAATGTCAGAACCCTTGTACTCAATGCCTCAGCCTAAGGCAACACCATCAAATACCTTTCCACTACCCTATCCACTCATGACACCAATTTGAGGGAGCTATGGACTTGCATCCCAAGGTCTCCATACATCAATGCTCTTAAGGCCCCTGCCATTTACTATATAACTTTGATCATTCTCCCACTAAGAATTTTCCATAATACATCACACAGAACATCTATTGGCAACCTGCCATATATCAATCTGATCACACCTACTGCCTGGAGATAATGGTTCTAGGGGCAATTTTGTCTGATGCTGCACACTGGTCTACACCAGTGGTTGCCCAACCTCAGGTGAAAGTCAAACTGCAGCTCCCCCAACTTGACCTCGTTTAAATGTGGATCCACCCATGAAAGTGACAAAAGGCAGGAGGTTAGGGAGAGCCATCTTGATCTGGCACTCGATACTTCTGGTTATTGGTGAACGGCTGCACTAAGCCCTTCCTAAACTGCCCAAGTGGTGGGAAGATTCCAAGAACTTGCCTTACGCAGAGCTTCATCTGATCAAATGAATGCACCATCAGCTGTACAAAGCTGTTGAAGAGCTGCCTCCTGCCACCCCAATCACATTGGGAAAGATTCAACATGCTAGTAATGCAGTCTGTGGCCCACCTTAGGGAAAATGGGATGAGAAAACCTGGACATCCAAAGTCATTGCAAGTAACAGAAACCAAGGTAATGATCCTATGCTTCCTTCTAAACAATAAATCATTTACCAGATGAAGAGCACAGAATGAGATAACATCAACAGATAGGCTACCAACAGCACAAAACACTTACTGCCAACACATGCAAAGTGGAGTGTTCCAAGAGATTTGGGGTTTCAAGCATGTCACAATTACATGGATAGTAAGCACGCCACAAACATTCCACACCAAATAGGCCATAGAACGATGTTGTCACCTGGTTTCGGAGCAGATTTGACTGGGCGACGATATGTGCCACCAGTTTTCCCTGACACCACTGAGGCGCAGCTTTCTCGAGCAACGAAACAGGCTAGGACGAGGAAAACAATAAAAAGCACACGGAAAGATTATAGCAAGGGTTGGTGAGTTGACAGGGGGGTGGGCGGTTAAGAGAATGCAAGCAAAAGGGCTAAACCTTTGTTAATCAACAGCACAGTTAAACCAGATTTTCCCAGCAACATTCAAGAGGTCAGCTGCAAAGAACAGTTAAGGCAAAAAAGCAGTTAGTCACAGCAAGTTACCAATAATCAACAACAATGCAAACAGGACTAAAATCTAGAATCCAAAATGGCCAACATTGCACTATTGACTATGTGGATGAAGTTTGGAGTTCAACAAGTACACTAGTGGTTTGTAGAAACAGGTCTAAAGTATGACTGGATTTCACAAATGTGTCCAGGAGTTGCATGAAGTTTAACAGTGGTGTTCCTGGCTGCCAGCTCATTCAAGGAAGAAAAAGGTCAGGGGTGGAAAGAAGGAAAGGACACAGAATCTTGAATGTCAGTGAACAGGCAAGACCACAAGACCATTTTACACAATTAACAATTTTAAAACTTGGCAAACCATGTCAACTTCTGCTGTCAATGAACTGTGGTGACTCTACAGGAAAACAGCTTTCAAAATAACCCAGTTTTATCTTACAAATGCTCCAAATAACTCTGGCTGCACACAAAGTGATCATCAAGTCTCTTGTCTAATTTCAATCTGTTCCCCAACATCAAAACACTTAAATTCTTCAAAAATTGTCACGTTTAATTCAGTTTATGGCAGAGTTTATTCCCCTCAGATACCAACATGTGACCAATGATTTTGGGACAGAAAATACCTGTAGGACATACAGTAAATGACAAGGACCTTGAGTGATGTACAGAGGGACCTTGGAGTTCAAATGCATAGCTCCCTGAAAATGGCAACAGGTGGATAGGATAACGGTGGCAGCATTTGGCAGCCTTACGTTCATAGGCTGAGCCATTTGAGTACAAGATTTGGAACATATTACAACTGTACAAAACACTGATCAGGGCATACTTGGAGTATTTTGTACCATCTTGGCTGCTGCATTCCAGGAAGGATGTAGCAGAAATGGAGTGCAGAAAACATTCACCAAGATGTTGCCTGGAATGGAGGGTTTTACTCATAATTGGATTAGCTGGGATTATTCTCACTGGAGGATAGGAGGCTGAGGGACAACCTTGGAGGTTTAGAAAATTCTGAGGGGCATGGATAGGGTAAACAAAGTTATCCTCAGGCAGAGGAGTCTAGAACCAGAAGACACGGGTCTAAGGTGAAGGGAGAACTTTCAAGGAGATTTCCCCCCTATACAGAGGGTGATGGTTAAATGGAACAGGTTGCTCAAGGAAGTGGTACAATTACAAATGTTTAAAGGGCACTTGGACAGTTACATGGACAGGAAAGTCAAGAAATACAGCCTAATGCAGAGAAATGGGATGAGTGCAGATGGGCATGGATGAGTTGAGCCAAAAGATCCCATTTCTGTGTTGTAGAACTGCAACTCTGGAATTTTACATACCCCAACAAGGTCTAAAACTCCACCTGTACAATTTTTTCCCTTTTCAAGACGTGTACCAATGGGAACTTCCACTCTCTATGGGTTAAAATAAAGCTACCTCCTTACTGTCCCACCAATTTACTGCAACTAACTTTTTCAGGAACCTTGAAAGGCTGAGCCAGAATAAATTACTGCAGTTCCATCAGGAAGTCCAGGCTTCAAACACCAGTTCTAGTTTTATATCAGCTGTAAATTAAACTGCAATATAGTAATCACATTGACATACAGACAGTAATTACAAGCCCATAAAACCAGTTAATAAATGGGTTAACCACTTCTTGAGATCAAGTTGCTTGTGACATGAAGGTGACCAAGCATTATATTCCCATTTCTATTAATGTGACATGTATAAATGGGGAGAGACCATTTCATCTGCCAAGGTAGCAGGCAACAATTGCAAAGGAGAAAATAATACTTTACACAGAGACAATGAACTGGAGTGTGGTGCTGAAAACTAAGAATCAGATTTAATAGCATCTTTCAAAAGTAAAATTGGATAAATTGCTCAAAGGGGGAGGGAAAAAAAGGAGAGTTGCCAAGATAGCTGCCAAAGAAAAAGCCTGATTATAACCGACCTTTTGCACTGTGATTTTATATGCAGTTATATTACCTTGGCTATTTTTCCATCATCTTTCTTCTTTGCACCTTGGAGAGATTCAAAATGATGTCTTGCACTATCGTAATCAACAAGCTTCCTCCCACGCTTTGCTATACGAGTCTGCAAGAGAAAGCAGGCAGTGGCAAGAAACAGTTTGCTTGGAAAAGTGACAATGCAGGATCGTCTTATTCAAGTCCCAAGTGAAGCACTTCAAGATTATTCTAAATATTAACACTAGCTTGCACAAATACTCCTTATCCAGGGCTCTCTAATTTAAGGCACGGAAGTCTGGAATCTGTCACTAGACAATCAGATGGATCTTCCCAAGCTTCCCACTTCCATCTCTTTCGCTGTAAGCGTTTTATAGCAACCTTTGGACAAAGCCACAGGAGAATAACTATCTACACAATTAAGGATTCTTAAAAAACTACCATGTGATTTTTAACCCACTGCCCAAGAGTATTAGAAGCAGATTCAATTTTAGCTTCCAAAGGGTTACAAGATAAATGCCTAGAAAGAAAAATTTGTAGGATTAGGGTTAAAAAGTTGGAGGACTGTGTAAGATGTGGAACCATACTAGCTGCCTAGTGCAAGTGCTATACCATCTCTTCTGAGCTACAAGAAAATGGAGTGGGAAGGAATACAAGCAGCTAGGCTCCAAACTAGTCAGTCATGGAGGTATACAACAGAAACAGACCCTTCTGGCCACCACATCCATGCCAACCTTGTTGCTCATCTGCACTAATCCCATTTGCCCAGATTAAATCTGTATCCTATCTGTACCTATCCAAGAATCTAAATCTTTCAAACTCAGTAATCATACGATTCTACCATCTCCTCTGCCAGAACATTCAAGGCATCAACCACAAAATAAAACTTATCCCACGGATTCAATAAACAAGATGCCAGAGGAGCTCAGTGTGAAGCAGCATATATGGAGGAGAATGGACAGTTGATGTTGAGCAGAGACCCTTCATGAACTGAAAGGTGCAGGGCAGATGGCCAGTATAAAAGGGTAAAGGGGTGGTGTAAGAGCCGGCATGCAAGAGGGAATTAAATATTCTAGGATCCTTTGAGATAGGGAGAATGGGAAAATCATTGGCTCCAATATTAAGAAATTAAGTAAAGGCAAAGAAAGGACCTCAAGTCAGAAAGCAAAAAGTACAGAAAATTGGGAATGTGTATTGGTCTCAAACAGTCATGGTATTGCATTGGGGGGAAAAGGCTCAAGTAAAAAAAAAATCACCATGGGAAATTAATCTATACATACAGGTCAAATTACCAGTAATAAAATGGATAATTCATGGAGTACAAGATTGTTTTCTGGATCATTACATTAAAACCCAAGCTATATCCAAGAAAAATCCAACCCAAGAATGTTCAAGAGTAGTTACAGATTGATTACATGTTTGTACTGAAGACCAAAGATTAGTAAAACAATTTGCCTAGTGCCAGGATGGCTTCATTCAAAAGGATGAAAATGGACAAGATATTGATAGCGCAAAGCCCAGTGTTTACACAAATACACGCAAATATTTAAGGAAAGTGGAGAAGCATGGAGCCCAGAGGGAATGTGTTCAATGCATGACTGTGCTTAATCAACAAAAGGACAGTTTCTCTCCAGAACAATGAAAGATCTTTTTAGAATGGAAAGGATCACTATTTTCCAAAGTGGAAGAATCAGTAAGCACTCATCTTCATCCCACTAACTCAAGGCCATTGACCCAGAACATTAACCTCTTCTCCAAGAACTTCCTGACCCAAGAACCATTGTTAAACTTACATTTCCAATAGATTTTGCTTATGGATCCAATCTTGATCATCAGTCAAGAACATCAACTTCTCAACTGCTTCAAGCAGCATCTGTGATTAACATTACTGACAACACAAAACCAGGCCTCTCGGCCTAAAAGGTCCATGCCAGTACACAGCCTTCATGACAGCTCAAATTCATTGCTTATAAAGCAGTTTTATTGAAATAAGTGACCCATGTGGAATGCCACCTTCACTGCCCATCCTAATCCATATTGGCCATCCAAGGCACACCACCTCCTTCCCTAGGTCACATTTCTGGTCCTCTTCTCAAAACCCAGGAATTCCCCATTCATCCTTCCCCCCCACATAATCAACTAAGCCTCGGCCATTCTTGTTCCAATCTGCTTGATCTCCAACACACCCAAGTACATCTTTTCTCCAGCAGCTCAAATATATAGCATCTGTGGGGCAAAACTTTTCACTGTAACTGTAGTTACTTCACAAGAGCAATCAATTTAATGCAGGCACGGTGTAGCAGTTAGCCTAACAGTTTACAGCACCAGCGATCCGGGTTCAAATGCGGCCACTGTAAGGAGTTGGTCTGTTCTCCGTGTCTGCGTGGGTTTCCTCCAGGTGCTCTGGTTTTCTCCCACATTCCAAAGACGTATGGGTTCGGAAGTTGTGGGCGTGCTACGTTGGCACCAGACGCATGGCAACACTTGCGGGCTGCCCCCAGAACACTACGTAAAAGATGCATTTCACTGTGTTTTGATGTACATATGACTAATAAAAAGATATCTTAAGGCACTGTACAAAATGTTCATGTATTCATCAAGAATTTGTGACAAGTTTTGTCATTTTAAGAGGAGGAAACAAATGACAGTTTAAAGTCCAATGCTGAAGGAATGGATTAACCCGTACTTTGATATCTGGAAATTGGCCAAGGTAAGTGTCTAGCGTCAGGAGAGCTTGATCCACCAGCTTCTGATGATAATCAGTCCAGAGAAGGTCACCACTCTGGAAGAGGAAAATGAATTTTATTCTAAGAGAAACAAATTATCAAAATTACAGCTGATAACAAAAACCACAATGCACTGTGTAATGAATTGACCTGTACAATCAGTATGCAAGTTTTTCCCACTGTACCTCAGTACAAGTGACAATAATAAACCAATAAAATCAGGGATAAACCACAAGGCCATTCAATGCCCAATGATCTATTTCAACACCCATTTCCACTCCATTTAGTAACCATTGATCTATGCTTCTGTCTTCAATATATTCAATGAATAGTCCCTGGGGCAGTGGATTCCAAAGATTCAGTCCTGTAAATAGTTTTTCCTTACCCAAATTCTAAATAGGTGACCAATGGAAAGCATGGAGGTTATTGCTCCTAGTTCTGAAGTGACATGAAGGGAGAGCACCCACCACCACCACCCCCCCCCCCACTCATTTTAAATGAGATCTCCAAGCTATAAGAGAATAAAGGTTTCCACTCCTCTACACAGGTGGCAATAAGCTCAAAATAAAGTGAGGATATGGCAAAACTGGGGACAATACCCTAAAGCAGTATGTAGAAAGTGCCACTTCTCCTGGAAGTTAACTCTGGTTTAGAAGTGCCCAAGTGAGATACTGGCCTTTCAAAAACAAGGCATAGAATTATTGGAAAACGTAGACCAATGGAATGGAACAAGACTAGCTGGTCTTCCTCAGCTGGCCAAGTTCCTGATATGTATTGTTCCACTAATGTAGAACTTAGTACAAAATGAAAGGCAGGGTAGCCATTTTGTTTAAGACTGCCTTTTATTGGGCTGGACAGGTCTGGGTGAAAAACTAGCAAAGTATTAAAAGACTAACCTCTGAAATAGAATGAACAACTTCTCTGCCAACCCAGTCTGGCTCGTAAATTTCCTCCAGCAATTCAGACAACTTCTTGGTGGCTTCATGCATAGCTTAAGAAACAAAAATGAACCTACATATTAAATTTAACCAACTTCTGTTACCACGAAGGGACAAAGACTAAAAAACGTGACCTGAAAAATCAGACAGTGCTGTGAAGGAAGTGCCATAATTGTTCCTGGTCAAACTGAACTGTTAGCAGCTTTTTAAGATCATACATTAAGGGTACAACCCAAGTAAGAGTACATGATTATAGGGACAAAGGTCAAGACGTCCATCAGTACAGGAAAAAGTTGGTATTCCGCAAAACCTACTTGACACCAAATTAAAGCTGATAGGCATCGATTGCAGCATTCATTAAGTCAGTCAATTTGGTCATGTGATCAACTGGCTGGGTCTCTTGACACTACAAAGCAGCAAATAGCAGAACATCTAGATTCAAAGATACTTCACCACTCAAGATCACAACTTGTGATACCACTCAATGTCTCTGCCTGTGTCCCATATCTCCGGACTCTGACACACCTTTCCTTCATTGAGAAATGTTTGCAAATAACATTAAGGATGAAGTACAAACCCCCTAACCTTTCACAGCAGCCAGGTATGCTCGCAGATCCTTCTGCAGTTTAGTTCCTTCAGTCTAAGGAAAGAATTTATACAATTAGAACATTTCCAATTGCTATAATAGTATGCATTAAAATGCTCAATATTAGCAAGCAGCTAGCCAGACTTCAATTCACAGGAGTTCACAAAATCTTGCAATACTCTCCACCACACTGCATTTCATTCAAAAAGTCCCCATCATCTGATTCAAGGGACATGAACTTAAATTACTTACACTCACATCTTGTAGAGCAACACATGTTAAACACAAGATAAGCTAGGCAATAGTAATGGTGCATTCCTCCACCTCTGGCCTCATGCATTTGACATGTTAATCACGAAGATGTGTTTTGGAAAGGAAGTCCAGTCTCTTCAGATAAGCCTTGGTTCATTTATAAAACTTAATTACCCCAATATCACATTGCTCAGTGCTACATTTTATCAAATGGCTCTTCAACAGAGCACCAAAGGGTGCTGCAAGTAGCATTTAAACTTAAAAATGAGGAACAAGAATAATTTAATTCTTGGGAATTAAAATGGGAAAAACTGGAAATAGTCAGCAGGATTCAGTTCTTGAGTGCAGATGTTTTCATTCAGATGTCTGGCTTCATTAATGCCAGAATCTGCACACTTAACTATTAACACAGGTCACCAGCCAATTTGGAATGGTCATTTTCATAAACTTAGAGTCCAAGTGCTGCTACATTCCAAAAATACAAAAGATGCAAGCGATGTCAAAGCACCAGCAGGGCAGAAGTACCAATTCAATACCCAAAAATGCCCAAAGTAAAATAGATGCGATTTGAAAGATCATGGGTGCATAGAGATTACAGATTTCACCAAATGCATTTGGCAGGTTCATGAAGGCAATTGCCCTGCAAAAGACTATATTCGCAAGAGGTTATCAGGTGGGAAGCAAACCCAATTCCTATAGGAACAATGTAGAATAAGGACAAATTACTGAAATAAAAAGAGCTAGAAACAAATCAGGCAGGTCAGTCAACATCGGCAGAGAGGAAGTTTCAGGTTGAGAACCCTATGTCAGAATTGGGGGAAGGAAACAGGTTTACATTGCAGAGGGTGGCAGAAGGATGGACAAGGTAAAAGAATAATTGCTGACAAGGCCAGAATTGCTATGGGGATAAACTACATTCAGTCAATAGAGACAGTTGGAGAATACATGAACAGAAAGGTACATAAAAGCTTTGAAGTTAAGGCAGTTTGAGCACAAGAACCTAAAGAAACTCAAACACTGCAAAGTGCAGACCTGTATGTAGGGCATACCTGGCCTGTGCTAATAAAGGGGGAAATAACTGAACCAATATCAGATTGACTGGCCAGTTCAAATGTTAGCACAAAGCAGTTACCCAACATTGTAGAATTCGATATCAAGTTTTGAACACAGCAACAGGCCCAGACAGATGAGGTGCTGTTCAAGTTTATTCTGAGCTTTGTTATAACTGTGGGAAGCCACAGACAGGTCAAGAGTGAGTGAGATGGAGAAATAAAACTTTATTATACTTTGGTTCCATTAATTCCAGTCAGCTCCACAAGGCCTGAATGTCAGAAATCCAATGTTTCTCAAACATCAAATGCTGTTCAAAACTCAGGTTTAAATTTAACCAAGTCCCCGATGTCTAAACCGGACTTCCCAATGCTCTCAGAAGCTTGTAGGTCTGAAGTGTTAACCATTTTTCCCCCCCACAGACACTACTTGACCTTCTGAGTATTTTCAGTACTTTTTATCTGAAACTCAAATCTAGTTTTTTCACTTTTTCTAAAGGAATCTTGGCCAGCCTTACCTGCTTTACCCTCCAAACTGAAGCTCATCCAAAAGTCAAGGTAAATTACACCTACCCACACATCATTGCACTACTGACCAACACTATTTTTAAATTACATTTTCCAATCTGTGCTCATCTCACCCCACTACTGTATTATCCTCATCTGATTAAAAACACATGAACATTCCAATTTGGCCAATTATCCCAGATATCATCTGTCAAGGCCACAAATTCTGGAATTTGCTCCATAAGCCCAATGTAGTTTCTAACTTTCAATCAATCTTCAGAACTAAAGCAGATGAGTGGAGCTGATAAGTGACCTGATTGAAGCCTTTTCAGCATTCAAAAAAAGGTGCAGAATGGGCTTCTTTACTTTCCATGCAATGAAGGATGAAGTAGATCAGAGTACAAGTACATCTTTGGGCTTAGCTGAAAATAATTACTGAATACTACCTAAGCAAACTCTGCAATTATAGAGGTGCCTGGCTGAAAGGTACAATAGTTGACCAACAACTTCCTCTGGTCTCAAGCAATACAAGGGACCAAGATGCTAACATTTTAAACCAAAATGAATCATTTCATACCAAGCCAGTATAAGAATAACCTTTGCCTCAAATGCAAACCAACAGCCTCTTGTGGGTTAGTCACACACTTCTAGCTTATGGGCTACCAAAGCCCCATTATATCAGGCAGCAACAGTAATGAAGCACAACATAGGGCAATTGAAATAGCATTGGTACGTCTTTGGACAACTTAAATTTCAAATCTTAAAATAGTTGCCTCCTTCCTTTTGATTTAGAGGTGCTTCCAGCAACAGGCATAAGTTCAGGAATATGGAGACAAATTCCTCAGTACAAGCTCCACTTCCAAATGGAACACTAGTCTGACACCAATACCAAGGGAATGCTGCACTTTAAGCACTGCCATTCACTGTACTAAACTTGGAGCCAAGGTCCAGAATACACAAAGTATCCACATCACCACCATTTGCAATGAAGGCTATGAATGCTGTTTAAGTGACTTACTGCAATGGAAATTGACTCCTACATTCCCATCATGAGAGCATCCAATAAATAAAAGGAATTGAGGATTCTTACCAAAGATCAGCCTCAGATTCAATATCTCTTACCAGCTGTCTATTGAAGTTTTGCACACATTGCTCAAAGTGCTCATCTTTCGTTTCATCAGCCTTGCCCAGTTTTTGGAGGACCTGCAAATTTTAAAGCAGAGAATAATGAGTAGGTATGATGGGTACGCCAAAGTCAGGGGTTCATATTATAGGATAGAATAGCTTCCAGCAAGGCAAAGGAGCCACATTAAATGTTGAGGCTTTGTTAACACCCAGGGAAAACAGCTTCAAGCCAACAATCTAAACATTCTCAAAAGGATCATTGTTGCTGGTAATATTCAGGTCAAGCAGAATCTGTGGAGGGAAGTAGACAGTTTTTCAGATTGATAACCTTTCAGAAGTGCATATTCAGCACCAGTTTTCATTTTGAAATTTAAAGAGCTTTTGCTGGTCATATTAAAGGCTACTTGTACATTGTATAAAAGGTGCTGATGCACAACACACCAGCCCCAATTAGATGCAAAACTTAAACTGCAAGAGCCAAGCCGATAGTTCAAAACAATGGATAGTAGAAGATTTGTCAATATCCAAGCAGCACTGGGATAAGTACACTTCTACATAACTTTATGTAGCTTTAACATCTCACCAGTGGATTCTTTGATAAAAGAGACCAGCAAACTAGAACTAAACAGGAAGTGTACTAGATGCTAAACAGGCTGATCAGCATTGAGATAGCTACAAAGCTCTTGCAGTTATAATCAGCAAAGCCTGCACTGGTTCAGGCAGTGGGCTAGCAACTGTTTTGAGCATTTAGGTTCACTTCAACCCAAACTGTTAGCAAGGTATGAAAAGGGAGCAAGGATTTGTTCTGGTTAAAAAAGCATGAAATACAACATTACTGAGTTAATTGTGGGAGCAGTATCAAGGAAAGTAGCATGTGTTCTCTGGCAGCAAAACATTTTACATCTTGACAGTGAATACATGAAAGTCTGATCTTGATCAACAGGACAAATGAAAACCAAAAATCACTAAAAGATGTCTGTTTTGTGCAAGTGACATGAAAGAATCCCCATCTTAAATACTGATTTTTTTTTTAATGTAAGAAAACTACTGAAGGTAGAAATCTGAACACCAACACTATTTTTTACTGCAAGCTGGGAAATGGGAACCTGAAAAGGACATGCCAGGCAATGATAGTATCTTGACTAGTTGCATCATGGTCTGGTACGACAACTTGAATGCACAGGAATGCAAGCAGCTGTAGAGAGTAGTGGACTCACCCCATACATCACAGGTACATTCCTCCCCACTATCGATAGCATCTGTACAAGGCACTGCCTCAAATCAACATCCAAAGATCCCCACTATCCAGGCCATGCCATCTTCTCAGAACTACCATTAGGCAGGAGGTACAGAAGCCTGAAGTCCCAAGCCACCAGGTTCAAGAACAGCTACTTCCCTTCAACCAGTCAGTTCTCGAACCTGCACAACGCTAATTACCACCCGAGTATGGCAGCACCATGACCACTTTGCACTAAAATAGACTTGCTTTAATTTGGGTTTTATATAATTTGTTTCTTGTGAATGTTTAATGTTGTGCATCTGATGCTATGTGCTTGTGATACTGCCCAAGTTTTTCATTGCACCTGTGCAAAACATACTTCTGCATGTGACAAACTCTGCTTTGACCCAGGATAAGTATTAGGCCACCATGATATTTGCTATGTGGATAGGTTTGCTGATATTTGAGACCCAGGATGGTGCTGGACCTGCTTGAGGTTTCCACATTGATTTTATTTACAGCATCAGCTTTCTGCTTTTCATTGAATTTAAATTCTCCAAGGTGGCATTCAGTTACACAAAACTGCAAAGTTATTAAAACCACAAAGCCACCAGACTCATAAATAACTGTTTGCCAAAGCTTCTCAGAAAATTGCTGGCCCAATCTGGCCTGCACAATTCCAGTCTGACATCCATGTGGTTGATGAATTGATTTTTGATTGTCCTATCAAGGCTGCTAGCACATTTGTACAAAGGTGCTGATACGTGACACACCAACTGCAATTATCATACTGAATTTAAAGTAAATACAAGGGCCAGGACTATTTAACACAATGAAGGGTTGGGAACCACGTGTCAAAATCTGAGCAGCCTTCAGTACAAGGCAATTGGAGACATGCTAACTTTGCCAGCAACATCCACATCCTATGAACAGGAAAACTGAAGCTAGATAACCACACCTGAGGGAAATTTATTAGGCTGCATGAATACAACTAAAAATTTCTTAAATGCAAGACCTGTACTGACTATTTGTGAACCAGGTGGCTCGCAAAGATCAGGATCCTGATCACCCACTCTGGTCATTCAATGACATTAGCATTGCCAAGTCCTCCAACATCCTGGGAGGTACGAACTGGCCTAACCACAAATACAAGAGCAGGAAAAAAGGTTCAGCAACTCATCTCCTGACACCAAGGCTTTTCCACAAGGGATGTTAGGAGGAAAGTGAAATTCTCTCCACTTTCACAGATGCATGAAAAAAAAATCAGCTCTCAAGCAGCTCATAATGCCCCAAAACAATCTGATTGGCACCCCATCAACCACTTCATTTTCTCTCTACCAGTGCATTATGGTTACATAGAACAATACAGCACAAAACAGGCCCTTCAGCCCACAATGTTGTGCTGACATAGCTATTCCCTCCTACCTACAGAATGCCCATATCCCTCTATTTTCTTCTCATTCAGGTGCCCATCCAAGCCCCTCTTAAAAGCCCCCAATGAATTCGCCTCCACCACCCTATCAGTCAACGCATTCCAGGTATCCACCTCTGTTACAAACCTACCCCCCCCCCCCACCTTAAACGCATCAGGGGAAAAGATATTGCTTGTCCACCCTATGCCCCTCATTGTTTTATACACCCAACAGATCACCCCTCGGCCTCTGCCATTCCAGAGAAAAGAGCCCAAGTTCGTCCATCCTCTCATGATAGCACATGCCCTCTAATCCAGGAAGCATCGCAGTAAACCTCTGCACCCTCTAAAGCCTTGACAGCCTTCCTATAGTGAGGTGACCAGAATTGCACACAATACTCTAAATGCAGCCTAACCAGAGTTCTATAGAGATGCATCACAACTTGTTGACTCCTATACTCAATACCCCGATTAATAAATGCAAGTATTCCATAAGCCTTCTTAACCACCCTATCTACCTTTGTAGCCACCTTCGATGAGTCATGGACTTGCGCCCCAAGGTCTCTGCTCTTCATTAAGGGTCTTGCCCTTGTGAACTGCCTCTTGACATTAGTCCTACCAAGGTGCAACACCTCACATTTATCCTCGTTAAACTCCATCTGCCATTTCTCTGCCCATATCTGCAACTGATCTTTATCATGCTGTATCTGTTGCGAGTCTTCTAAACTATCCACAGCTCCACCAATCTTGGTATCATCTAAAAACTTACTAACCCATCCATCAACATTCCCATCCAGGTCATTTATGTACATCACAAACAGCACACGGCCCAGCACAGATCCCTGCAGAACACTACTACTCACAGGTTACAGTGCATACCATCCCATGTAAATGCACTACAGTTACAAATCCAGGCCACTCCAACAGCACTGCCCAAACCTGCAACCCCCATCACCAAGGACAATAGCTACTTGAGAACACCAGCACTTCCAGATTCCCCTTCAAGTCATGTGCATCATCCTATCATTGCTGGGTCAAAACCATTAAACTCCCTATTCAAATGGCAGCAGTTCCTAGTAGCAGCTCACCAGCAGCCTCAGTGTCAATTAGGGATGAGCAATAAGTGATGGCCTTGCTGGTGATGACCAGATCCTGAAAACTAAAACCCATATTGGTATATTTCAAGGACTTTTCAGAAACAATATACACAGGAGATTGAATACAATTAGTTATATTCATGAAATCAGGTTTTGGGATCGGGTTTAAGAGCCGCAAGGTAATGATGCAGCTCTACAAGACTCTGGTTAGGCCACACTTGGAGTACTGTGTCCAGTTCTGGTCACCTTATCATAAGAAGGATGTGGAAGCTTCAGAGGGTGCAGAATAGATTTACCAGGATGCTGCCTGGATCAGAGTGTATGGATTATGAGGAGAGACTAAGGGAGCTAGGGCTTTACTCTTTGGAGAGGAGGGGAGACAAGATAGAGGTATACAAAATATTAAGAGGAATAGATAGAGTGGACAGCCAGCACCTCTTTCCCAGGGCACCAATGCTCAAAACAAGAGGACATGGCTTTAAAGTAATGGGTGGGAAGTTCAAGGGGGATGTCAGAGGGAGGTTTTTCACCCAGAGAGTGGTTGGTGCATGGAATGTGCTGCTTGGGGTGGTGGTAGAGGCAGATACATTGGTCAAGTTGAGGAGACTGTTAGATAAGCATATGGAGGAATTTAAAATAGGGGGATATGTGGGGGGGGGGGTGGGGAGAAGGGTTTAGATAGTCTTAGGTATGGTTTAAAAGGTTAGCACAACATGGTGGGCCAAAGGGCCTGTATTGTGCTGTATAGTCTATGGTTCAATGGTTCTAAATCAATACATCGTTTACAAAGCACCAATGCCACTTATGTGGTGTCTGAATAATCCACTCAAGTGTTTCAGATACTGTTGCTCCGGATGCAGTTTATCTAGTGGCAGCAGGACCTTAGATTGCAGTCCTTCCCCACAAAGCCCTTGCATTGGCTGCACAAAGCTTCAGTCCACCTCTTAGCACATTCCCACAGCTTGGAATGCCAGTCTGCAGCATTCACTTACAAAGCATCTACCTGCACTTGAAGACAGGTTTTGGGCAAACAGAAGTGCATCTTTCATCAAATTGATGCAAGGCCAGCAGGATGTTGTGTATTGATGGTCAAAGTTATCTTCTACAAGGACTTCCGTTCTCTCCATTTCTCCCAAGTCTTTTCACATCAGTACCTCCATGATGTCTTTTCCTTAACTGTGGCTTCCACACTCAAGTTCACTCCATTTCCTGCAATTCTGCTCTCACCCCTGTTCTCCCAGAGGAAGGATAGGGTTCTCCCTTATCTTCACCTTCCACATTCAACAGATCAACAGCTTTCCACTTCAATGACATTTCACCACTGGACATATTATCCCTTTGAATTATAGCAAAGATAGTTCCTCCTTTAACTTCAGACATCTTGTTTACACCATAACTGGCCAGTTCCAATGCAAGCTTGTGCACCTCAATTCAGGTTCTCCCTCCACATTTATATCCAGCACTCTTTGGCATCAGATTTCCTGCAATTATGTTCTGTCCCACCATTCAAGCACATTCTTGTATTCTAATTGCCATTATTCATTAATTGATTTCAGAAGTGTCAACTGGACAACCCTGGCCTTGCTCTCAGACATTGCCCCAGGTTAGAGTACAGTAGTGCTGCTGAAGCAGGTTGGTAGAGGAACTTTACAGATGTTGAGCGCAGTGCTCAACCTTTCACACATTGATGGCTTGAAGCTCAGCAATTGCATAGGCAATGTCAAGCTTCAGTGTGCAGACTACTGAAGTTTAAGCAATTTTGGTTCTGAAATATAGTCACGATAGGTTGAACAGTTTACCATTAATTCTGAAAATTGGCTCCATCCCCACAGGATGGAAGCCAGATGTGACATTGTAGAGAGATTAAGTGGTTGAGAAATGCTGCAGCCTTTTGATATTAGTCTTCACTGAGAATGATTCTGTAGGCAATTCTCTTAGGACAACATGCCAGTGAAGCCCTAGATGAACTCAGCCAGCCATGTTGTACCTGACACCAGATTTCCAAAACACTGTTCTGAGCTGTTGTAGGAAAGGGTTGCCAGATAGACATAGGAAAAAGATTCAAGGGTGTTTACAAAGCCCAAGAAATGCAGCATCTGCAAAAAAATCTCTGGCCCATAACCAAAGTGAAGCAGCAGCAGCACTTGGGTTGTATTGAGAATTAAGGCTAGTATCAAAAGCAATGGAAAGAGCGGAACACCTCAAACCAGCTACCCACCACCTGTCCCATCTGTGGAAGTCTGATATTCCCACATTGTCATCACTTGCCACCTAACACCCAACAAAACCAGAGTGGAATGCATTCTAGATAAAGAGGGACTATCAAGATCAAGCACTTTTGTTCTCTTAACCCATTCCTGCAATTTAATGCATAATCTACTCTCCAGATCCAAAAGAGCATCAGAAGTATCAATTCTACAGAACATGGCCTGACCTGCTCAGTTTCCAGGACTTCATTTCTGCATTCTTGTTCCTGAATCCCAGAGTCCAGTTTTACTGAATGCAATTAAATATGGTACATCTGTGCAAACTGCATCATTGAAATCCAAAATAGAATTTGAGCAAATCTAAAACTCTCCTTTGGTACAGTCCAAAGCTTCATTTGCCTTTACTTTGTGTAAAATTTGATTTGATCCCACTGCTGCAAATTGCCATGCCTGCTTCAGAAACACCAAGTTATTGCCAATATAAATTTGATACACGAGCACAAGAAACTAATGAGATTAAGGCCTGAATGACATGAATTGTTACAGCTAATGCGCTGCCAGGACTGTAGAAAATAATTGCTGGAATGAAAGTGAAAAATTTCTAGGGCCACACTTACAAGGATCCATGACTTACGGCAAGTGGGAGATGCTGCACAAATAATGCAGTGCATCAGAGCAATCTGAAAACATTGCAACACTGGACATCTAGTAGAATCCTCACCACTACAATGCAGAAGTTAGCTACACATCAGGCAAGTGGCCAAAGGTCAATGGAGAAGCAAGAGCAAGGAACAGTGAGAATTTGCAAATAGCAAATCCTTTTGAACCTGATCAAGTTCTCTGATGAAACAAGCTATTGAAGGTGGTGGTCATCTGGAACCCTTTCAACCTGAACACGTAATGGAAATAGGAGTGCAAAGTATCAATGGTAACCTGGTCCCATAATTGGGCAAAAGGGCTATACAAAAAGTAACCATGAACATGCATTTTATTTACTGCACAGAATTCTGCAGCAAGGTTATCAGGGTTTAGTAATTGTTCAAATTGAACACCAGAGCCATGATCCAATTTGTAGATAACAATCTTTTGACAAGCATCTCAGGCCCAGGATATCACTGCTGGAGTTTCTCATGCAGTTTCCAAATTCAGCAGCTTGAATGACCTGTCCTTCATGCTGACAGCTACACTGTTCACAAATCAAGCTTCCAGTTTGATTCAGAACTGCATAAGTGCAGTCATCCATGGACACATGCAGCAAGAGTTGCTGGTCACAACATTCATGCCACATTAAAGTGCTGGGCAATGACCACTGTCACAAAAGCATTATCTAACACCTGACCTTTAATGCATAGGCATTAGCAAACTCCCTATCCTGGATGGAACTTCTGGAGCAGAGAAGCTCCCAAGAGCAGTCAGAAGCCAAAGCACTTGCAGAAAACAATCAAGTGTCTGGAAAAAAAAAGTCCACTGTCAACAAGCTCAAGTCAGAGGTCAAACTTATTCTTTCTCCCCCAGATGGTCAAATGATTCCATGGATTAAAGGCCAAGGTAGATTGTGTGTCTTCGGGCATATAGGGAATAGACAAGAAAGCAGAACTGAAATCAAGTTCAGATCAGCTTTGCCTATTTTTACTTTCAATGGCAGGCTGGCTCAAGAAGCCACAAGGCAATTCCTGCCATTACCAGTGCACTCTGGCAGCTGTTTCACACGCAAATCAATTTACTGAAGCTTTTTCCAAACTCATGATTAATGCTGCCTTGGAGGGCAGAAAGCACATGGAAACACCAGTATACACAGTCAGTTGTAAAGCACAGAAATGGTGCTTCTGACTCAAACCCACTCTGACCTTTTTATTCATCTACACTAGTACCATTTACCCACACCAGGTCTGTTTTTCCCCTCTGCACCTTGCCCATTCAAGAGCCTGTCTAAATGTGTCTCGTAATTGTTTCCTATTCCCTCAAATTCTCTTTAAAAGACCCTCACCTTAAACCATACCCTCTTGTTTCTGATACCCTTACCATGGGGAAAAGATCCATCCTATCTATGCCAAATTTTATACATCTCCATCAGGTCACCCCTCAGCCTCCTTCACTTCAGAGAAACAAACCCAGCCTATCCTCTCTCCATAACTAAATTCCTCTAATCCAGGCAACAGCCTGTGAATCTCCTCTGCACTCTAGCAAAACCACATCCTTCCTAATAGTATGGTGACCGGAACTGCACAATATTCCAAGTACAGCCTCAGTTTTGCAACACATCAACTTTGCACCTCAACCCATGAAAGCAAACATACCATGCCTTCTTCACCCTATCTACACATATTGTCACTTTCAGTAAACTATGAATTTAAACTAGATGCACCCCTCCCCCCAGGCCACTGTTTATCATTCCTTAGCACCCTACCATTTGCTATATATCCTACTTGGATTTGGCTTCTCAAAATGAATTGTCAGGATTAAATTCCATTTGCTAATACTCTGCCTAACTTTCCATCTGATCTACATCCTGCTGTAACCTTCGACAACCTTCCTCGCTATCCGCAACACCAACTTGTTATCCGCAAACTTCATCATGCCTTAATATACAAACTTGAATATGAATAATCAAACAATAAGTATCCTAGCACCGATCTCTTTGGAAATCACTGACTAGTGATGTACCCATCAGAAAACATCCTTCCACCACTACCCTCTGCCTCCTATCACAAACCCAATTTTTAAGTCAGTCATAGCACAGAAACAGGCCCCTTTGGGCCAACTTGTCCAGGCCAACCAAGTTGCCTACCCAAGCTAGTCCCAGTTACCTGCATTTGGTCCATATCCCTTTAAACCTTTTCTATCCATGAAGTTTGTCCAATTAGTCAGCTTGTCTTGGATCCCATTTGACCTAACCTTCAGGACTAGCCTACCATGCAGGGCCTCCCCAAATGTCCATGCAGACAATGCCTACTGAATTGCATTATTAGTTGCCTCGAGGGAAAACACCAGAGACAGGGTTTCCCCTTCAAAGTCATGCTGACTAACCCTGGTCAGCTGCCCATCTTTCAAAAGATACACAAATCTTACCTTTTTTTTTTACATTGATGTCCCTTCACTGAGCCAAAATAAAGCAATCCTCCTATCCAACAGCACTCTTTACTGCAGTGATTCAAGATGGCAGCTCACCACCACCTTTAGGGCAATACACAGATGTTCTCAGGGAGACTGAAGAGGTTGGGCTCACTTTCCTTGGAACAAAAGGAAGTTGAGTAGTGACCTGATGGAGATGTACAAGATTGAGGCATAGATAGGGTAGATAGTCAATCTTGATCCTGTGGCAAGGGCATCATAAACAGGAAGGCATAGGTTTAGCAAGAGTTTTGAGATCAGAGGAAAAGTTAATGAAATCTGTAGTTGATATCTAAAACAGATTGCCAGAGGTGGTGGGATCAAATGCAATTACCACAAACATTCACAAATACATAGGAAAGGCATGGAAGGATATGATCCTAAAATGCAGGACAATGGGATTGGTGTAGACAGGCAAAGAAGTCAGCCAATAGCACATTCCTGTGTTGTACAATTCTATGACCATCACATTTAAATGAATCAAGCCAAAAGGTCATGGGTTTAAAACTAAAATAAATTTCAAGTTTAAACCTACTGTAAATTCAGGCAAGTTTCAGAAAGTAAATTGGCCCTCCACGTACATTATGTTTATAAAAGCAAGGGTGTTTTTTTTTTTACAAAGTTCTTTGCAAGGCACAATGGGCTAAATGACAGCCTGTGGTACTGACTGATTCTACAATCCTATAGTATAGAAGGAATACACAAATGTCCAAAAACATAGCATTCCAGGTATGCATTCCCAAAATTTCTCCCACTGGATGAGCCAGTGTTTTATCCAAGTTCTATCTGCAACAACTGAGAAAACTATACAGCAAAAAAAAAGGCAACGTTGAGGAACTCTGCATTTAGCAGCATCTTTATTTGTGTGTGTGTATGGGGGAGGGGGGTAAAGAGGAAGGAATTAACAAATGTTTTGACTTAATTTGTTTTGCTATGAATTCCAGCATCTGCAGTCTCTCGTCTCAAGATAAAAGTATGGTATGGAGAAGGGAAAACTTACTCTGGAAATTTGGGTATTTGAATACAAATCCCACTGGTGATAGCACTCCCAACAGAACAAGTTTTCCTTACGGACTTGCCTCAGGCTCATTAAGTGCTTCCAGTTCTGCCAGGGTAACTGGTAGAACTATTTGAATAACTACCCTTGGGTGGACATGGACAATTGCATAGAAGTCACCCTGGTGACAAAGATTTATCCCACCCCAACCAGACTTCCAACAGATGATAGATCTTACAATGTGATCACGCATTTCCAGCATTATACCTGTGCCTGTAATTTCAAAGTACTAAAGGAAATTAAGTGCTCGTAATAGGCTCAAATTAGAGATAAAGTATGCAGAGATGGTTATCAGTGCATCTCTTTCATACAACTAGAATTTTACTTGAAAGCTTGACCATGTTAACCCTGCCCTGCAGTTATCAACTGATTTTATTCATCAGCTACCTCATCCACATCCCCTGTGGAAAGGTTGCACACCACATCACAAGGGATGACCTTAAATCTTGCAGAATTTCTTGAACTGCTTGATCAGCACAAACATGCTTGCTGTTTAAATTACTTTAGCAAAATCCAAGCATGATGGCCCACAGAATCCAACATCCAATGCAGGAGTTAGCGGCTCAAGGAATTTACCCAATTATGCAAAAGGGAAAAACATACCATTCAAGCCAGGAAGATCCAAATTTCAAAACTTGCATGGGTATTTGATAGTGACAACACTATCTGGAAGCAACAGCTCGAGGGCAGTCTTTATTAGTGATTTGAAGAATTTAGAGTTAGAATCATACAGCATGGAAGCAGGCCCCTCAGCAACTGGTCCGTGCCGACCAAGATTCCCATCTAAGCTAGTCCCATTTGCCTACATTTGGCACATATCCCTCCAAACTTTTCCTTTCCATGTATCTGTCCAAGTGCTTTTTAAATGTTGTTAATGCACCTGCCTCAACCACTTCCTCCAGCAGCTCGTTCTATATACTCACCACCCACTTGGTGGAAAAGCTGCCGTCGGCTTCTACCTTCATGACTTTCCAAAATGCAACACCTTGCACTTACCCAAATTAACTCTATTTACCATTCCTCCACCCACTTACCCAACTGATCCCTCCAATTCTCGATAACCATCTTCAGCGAAGACGCTACTACTTTAGTGTCATCTGAAAAATTAACATGCTTTGTACATTCCCATCCAAAATCAATTCAATACTATCTACCAGCACTTAAATCACCATGGACCAAATGCTCATCCAGATACATTAAAACATTAGTATATTTGCCTGCTCCACCTTCTCGGGCAGTACATTTCAAATTCAAACCACTGTGCAAAAGAAAATTTCCTCACACACTCGTACCAATGACCACTGGTTTTAGACATCTGTTACGGGGGTAAATGTCTCAAATAATTCCTTCAATTTTGAATACCTCTCGGAGGGACAAGGACAGTGGAGGGAACAGTTGACAGATACAGAACCTGCAGTAGATGGAAATCCAATAATATTCTGGAAATACTCTGGAGAAAAAAAATTAATGCTATGGGTTGATCTTTCAGAGCTGACTAGTTCTGCCACAAGAACTAAAAGAGCAAGAATGGGCCATTCAACCCCTCAAGTATGACCCAGGATTAAGATCATGGCTGATTGACCTCTTCCTGCCCTACCCAAATCAGATTCTAATATCCGGAAAAGTCTATAGATTCCTTTTGGATGCAAAGACGGAACCTTCACATCCCTCTAAGGTTAAGAATTGCGAAGATTGACTGGTCTCAGTGAAGTGTCTCCACATTGTCTTTATGACCCAGCTCTCAAGACAGACTTCTAGCTCTAGACTCAACCATGAGAAACATCTGACCTACATTTACCCTGGTGAGTCCTTCAAGACTGCTATTTTAATGAAGTCATCACATTCTTCTAAACTTGAGAATATAGGCCTAGCCTACTTACCTCATGACAGACCCAACATCCCAGGAACCAGGTCAAAATTGCACACAATACTCCAGCTGCAATCTTACTGATTCCCCATAAATTGTAGAAAGACAGTTTAACTCTTGTACTAAATTCTTGCAATAAGGATCAATATACCATGCATTTGTTGAGCAATACAATATTGGTAGCTATAGCAAACATGTTTCTGACTTTGAGAAATAGGCTCAAACAATTCTCAGCAAGGGAATGAATGCAATGTGGGGCCTGCCTGTATAAACAATTCAATAGCTTCCTTTTCACATAAACCATGTTGACTTTGCCCAATTACCTCAAGTTTTATTTTTTCCAAGTGTCAATAACTATATGAATCAAATTGTTTTGAAGTGAAGGTCATCAGCAGCAGCATAAATTAAAACTGTGCAATAAGCATTAATAGAGCTTCCCCTGAAGTCATTATATTTGAAGTATTGTAGAGATGAAACTGTTGGACTATTGACAAAACTATTTATAGTACATACATTTTATGAGTTAACACAATTTTTTGGCTTCTTTAAAGAAACATTTGCATACCAGGGTCAGACTAAACCTCAGGCTATTATACATTCAAAATCTCTCCACTGGCATTCCACCAGCCATCATCTGCAACATGCAATCTAATATTCTATTAACCACTGCCAACTGTCAAACTTCACAGGAATCAAGAAAGAGGGTCAAGAGTTGAGGGAAATGTTAGAGACAGGTGATTCTGCAGATGCTGGAATCTGGAGCAATACACACAAAATGCTGGAGGAACTCAGGTCAGGCAGCATCTGTGAAGGGAAATGAACAGTCGACATTTCAGGCCAAGACCCTTCATCTGGACTGGAAGGGAAGAGGGTAGAAGCCAGAATTTGATGGTGGTGGTGGGGGGTGGTGGTCAGAGCACAAACTGGCAGGTGATAGGAAAAGTTCAAGTGGAAGGGAGGGGTAAAGGGGCGAATGAAAGGGGAGAAACTAATAAGGGAATGCGAGAAGAAAGATCTTCCTTTCTTTTCACGAAGCTCTGCTGCAAGACTACAAAAGGGCATAGTGGGAGTGGTAAAATATAATAAAACCATGCAGAAAGTGTTGGTTTGGTTATCCTTTATATCAATAGAAGTGACTGGCTCCTACTCTAGTTCCATAGGTTCCAAGATGGCCAGTGAGGGCACTGCACACTCTTCAATAGGTGAGACAGCTAGTTTGGTGTTGCCTTTGGCTGCTTACACAAGGACTCTGCCCTGATTCTCTGCCATCTCCACTTTGAGCAATCATGCACCAGACACTCCCAAAGGTCTGTGGGAATGCTGCACTTCATGGATTTGAGAACATCCCAAGCACTAATTATGTAGCGGAGTCATACAGTCATTGGCCCACACCCGAAAGCAACTGCTTACAATAATCCTATTTGGTTCTCCCACATACCCTTCAATTTATCCCAAATTCCACTATTCACCTATACACAGGTGACCTTAAGCCATAGGTGAAAAGTGGAGCAGCTCCCCCAGTCACAGGAGGTCAGGATCAAATGAAGGTCATGATCAAACCCAGGTCAGTAGAACCATGAGGCAGCAGCTCTTCTAGTTGTGCCAGTTATCTGCAGTTTACTCACATTTGAAATAAGGCAGTGTGGGATATCTGGCTACACAATGCTACATATAGATGCACTTTGAATGTAGTTCGCCTTGCACAAGCTGTACAATGAAAAGAGATGTGCGCAGTAAACTACAAACCACTGCAGATGCTTTGCCAAATGCTGCATCACCACATCCTGTTCATGTGTATGCTTTAATGTATTCTGCCCATTGCCAAATGTGTTCACCTTAGTACATGAATTTTTGCAATAGGCTACTTGCAGTCTTACACTCAACATTCACAAATTTGCTTTCCATGACTCAGTTTAATTCCCTTCCATAACAATTTAGACACTCAAATCAAAACTTTGCACTTAGACAGTTTATGTCAGTTCTGCAAAGCAACCCAGCTAGTCCCATTTACCACCCATACTCTACAGTTCCACATAACACAAGCAGCTCTACCCCCTTGGCAGGATATTCCAGATCTTAACCACTCACTACATAAAGAATTATTTCTGTTAACCATCTTCATTCTATGGCCTCCATTTCTTGACCCTTCAACCAAGGGGAAGTTCCTCCTTATCCTTTAGACCCTTTACAGTTTTGAATACCTCTCAGATCCCATCTCAGCTTCTGCTCCGGGGATAATCCCAGTTTCTCCAATCTTTCCAAATCTTAACTCCCACCTCTCTAGAACCATTCCAGTAAACCTTTCCATGTGCAGAACCTAGAAATGAAGATGGTCCTCCTGTTGTGTATGACCTAGTTATTTGCCCACCCATAGACAGCTCCCCCATGAACTCTAGACCAGTTGTGATGCAAATTCTTCAATTTGATAGTTCTTGAGCATCAATCAAAAGGCATCCTCAAATCACATTTACTTCTCCCCCTCCCAACCCAAATTTAACTTGGTGTTCTGGAGGAAAATTCCTGGTGACTCAAGGATAAGCCAGAGGGTAAGGATACAGACTATGAATACACATACTCTAATCCAAGGTTCCTTTTTCTCCTCTCCCCACTACCCCAAAAAACCTCATTACAAGATTTGAGCATTATTAGCAACACCAGTTTTTAATGTCCATCTCTAATTGCCCTCAAGGCAGTGGTGGAAGGAAGCCACCTTCCCAACTTACTGCATCAATCTGGTAAAAGGTACACTCAATGTTATGTAACAAGTTCCAGGATTTAAATAGATTGATGAAAGAATGACAACAGTTCCAAGATGGAACAGAAAGTTGTATTACCCACTGAGGCTTTTTCTTTCAAAGAAGAAAGTACTGGGTTTGGAGATGCTAGGTGAATAACTGCAGTGCATCCTATTTACAAAATCCAAGGCCAGCATGGTGTACTAATGGTGGGATATCAATGTTTGGGGTGGTGCTGGTAGATGGGATGCCAATCAAACAGGTCACTGTCCTGAAGGTGAAGCAAATAGAGGGTGTCAATCAGATGAACTCCGCAGGATCCCAACCCAACTTGTTCTTGTCACTTCATTGAGTATATAGTGCTGTAGCATTCAGACACTGACCTGCAGTTACAAGTCTCATTTCCACAACAATATCAGACCAACTTATGGCATGAACATTAAGAGTGCCATCACCACAATACTTCACAATGCTGGAGAAACTATTTCATCAACATCAGCATGTGTAATTAAAAGTAATGAAGGTCACAACTGGAAAAAACTACATCCCTCCCAAACAAGGAAAATCATATCAGATAGCAAGCGTGCACATGCCTGTAGAACAAGATCTCAATCATCACCTCCCAAAGGCTTCAGCCTCATGGGAACTTCACCTGAATTTCCCCCAAGTAACACACCATCTCAACTTGGATGCATTGCTATTCCTTAATTGCTGGGTCTAAATCATGGAACCAGTACCTCAAAAGCATTGTGGGAGGACCTTCACAAGAGCAGTAACAAGACGGGGGAAAAAAAAAGTGTTTGAGGACTGGCTAACAAAGATCTTCAAGGGCAATAAATGCTGGTCTTGCCAGCAACACCCAGATCATACCTCCAAAAAAATAAATAAAAAGTTTTCCTTGAACCTAGTTCTGGCCATTGCATGAGACCAAAACCACAACAGGAACCTGACTGACAGGCAAAAACTATTTTGATCACAGGATAAATGAGAGCAAATCCTCAAGTCACAAGTAGGGCTGGACCAGCACAATAAAGTGATCAGCAAGACAGAGGAACACTTTAAAAAGCTCAAAATGAATAAGGTCAAGGGGCTTTTAAAAATAGTGGGGACCACATTGTTCATGCACACTTTTAGTCATTATGAAAAAGATTCAAGGATTGAAGTGAAATAGACAGTTACATACGATGCCAGAACAGATGTTTCATTAAGAGGAGTTAACTTGATAGATAGAGAACAAGGCTTTTCAGCCCCTTCTGCCTGCTCCACCATTCAGTAACGTAACTGACCTTTCCCCTCAGTACCATTCCCCCCCCCCCCCCACAGTAGACCCATTTCTCTAGATTCTCTGTATATTCAAAATTGTTGATCACTACCTTAAATATACTTGATGATCTGGGTGAGAATTCAAAGACCACCATTCTCTAGGTGAAGAAATTTCTTCTGTCCAGGATGGCCAATACCTTTGAAACTGACCCCTGGTTCTTGACACCCCAGCCAGGGAAGCATCCCTACATCTTCCCTGTAATGACTCCACAGTTTCAATTTAGGATTAAGAGCAGTTAGAAAGTCAGAAAGTGGTTGTGTTCCTTTTGAACAACTTTACTTCAAAGAGACATTAGAATGACTGGTTAATTGGCCAAAACTTGCTATACCATTTGAGGGTAGTTAACAGTTCCTAAAATTGTGGATCTGGAGCTACATCAGTTTAAAGTCAGAGGAAAGTTTAGGGGAGATATCAGAGGTAGGTTGTGTTTTTAATAAACAGTGGTGGGTGCCTGGAACACTGCCAGTGGTGGTGGCAGAGGCTGATACAACAGGGAAATTTAAAAGACTTTTATAGGCACATGGATGAAAGAAAAAATGGAGGGTTATGGGCTATGTAGGAGGGAAGGGTTACATTGATCAGAGTAGGTAAGACAAGTCACATGTACATCAAAACACCATGAAATACATCTTGTGTAGTGTTCTGGGGCAGCTTGCAAGTGTCGCCTGCTTCTGGCATCAACATAGCATGCCCACAACTTCCTAACCCGTATGTCTTTGGACTGTGGGAGGAAACCAGAGCACCTGGAGGAAACCCACGCAGACACGGGGAGAACTTAAACTCCTTGCAGACAGTGGCCGGAATTGAACTCAGGTCGCTGGCATTGTAATAGCATTACACTAACTGCTACACTACATAAAGGTTGGCACAACATGGGCTGAAGGACCCATACTGTGTTGTACTGGTCTATGTACAGGCCAGTGGAGTACATTTCCTTTCATGAAGAACATGAATGATACCACTTTAATTCCACCAAGTTTATTACTTGGCATTTAAAGGATTCAAGCTCCTATCCTTGGTTCATCAGTCTAGGCCCCTGCATACTAGTCCAATAATTTAACCCTTACTGTATGGGGAAACAAATGCATTGATCTATTTCAAAGGAAACTGGAAAAGCACAAGGCAAGGAAGAACCAAAGGCTAGGTGAAGCACGCTGGAGGTGGTTTGTATAGAAATCTATATCAGACCAAACACTAGATCACTCATTGAGCCAGTACCAAGCATAAAACCCTGGGCAAGCAGTTAATTCCTGAATCAGCTACAAGATGCTACTTAAACAACTCAGGTGCAAAGGCACATCTTAAGCATGTGCAAGGTCATTATTTGAATGAAAATGCCTTCAGCAGATGCCCATTTTTGTACAAACTCACAGGACTGCTCCAAATTCTGGAGTAATCCTCCACCATGGCTAGAGGGAGAGGATAGGACTGAACCTAGAGGTCTGGACTGCACTTTGCAACAGCAATTAACCATTTATAATTGACTTTATATCCCAGTTTCCAAGTCTATGTTTCAAATGTTACCTGGAATTGGCAATGGGGAACAAAGCACAAATTGCAGAGAATCTAATTTAAGCAAATAAGGCTACACTGTGATAGATTTCAAAGCCTGTGGTCGCCCACCTTGGACTCAATAGGATGCAATGAATACTCCAAAATCATGGCAGATTAAAAAGTAGATCAGACAACTTTGCACTCACTTTAATATTCTGTCAACTCCCACTCTGATCTTGAGGAGCACCTCCATTTTGTGACCACCATTCAGTTTTAGGTGATAAAGTTCTACAGATGTTAGAATCTGGAGCAATACACAAAGAGTGCTAGAGGAACTCAGGTCAGGCAGTATCTATGGAGGGAAATAAAGAGTCAACATTTTGGGCTGAGACCATCTAGCCTCAGGCTGAAACATTGACCATTTATTTCCCTCCATAGATGCTGCCTGACCTGCTAGGTTCCTCCAGCACCGTATTGATTGATTTTTAGGCATTAATTGGCATCTCTGGATGTCCCCCCCCCCCACCCTCATGGTTTTCACTCCTAGGTAGTCATTTAATCACTCCTGCATTGCAGCCCTCCACATACTACCCTCTGCTCCTTCCTTCCCCTTTCCTTTTTCAAGATTGACATTGTAGCCCTAGCTGCAGAAAGTGTAGCAAACTGTGCCTACATTAACAGAGCCCTACAACTGTAGGGTGAAAGTTTGTGGCACATATACCCGCAAGTTAAACAAAATTTAATATCCTAGCATGCCACAAATCCTGGAGCTCCAAGCATTGTCATTTTAGCTGTCCCTTCTGATCTTGTGGTTTTACTATTACTCAACAAGCCAATGAAGTTCACAAGACAAGGCACCAGGGTGTCTGGTAAAATATCCAATGCCTTTAGAAAGCCAAATATTCAAGAGCAGTTGTGTTAAAGCATTTGAACAAGCACTTAAAATGTAAAAAAAAACTATAATCAAAGCTCCACTATTTCAAGGGCCAGTCTTTCTAAAAGCAAACAAAGCTGCTTCAGGAGAAACCCCCACAATGTCTCAAACTAATTTATTGGATCCAATAACAATGGCAGGGTTGAATCAAACCATCACAAACCAAAAAATTCAGAAATCTTCTTCACCCTACACCTGTAACACTACTGTAACTATTGAAGCTGTTTTACCACCTGGAATGCAATTCAAATTGTGACTTTGCCACACAAAAATTGCAGAGTTGACAGGGAGAGCAGCAGCTTGGACTGAATTCTTGTTTGCTCAAGCCAGGGGATGCAATTGCAGTTGCTCACAGCTAGCAGGGTTTTAGCAGAAAAAGACTACTCAGCTACAAAAGGTACAGCAAGTAGGGAAATATAATCATTTTGATCACAAATCATACCTCAGGGAAAGATTTAACCTGTGGCATGGTTGTTTTAGGGCTCAATTTGCCACAAAGGGGAGAATGCAGGGTCCACCTGTTGGATTATTGAAGTTAATCAACCTCAAGGTAGATTTCCTGGTCCTTCTGAATCAAGGATGACTTGCTTCCACTCCAGTTGTTGGTCCTGAGGTGGCCAAGGAGTAGATTCAGTCAACCACAGATGGGGGGGGGTAGGTGGGTAATCTGAGACCCGTGAACTTTCCGCCATTTACACAACTGAAGGCTTGATACCATCCCAAATGTTTTAAGCAATCATGGGCTACTGTAGAACAAGCAACACTGGTCTCCTGCCATTTGTTAAATCCCTGTGTCAGACTCCTGAACTCATCGACACAGGGCTGGGGGGATTACACCAGTCCTACACCACCACTAATATATCCTGATTAACAGTCACTGAGCCAATGTCAACTACCGAAAGGGATCTACCCATAACACTGTAGACATTTAGAGCCCCTGGGTAATTTAATCTATAGACAACAGCCAAAAGTAACAAAGGACAACTAAATTAGACCAGAACAGCACAAAAAGAACACCTGTGGAATAATCTTCAAGTCATACTATGGTGCTGTTCAAAGTTTAAGGACTTTGGATACCAAAGAAAGCCTTTGCCTCATCCTCAACTGTGAATTTAAATGCACAAGAACACCTTCTCACCTAAAAATCTTTGATTCTACTTGCATTTTTCTACCAGTCAAAAGGCAGTAAAGTCAGTGCTCTGGTGGCAGATCTCAATTCCAGATTTTGTACATCAATTTACAATCCATTACCACACCGTCTGCTACATAAGCAAATTATCCTAACCAACAGGTCCCACTGTCCCTTGTCTGAAGCAGCAGCAAGTCTGTGCCATCATCCAACATTCTTCAAATCTTCCTCACTGCAATACTGCTTACTATTAAGCTCCACAGTGGAGTGAATTTATACAGCAAACAAAACTGTTCAACCTTGCAGACAAGACTGCAGATGCTGGAATCTGGAGTAACAAAAACAGTCTGCTGGAGGAACTCAGCCGGTCGAGTAGCATCTGTTAGGGGTGGGAACTCAATGTTTTGGGTTGAAACCCTGCATCAGGATTCAACCTTGCAACCTGGGTTTAAACAGCACCCAAGGTCAGATTTACCTGGAGGTTGCATGTTCTCCCAGTGACTGCATGGGTTTCCTCTGAGTGCTCAGATTTCCTCCCATGCAGTTTTGTAGGTCAGTTGGCCACTAAATTGCCCACTAAATTGCCCATATTGTATAGGTGATCAGTAGAATAAAATATTACTGTACAATTGTTTAGATTCATACTTGGTCATTCACTTTGGACTCAACAGGATGGAGTGTGCACTCCAAAATGGAGGCAGATTAAGGGAGTCCGTCACAACTTTGCATAGTCACGAATGTTCTGCCAGCTTCCTCTCTAGCCTGAAACAAAGGAACACCTCCTTTCAAAGCATACAGACTGAAATATAGTTAACTGAAAAGTCTGCTGTATGACCAACTCTCACCTCCACTCCAATCTGCAGATCACAATATACAAGCTACACTTTCAAATGTGAGCAATAGGTCAAACTCCATTGACTCCTTCACTGAAGCATATGAGAACGGGCCTTGCACAGAACATTTGAATACACAACTCATCTACCAAGCCACAGCTGCCACACTACACCACCAAGATCCATGACAAGGCCCTAGAAAACATGCATCTTACCCATCTTAGTTGCCACTTCTAAAGACAAACCATTAAGTTCACTGCCACCTTTGTGCCAGCATAGTCTTTATCCAAAGGAGGAAATGTTTAAAAGCCAAGATCTCAACAATGACACCAAACTCATGGTTCATTAGGCAGCACCATATACTCAAGGTACAAGGATAGTCTACAGGGGACATTTCAAAACTGCAGGTGGACTACCAACAATGAATGAAGACTATTCCATATCCACTGCACTGGGAATTCAGGCAAACCAACTTCATATTCAAGTCTCAACCCAAAACACTGACTGTCCATTTCCCTTTACAAATACTACCTTACCTGCCAAGTTCCTCCAGATTATAGCACCTGCTGTCCACGTGTTCACCAGCATACAATTTCTAGCCAGCTCTGATCACACTCAACCTACTCACAGCAGGGCATATCATCCACATGCCTGGTAGGATCTTGGAGCAAGCACGCCACCCAGAACTGTAAGACACTTCAAGGAGAACAGTAAAAAAATACCATGGATATTCTCAAAGTCTTGAAGTGCTATACCCTCACCAATTCATGGGAATCCAAGATAAAGCTACTCAAAATAAAGCAGCATCGAGAAGACACTGAAAACTCTCTACAGCAAAAACAAAAGGCCATGTACAAACCGCAGAAGGCACAATATATCAAATGATCCACATACCCTGTCAAACATCACATACCCCTGCAACCATCTGCAGAATCCCACCTTGGAATCAGAAATGGAACAGAAGTCATCTGAGCAAGGGACAGCTCAAGACCTTTATTTTATAGATCAAAGACCCATCACAAAAGTGTAATGCTATACCAGGATTCCACATCTGCTTCAATCAGGTGAAAGACATTTCCCTCATGTAACAGTACTTCACAACTCAAAGTCCACTCTGGCTAATTTATTGTAGGTCCTGGAGTAATTAGTTGCTATCAGCAGAGAATGTCACAAGCACTTGAAGTGCTTACAAATGGTATCCAGCAGAGACAAAGCGGACCCCAGCTCTTTGATTTTTATAAATGACTTGGATGAGGATGTGGAAGGGTGGGTTAGTAAGTTTGCTGATGATACAAAGGTTGGTGGTCTTGTGGATAGTGTAGAAGGTTGTTGTAGATTACAACAGGATATTGATAGAATGCAGACTTGGGCTGAGAAGTGGCAGATGGGGTTCAACCTGGAAAAGTGTGAAGTGATACACTTTGGGAGATCAAATTCGAAGGCACAATACAAGGTTAATGGCAGGACTCTTGGCAGTGTGGAGGAACAGAGGGATCTTGGGGTCCACGTCCACAGATCCCCTCAAAGTTGCCATGCAGGTCAATAGGGTTAAGGCAGCATATGGTGTGTTGGCCTTCATTAGTCGGGGATATTGAGTTCAAGAACCGCGAGATAATATTGCAGCCCTATAGAACTGATTGTGTTCAGTTCTGGTCATCTCATTATAGGAAGGATATGGAAGCTTTAGAGGGTACAGAGATTTACGAGGATGTTGCCTGGATTGGAGAGCATGTCTCATGAGGATAGGTTGAGCAAGCCAGGGCTTCTCTTTGGAGAGGAGGACGAGAGGTGACTTGATAGCCACAGGTGTGGTGCCAGAGGACTGGAGGGTAGCTCATGTAGTTCCGTTGTTTAAAAAAGGATCTAAAAGTAAACCAGGTAATTACAGGCCAGTGAGCCTGACATCCGTAGTGGGTAAATTATTGGAAGGCGTTCTGAGAGATCGGATATACAAGTATTTGGATAGCCAAGGGCTGATTAAGGATAGTCAGCATGGCTTTGTGTGGTAGATCGTGTTTAATGAATCTTGCAGAGTTTTTCTAGGAGGTTACCAAGAAAGTAGATGAAGGAAAGGCTGTGGATGTTGTCTACATGGACTTTAGTAAGGCCTTTGACAAGGTCCCACATGGGAGGTTAGTTCAGAAGGTTCAGACACTAGGTATCCATGTAAAGGTTGTAAACTGGACTCGAAATTGGCTGTGTGGGAGAAGACAGTAGTAGTGGATGATTGTTTCTCAGACTGGAGGCCTGTGACTAGTGGTGTGCCTCAGGGATCTGTGCTGGGGCCATTATTGTCATCTATATCAATGATCTAGATAATGTGGTAAATTGGATCAGCAAGTTTGCTGATGACACTAACATTGGAGGCGTAGTGGATAGCGAGGCTTTCAAAGCTTGCAGAGGGATCTGAACCAACTGGAAGAATGGGCCAGAAAATGGCAGATGGAATTTAATGCAGACAAGTGTGAGGTGTTGCATTTTGGAAGGACAAATCAAGATAGGACATACACAGTAAATGGTAGGGTACTGAGGAGTGCGGAGGAACAAAGGGATCTGGGAGTTCAGATACATAATTCCCTGAAAGTGGCGTCGCAGGTAGACAGGGTTGTAAAGAAGGCTTTTGGCATCCTGGCATTCTTAAATCAAAGTACTGAGTATAGGAGTTTGGATGTTATGGTGAGGTTGTATAAGACATTGAGGCCAAATCTGGAGTATTGTGTGCAGTTCTGGTCACTTAACTATAGGAAGGATATTTGTAAGATTGAAGGAGTGCAGAGGAGATTTACTGGAATGTTGCCGGGTCTTCAGGAGTTGAGTTACAGGGAAAGAATGAACAGGTTAGGACTTTATTCCTTGGAGCGCAGAAGAATGAGGGGAGATTTGATAGAGGTTTACAAAATTATGAGGGGCATAGACAGAGTAAATGCGAGTAGGCTCTTTCCACCTAGATTAGGAGAGAGAAGTACGAGAGGACATGGCTTTAGGGTGAAAGGGGGAAGTTTAGGGGGAACTTCAAAGAGTGGTGGGAGTATGGAACAGGCTGTCATCTGATGTAGTGAATGCGGGCTCACTCGAGTTTTAAGAATAAATTGGATAGATACATGGACGGGAGAGGTCTGGAGGGTTATGAACTGGGTGCAGGTAAATGGGACTAGCGGAATACCGTTTTGGCACAGACTAGAAGGGCCGAATGGCCTGTTTTCTGTGCTGTGGTGTTCTATGGTTAGAGGTATACAAGATAAGCATAGATCGAATGGACAGTTGGACTTTTTCCCCAGGGTGAAAATGGCTAACTTGAGGGGCGTAATTAAGGTGACTGAAGGTATTAGGGGATGTCCTAGATAAGTTTTTTTTAAAAATAGTGGTGGGTGAGTGGAACGCACTGCCTGCAGAAGCTGTGGGGGCAGATACATTAGGGACATTTAAGAGACTCTTAGACACATGAATGATGGAAAAATGGGGGGGGGGGGGGGGGGGCTACGTGGGAGGGAAGGGTTAGATAGATCTTAGAGCAAAAGATCTATCTAACCAACATTGTGGACCAAAAGGGCCTGTACTGTGGTGTTCTATGTTGGAACTAGGGGACAGTAGATAATGTTGTCTGGTCAGTTGTGCTGCCCCCAAAGATCTGTAACTATGACCAGTTTATTAGCATGCACACTAATAACCCATCTGAAGGATCAGGTGCTTATCCATTTTTGCAAACTTTTTCGGCCCCCCAAGTGGAACTACTGACCTCAATCTCTACCAAAAAGCCTGACCATTTTCAACTGTTATACTGCCCAGCTCCATCCCTGGAAACCAGACTCCAAAAGCTGTGGAAGCTAGACAAACTGAAGAGGACCATAATTGACAGATGTGTCACCTGCTTTGAGTTTGATTGGTCTACTCCTGTTCCCACTTTCAGTCCATATTTCTGACAAATCCATAATCATAATTTGACTAATTTTCCCCACATTGGATCCCCATCAATAAAAGCCTAAAAGTCAATTTGGGCAAGTTAGACTCAAATGAAGGTGGAGTCAAATCCAAGGAATCTCAGAACTTTAGAAGGCCAAGATTATACAACTTATCTTGGGAAAAGATGAGGGAGACTTATCCAGCACTAAATCCTTTAAGCACACAGAACAACTCAATTTCTGTTTGTCATGAAAATGTGTAGCCTCATTCACATCCTCAAAACACTCCAAATTTAATAGAGCTAGTCAAGTATAGAAGTACTCAAATGATTGTTTGTCATGAGAAATCCATTTCAAATGCAGAACTCCCTGTACTCAAAACAGTAATATAGAATTTTTTAAATAGCAACATCTCCCTCAATCCTGCACTGAACTGGGCATTAGATTACATGAAATCCTAGACCAAGGACTAAACCATGATTGGTCTAGATTACGACATCCAAGCATGGAAGGATACCAAAATCCTTATTCAAAATTTTAAAGTAGTCACACTTCATTACCCAACTAGGTTATGCTCTGTCAAAATTTGTACGTAGCATCTCTTACCCTCAACTCATTGCAAAGTACCTTGCAGCCAATTAAGTACATCAGAAAAGTAGTCTTAAGTGCAAATGCAGCTGCTTGTTCAAAGCTTGACAATTTTGACTTCCCCCTATCCCCAAGGAATCAATGGGCACAGAAGCAGAAACTGAGTTAGTGATCAGCGGTTGAATTCACCAGTGGATTAGATGTCAAGGACTGGCCTCCTATCCCCATTCCTAACTCAAACTGGGTCTGAATCTTTAGAGAGAGCACCTCTATCACATGGGCTACAGTAGTTCAAGGTGGCAGCAGCACCCCACCCTTCAAGAACAATGTGTTGGACTTTCCAGTAATGTGCTTATCCCTCTAAATAGGGGGATGTACATAAATTCCATAAGCAGCAATGAAATGACTGACCAGATAACATGTTAAGGAACAGAGGAGGACTGGATAACAGGTCTTCACAGCTCTTCCAATGGTTCCAAGAAAACTTACATGAAGACAGGCAGGGTCTGAGTTTAGCAACACATCCACAAGCTGGAAGCATACAGATATTGGACAGATGTTCCAATTATAATATCAAGTAGAGGAAAAAATGCATGAACAACCTAACTCTATGGACAGTCCAGGCCCTTCAGTGCAACTGAATGTCAAAACACAACTTCCACATTCCTTACCTCAGATCTTTTTCCTGCACTGTCCCTTAATGATTTCTGGATAGAAAAATAGTTTTGAATGAACTCAATGACCAAGCCTCCTCCAGGGTAGAGAAGTATTAACCATCTTTTGGTAAAGATCTCTCATCTGTTCTAAATGGCCCATGATTATACCCATACTAACCTTCTCAGAGGAAACATTCTCCTTGAGACACGAGACTGCAGGTAGTGGAATCTGGAGCAACACATTCTAGAGGAACTCAAAAGGTCCATAGATGCTACCTGACCCACTGAGTTCTTCCAGCATCTTGTGCTGCTCTGGCCAATACAGTCCTAGTCTACTTAATTTCTCCTTATGGAGAATTGCCATCCTAGGAACTAGTGTGATGAATGCAGATGTTGTCCCCCAAAATATTAGCCACTTGAAATCACAAGGCTTGGCAAGAGTCAAGAAACAGTCTTTAAAAAGTTCAAGCTCATCTGCCAGCTTTCCAGAGATTCTTTATGAACACCACAAGGATCAAAGACATGTTGTAATCACTTAAAACACTTCCTCAGGTCATTAGCTATGGCATTGAGGGCAATATCCTCCTCCAACATGGAATACGTCCAATTTGCACCCCAAAGCCTCAAGCACAAAAATCTGTGCTGAAAGTGCAACACTAACTCATTAATGCAATGTTAGAGGTGTCATTTCTGGGATGAAATATTGATCAAGAGCCAAAAAGGGATGTTACTGTCTTAGCTAATACTTGCTCTTAGTGATCATCAGGAACAGGGCCTGCTGGGGAATAGACAGCAGTCATACAGCAGCCAGTTGTACTCCACAGACCCAAGCATGTTCTCATTTTTATTCTGGATTTACAGCATCTACAGTTATTTTGCTTTAAAAAGGGTCAGGTTGAATGATTAGTTTATGGCTGCGTGCAAAGCTTGTCAAATATTAACCCACTGCACTACTGCCAACACTAGTACCCACACTTACGGTACTTCACCGACTGCAAGGTGGTTTAGGACATTGACCTTTGTTAGAAAGGTCAGACTGCCATTCTCTCCAGTTTTGATTCTTGCTAACAAACATGGTGGTTATATTAATTTAAGTATTACAGCAAATGTTTTTGCTAACCTTAATATTAGCTGTTGGAGCTTTGTGCTATTGAATTTAGCTACAGGACACTCAAGCCAATAGCAAGCCACATCAAGAGCAAACACTAGATTTTAAATACATGACATCAAATGATCCCTCTTTAGAAATAAATACTGCAGTGAAAACAATCTGAAATGAACACTTCTAGAATAAGTTGTGAATCTCACTTGAAATCAAAAGATCAGAAAACAATGTTTCCAGTGGCAAAAGTCTCACCCAAACCCCTTAATCCTTGCGTCCCCTGATCTCCCTCAATCTAATATTCTCCAGCCCTGCATCCTCTTAAGTTTGTACTCTTAAATTCTGTACTCTGAATGGATGCCACCAATGGATTTTCAACAGCAAAACCAGAAAACTTGAAGTCTCCAAAGTTGCTCTCCACTTTTTTCCCCCCGCCATCCTGCCCACCCCCTGAAAAAAAAACATTTAGCCATGGCCACTGACAACTTTTGCCAAATTCACTAGTTCATTTGTTTGAAAGTGGAACCCCTGCAACATTTTACTTCAAAACACTATACAAATGCTAGCTGTAACTGCTGAGTGTTGTCAAAATTCAAACCCCATCCTCAATCATAACCAAATGGCACTAAACTGACAGCCTGTTAAATTTGAAACTAGTACACTCAAAGTTTGGTTTGGTGGCAGGTTTCAGGATGAGTACCCAATGGTCAAGGAACATAAACACTGACCTGGAGATAATATTCATGACTCAAGTGGAAGTTGGAGGTTTAAACATTTCCACACATCTGTTGCCTTTGTGGCAGAGGTTGCAGGTTTGGGAAGTGTTGTCAAAGTAGCCTTGGGAATTGGTTACTTAGCATTCAAAGTGCCTTTTGTAGTACACTACAGCCGTTGTGCCAATATTGACACCCCAATGACAGCTTCAAACAATACACAAAACTGGAATGACATTATAGCATTGAGTTGCCTGCTTGTGGGAGGGGTTTGAATAGATGGAGACAACCAAGTCTCACTTCACTAGAGTCCACTTCAACTTTACAGCAAAACTGGACCCATGTCAAATAAAGCTTACAGCAAAAAGTTCAAGCTACTTTATCCAGACACTTCAGTAACTGCAGAACAAAATGCAAATGATGAGTTACTGAAAATGCATTAGCTCTAATGAGGTTGGAGGGAAAAAAATTACAAACTCATTTTAAGATAGACATGATCTCACTAAGGTTGTGTTGTGGTACATACACTGAAGACAGGTTTGTTGTTAGGCCAAGCAAGTTACTGACAGCATGGACAAACTTAACTATTACATGCTTGAAAACAATAGTATCTTATGATTATACCATTTAGTATTATTAGGTAATAATTAAGGCCATTTAGCCCAGCAGATCTACGCTGGGCCCCAGGGGAACAATCCCATTCTCTCTCCTTATTTGCTTCATCCCTACAACTTTTCACAAGCCCACCAACTCCTTTTGACTATACCATTAACTTACACAGGTAATTTGAACCACCAGTTTACCAGCACATCTCTGGGATGCAGGGACAAAGAGCACCAGAGTGTTCACAGAAAATGTGCAAACTCTACACAGATAGTACCCAAGGAGAGGTTCAAACTTGGGTCCCTAGGGACACAAGGCAGCAGAACCAGTTGCTGTGTCATAGACGGTAAGAAACTCCTGTGTGCAATGAGCTCCTACAATGTTTTACCACATGAGTATAGCTAGAAAAGTATTTATTGCCTATTCTCAATTGCACTTTAAGTGGACTGAAGGAAACCTCATTGATGTTTGGTTTTGGTCTGACCAGCCAAGGATTAAACATTTCCTTACCTGAAGGATAGGAGTAAGACCAGATAAACTTGTTACTATTCACTTGGTTCATTTCCACTTTAAATTCCTATTTAATACATGATTTGAAATCACGGCTCGAGTAGACCTCAGTCCTGTAATCATGCCACAGAGCACTGTTCAAAAAGCCAAGTCTGATGGTAATTCTTATCCTTGCCTTTGAATGCCATCGCCAACATCAGCATGAAAATTCTTAGAATACACATGAATGGAAGTTTACCCTCCATCACCATAGTTACTGGCTTGACACACATCTGCCTGATAAGCATCTTAGTATGGGACTAGTCAAACCAGGTGAAACAGAAGATTCGTTCCCAGAATGAATCACGACTTAAGTATCAGCAGGCAGGTCATGTAACTCTGCAAACTTGCTCTGCCAGTCAGTAAATTCATGAACAAGTTGCCTCAAGTTCACCTTGCTACCCAATCCATCAGCACCAAGTTAACACGCTTGAACATACTCAATGATTGAGCATCCGCACCCCTGATTAGAATTTTAAAGAGTTCATCTATTGTGTGAAGAAACTGCTCCTCATCTCAATCCCAGATGGCCACTGCCTTATCCCAAAGACTGTCAAATCCTATATCCTCCAGCTCGAGGAAGTACCTTTGATTGGTATTGGTTTATTATTGTCACTTGTACCGAGGTACAGTGAAAAGCTTGTCTTGCAAACCAATCGTACAGGTCAGTTCATTATATAGTGCCGTTACATTGAGTTAGTACAGTGCATTGATGTAGTACAGGTAAAACCAATTAGTACAGAGTAAAGTGTCACAGCTGCAGAGAAAGTGCAGTGCAATAAGGTGCAAGGTCACAAGGTAGATCGTGAGGTCAGAGTCCATCTCATTGTATAAGGGAACTGTTCAATAGTCTTATCACAGTGGGATAGAAGCTGTCCTTAAGTCTGGTGGTACGTGCCCTCTCTAAATTCTGTTGATCAAACATCTCCCCTAACCACAGATTAATTCTTGTCTACATGGCACTGACTCCAAGTATATTCTAGAGAGTAAACACTAAAGTTCTCAAAGGACTGTATACTCCCACCAAGACTGGCTTACTTTTATACTCCAGCCCTTACAAGTGACCAACATGTTATTTGTCCTCCTGGTTGCTCTGATCTACACGATTACTTCTTGCATTTCATGAACCAGCACATCAACATCGCTTGAAGCATTGGCACAAATAGGAAGTTCACAACCTCATTCTCCCATATTATACTACATTTGCCACTTGTCTATTCATTTTGTGCATTGCCCTCTGGACCTTTTTCATTTCTCAGCTCACCTTACCAGCTATGTTTTGTTTTGCATAGTCTCTGGAAATAAAATTCATAAAAACTGCTCTTCATTCAAACCCACATGGGAAAATAATTAACATCTAGCCAATTTAAATTTGTCTTGTCTGGCTGTTGACAAACCTTCATGACTATAATATTTGCTTCATTACTGCCCACAGCCCAGCTGCTATGACAGCACCACGATTCATCATGAGAGATAGGCAGATTACAACCTCAGGAGAAGCAGTATAGGATGGTGCACAGACAGCCCCTTCAAACCAACATATGCCCAATGCATGACTGAATGAGCAACTGAGACAAGTGGTGCCATGGATGCATTAATGCACAGGAAAGATAATAGCTATTACTTTAACTGGTTTGAAAGAGCAAATAGATGGAAAAGCCTTGTGAAACAAACATTCCTGATATCCTTTCAGTCCAGTTCATGTCATGCATGATGAGATGGACTTTGGGATTATGACAATTGTTAGCATTTTTCTTTAGCACATTGAAAATTAAAGCTGTTCTGTGGAATGCAAAAACAGGTTTTATATCCATTAAACTCAATTTCTGCCAGCAATCTGAACCCTCCCCATAGGCTAGGCTAATTGCACTCTTCTCCATAATCAAGTCAAGCCCCTTGAACAGATGTGCAGTTTATGACTTAGTTATACTATTTAGAAAAGCCCAAAGATGTCATGTGGGCTACATGACATTTAGATTTGTTGTACAAAGAGTATGCCATCTACTTCAGATTTTTGGGTCCAAATTAGGTTTTATTACTTCAAAGATATTATGGATTTTAAAACACATTTATTACAAATTCTTTAATATGCTCCTCTCATCCACCAAGTCAGGGAAATAACAATTGAGCAAAGCTTGACTGTTGCTGAAGTAACAAGTTTCTTCCAAACACTGCAGATATGGGCTAAGATTTTTCAGTTAATGAAGCATCCTCAAGAAAACAAAGGCTTCAACTTCAATCCAATTCACAAATGCACTGGTTGACAGCGAGTACTTTTACTGCACACATCACAAGTACTACAGCAACTTGCACCCTTCACAGTAAAACAGGACAATGCTCAAAAAAAAACTAAGATCCATGGGAGATTTTGGACCAGGCAGCCAAAAGCTTGGTCAAGGCAGTTCATTGAGAAATGTCAAGAGTAACATAACATAGCCAGAGGGTGGTGAATTTGTGGAACTCCTTGCCACGTACAGCAGTGGAGGCCAGATCAGTGGGGGCATTCAAGGAGGATATAGATAGATATCTAAATAGTCAGGGTATCAAGGGATATGGGGATAAGGCCAAAAATTGGGATTAGAATAGGTTTTTGTTCTCCCCCATTCCTTCTTTTCCCTTTTCCTTGGAGCAAACTCGATGGGCCAAATGGCCTGCTTCTGCTCCCTTGTCTTGTGATCTTGTGAACTATAGAGTTGAATGCTGAGACAGCAAAATGCAACTACTGTGGGAGCAATGACAAACAGGAATCTAGATCAATAAGGTGAAGGAGGTGCTCTCAGAACATGCAAAGTACTGGATGATAATTTGAATCAAGGCATAGAAGGCTATAGACCAAGTGCTGGTAATGTATTAGTATAGATGGGTACTTGGTTGGTATGACAAGGTGGGCCAAAGGGTCCATTTCTGTGCTTTGACCATGACAATGCCACAGTGAGAAGCACAAAAACCCAACAGGGATGAACTGTTGATGTTGGAAAGTCAGGGAGATTTGAGTGTTTGAGTACTGTTGATCACAATTGTCCTCAAAGAAATAAGCTTGAGAGCATTTAGGTTCATCTCCTAACAAAGCATGCTCCCAAGATTTCATATCCTATCCGCCTTTGATTTCTATTCCCCAATCACCCCTAGCAGCTGTTGCATTGTATTTCCCACTCAGTGGAGTATTCTTAAAACATTAATTAAAAGCTAGATGGCAATGTTCTTTTTTGTCAAATTAAGATCAAGCCTTCAAAGTTGTTGTAGAAGATCTGTCCTGGGCTAGTAATCAGTCTGTATCAGAGTAGTCAGGCTGTTTCATTAGTGCCTCTACAGATCGCCTCCACACACAGTTTGAAATACTTCAATTCATGACACTTCTCACAGAGTGTTTTATAAAGAGTGGTTTCTGAAGCAATTGTACCGTAATGCAAAAACCTGGTTGTCAACTTACACAATCCCACAACAGGCTGATATTGCGGAGATAAACTTAGTCAGGACATCAGGGAAGAACTGATATTGTTTTAATCAAACAATAGCAAAGGCTCATATCAACCCAAAGAGGCTCTGTTCAAATGCTTCAATTGCAAGCTAGTACTTAGACTAAATTATGCTCAGATTTTATTGGCTGACATCCATGGTATACCACCTCAAATGAATTAACTTGAGACAATAGCATCTTTAGCAAGGGCAAACTTATTTCACTTGTTCATGCACAGTGCAAAGCATACGTTTACACATAATGCCCAATTTAATCCACACCATCAGTTAAACACTGAGAAAACTGCCCAGAACCATTCCCCAGTATTGCAAAATGTTTTCTCCTCCTCCCCTCCCCCCCACCCCAATCTGGAGATAGTTCAATAATCTTTCCCTACATTCAGCATACATGTTTACTCCTGGTTGATGTTTCAGCCTATAACCACCCCAGTCCACACTATTATTTACCCCAATCCAATGGGTTATTTGGGTAATAGTCTCATGATATTTATCAAATGCTAATGGAAGTTCAACTCCCCAAAAAAGTTAACTTTCTCTGCAGACTTGGGTCAGCACATCCAGCAGTTTTTTTTAAAATCAAATTTCCAGCATCATTTTGAAACTTTTCCTGGCCATCTATTTCTTTATGAGAAGGATCAATGCATCCCATCATACTCCAAGGCTGATAAATACAAATGGCCAATGATTCCACATTCATGTCACCACATTTTTAAAAGGTGAAGTCTGAAGTACATCCAGTTGACAAAAACAGAATGTCTGGCAGATAATTGGTTCTGCAGGTCCCATAGGAAATCCATATGGAAGAGGGTGGAAAAAATATTAAAGCATATTCAGCATTTACACAGTAACAACAAGGCAAGGGCTATATACAGCTCTTTGGTTTCAAGCCAGAAAAAATCCCACAACTCTTAGTGCAATATAGAAACATTTCAGATGTTCTCTACTCTCAAAGGGCTATCACAGAATCAGAAATGACAATCACAAGGAAGCTGTGCCAGCATCTTTACTTTATTAGCAAGTTAAGTAGGTTCAGCATGTCAAACTTTTTCATTTGTACTGTTGAAGATATCCTGACTGGTTGCATCATGGTCTGCTACAGCAATTCCAATGCACAGGAACACAAACTGCAGAGAGTAGTGGACTCAACCCAATAATATCACAGGCACATCCCTCCTCACCACTGGTAGGATCTACACAAGGCAATGTCTATTAAAGATCTACCACCCCTCCATTCCAATCCAGGCCATGCCATCTTCTTGCAGCTACCATCAGGCAGGAGGTACAGAAGCCTAAGTCCATACCACCAAGTTCAGAACAGCCACTTCCCTTCAACCATTCAGTTCTTAAACCAACTGGCAGAACCCTAATCACTATCTCAGTATAGCAACACTATGACCACTTTGCACTGCAATGGACTTTGTTCCTAGCGTTCTCTCTTGTATAATTTTAGTTTTTCATGTGAATGCTGCTTATATGATGCTATGTGCCTGTGATGCTGCTGTAAGCAGGTTTCTCATTGCACCTGTGCATATGACAATAAACTGGACTTTGACAGCGTAAGAGCCATTTGGCCCATTAGATTCATGGAACATCAATGTAAAACTTGCACTGACCTTTGCTCAGAGCACAAAAAATAGCAGCTCTTACCCAAGATCCCAGGTTCAAGGCTCTCCAGCTCAAGCATATACTCCAAACCCCTTAGGAATATTGTATTTCAGCGAAATCTCAATCGACTGGGATCAGGCTTAAGTTCTTAATTTGAAGCAGTCTTTTGTTTGACACTGCCTCAGTTCAAGAATTAGCCCAACGTTCCTTCACTGCACTCCACACTTGATCCTTTAGGGTACATGAACAAATAAAAAGGAACTGAAAAAGCAGTTTAAGAGTAACATTTAATATTCTGCTTTTCCATTTTCCTACCAAGGAAAAAAAACTTATTCTTTTCTATCTGCCATGTTCTTGCCCACTCAAACCCACATGACCACAATTCACTTGCCCCTTTATCAGCAGCAATCATGTACACATCACATTATCCTCTACTAGTCCAATAACAGCCAAGGGCTCCGTATTAATCCATTTCAAAACCTGTCTGAAAACAACTGTTCTGGTAAGTTTTCAATCAAGAAAACATTTACTCTAATCCAATGAATTTGAGTAATTAGCTCAGAGCTCCTCAGAATATTTGAAGAAACACCCACCTGGTTTTCCCATTTCTACTTTGCCAGTTATTTTTTTCTATTAAATATTGAATGTGTAATGATTTCCAAAGTCCCTCTTCCACCCCAATATCTATCTTAACATACAGTAAGAAACTTGCTTCCTCTCCACCCATGACTCACCAACCCTTTTATTTGATAGTGCACCAATCATTTGTCACTTGAATTACATTTACCAAAATTCTGTTCCAGTAAACCACTATAAAAAGTGGAACTCGATCTCCCAAGATACCTCACTGTAGCCCTTGTACTTTGTCTACCTGCACTGCACTAACTGCATTGTGTAATTTTATTACCTTGATGCCATTGTGTATGGCATGATCTGTCTGGATGGCATACAAAATAAAAGCTTTTCACTACCTCAGTACAAGTGACAATAATGAACCAATACCATTCCCACACCTAAAGTGCCAAGGTACAAATTAGTGATGAAGTTGGTTATACATTTGGAGAAATTGAAGCCAAGAGACCATTCTCCCAAACAGAAGCATAACAGGGAAACCCCAAGACAAAACAAGCCTGTGCTCAGTATAAAACAGTGTCGAGTCAAAGTATGGGATTGCCTCTTTTAGACAATGACCAAGGAACAACTGTGGCATGCCTGATCCATATGGCACTCATTACAATCATCACTGAAAATAACTACACGATCTCAGAGGATTAGGGGCACAGCCCAGCAACAGATGCACTGTTGGATGGCTGCATATAGCAGCAAATCTCATCTCAATTTAGAGCTGCACTTCAAAGACCAGAGTAGGTATTCTAAATAAAGTAGAATAAAAGATTAAAATCAGATTGATTGCTTTCTATGTTTATCCTATTTCCCCACAAGAATTTTGTGCATCCATTTCACCCCTTAATGTCAAATATACAAACAGCATCCACCATCTGCCAATATCAGTCTGAAATTATGCAGTTCCATAACAGCACTGCAAGCTTTCCTGCTCCTGTCCCTCCAAAGGGCAAGGCTTCATTTAATTCCTTTCCCAGTCTGGGATAGCCATGCTAATTACTTGCCAAGGCAAGCCCTGTTCAATAGCTCTGATGAATCTTCAATACAAGGAGTCACTTGGAATACTTCAGAACAAGTAATCTTCTAAAGGCAATGACAATCATTCCAATCAGCACCTACTCCAATTTAAAAAAACTACAGCTGTGACTAATTTTAAATTACCACCGAAATCCTTGAAGTAAACCAAGGTAGATGAGAGAAATTGGTGCATTTCATGTATCCAGTGAAAACAATACTCTTGAAGATGAAATACAATTAGTATTTATTAGATTAACACAGATGAACTAATCTGGGAAAGAGTCAACAAGCGAGCCACAGGCACAAGGAACCCACTGGGCCAGATATCTGCTTTATTCCAAATTTCAGATGTAGAATTAAAAACAAGACATCACACCAACTGCACTTGGGTATCTGTTTTTCCCCATACCAGCTAGTCACTTGGTCTGAACAATCTAGTGTCTAAATCACTGGCAGTTTTGTGCTCAAATTACAGGATCTGGAATAAAGATCAGTTTTACCACTAATCCCAACTCGAAATGTCCAAGTGAGAGTGAGCCACCTCCTTGAATTGCCAAGTCTTTCAAGTGAAACTATGAAAAGGTTCCTGGACTGGAAGTGTTAACAGTTTCTCTTCCACAGATGCTGCCTGACCTGTTGAGTATTTGCAGCATCATGTGTGTTTCATATTTTCAATATCAGCATTATTTTCAAATTCAGTTTGAGGCTTGGGAAAAAAAACAGTACTTCCATTACCTACTGCTGCCTTCTTGGGTGGCAGATTTGAGGTGTCTTGACAAATAGCTAGAATATTTTGTAAAAAAGGAAAACTGCAATATTGTGGAGGAAGTTAACACACAAAATGACAGATGTCCAGCCACACTGGATGGTGTCCAGCTTAACAATTGCTGAAACTGAAGATGCACAGGCAATTGGAGTGTGTTCCACTGTCTCGTAGGTGTCAAAATGCTTTGCCATTCAAGGGTAAAGAATTACCTTCTGCAGAATACCCAGCCTGCAAATTGCTCTTGCAGCCACCATTATACAAACACCTTACAGACAGTGGCCAGAATTTAACCCGGCCGCTGTCTGTAAGGTGTTTGTACGTTCTCCCTGTATCTGCGTGGGTTTCCTCCAGGTGCTCCAGTTTCCTCCCACATTCCAAAGACGTATGGGTTAGGAAGTTGTGGGCGTGCTATGTTGTTGCTGGAAGCGTGGCGACACTTGCAAGCTGCCCCAGAACACTATGCAAATAATGCATTTCCTTTGTTTTGATGTACATGTGACTAAAGATATCTTATTTGTGTGGCTCCACTCAAGTTTCTGGTAAATGCTGACCTGTAGGATGTTGGTGGGAGACCATTAACAGTACTGATGAATGTCAAGGCAAGGTAGGTAGATACTTTTAAACACTGGTATCAGGCAATGACTATGAACATTCAACACATTAGTTATGCCCAAATGTTGTCCAAGTTTAGGGGCATGCAAGAAAAAGGCTGCTTCATAGAGTTGTGAGAAGAGTTAACCACTGATGAAGCAGCTGCAGATGGCAGGACACAAGACATTGCCCAAATGAACTTAGTTGCTCTGCCCCAAATTGTCCTACTAGAGCCATCTTTCAGCAAGGAATGGTTCTAGTAAGGTTTATTCCCCACATTTGATTAAAGAAACAGAAGCTTGAGTAGGTCATAAAGCTACTCACTGTTCTGCCATTAAATAACAAAGTGCCCAATTCCCTACTTCAACAGCACTTGCTTGTCCAAAAACATTTCTTTCTCCCCCCACCACCACCCTTACCCTCAAATGCGCTCCGGGACAGCATCCTCAGCCCTCTGGGCAAAAGAATTCCAAGGACAATCTCAGCTATAATAGAACAAAATAGTACAGCACAGAAACAGGCCCTTCAGCCCACAATGTTGTGCTGAACTAATAAAATGAATAATCAAATGCCCAACTAAACTAATCCCTTCTGCCAACACAATGTCCTTATCCTTGTATTTCCTGCACATTCATGTGCCTAGTTAAGAACCTCTTAAACATCATATTTGCCTCCACTATCACCCCCAGACAGTGCATTCCAGGCACCCACTACTGTTTAAAAAAAACTTGCCTTGCACATCTCCTTTGAACTTTCTCCCTCTCACCTTAAATGCATGCCCTCTGGTATTATACATTTCAACCCCAGGAAAAAAGATACTAGCTATCAATCTCATAAACCTCTATCAGATCTACCCTCAGCTGCTCCAGGATAAGATAGCACTAAAATTCTTCCTGTAAAGTGACCAAAACTACTTGATCCAAAATATTCTGAATTTATCCAGTGGGACTTGTGGCTCTGCATCCTTCAAGTTGCTATAAATTGCTTAAAACAAGAAAGCTTAATTTTCCCCATTTCAAAAGTGACATTACAAGCCTACAGAATTCAACACAAGGTATGCAAGAGACCCTTTTAAGAGACCACCCAACACTATTCAGGTTTAGGATATAGTAGCTAAATGTCAACCAGTTTTCACTAAGAGCTGACTACTGGCTCACAGAAGATGCTCAGAGACATTGTTTGTGAAATGACATGACCATGAGATATTGTTGTATGCATTGGCCAAAGACAAGACAACAGGATATGTTAATTGGCATAAAACTGTGCATCAGATATCTTCAGCCAAGTTATTTTGTACCATTGTGACAGATCCAGGGAAGTCCCAGACTAGACAGATTATTTTGTTACTTAGCACATCAAACATGGTCATAGGTATATTTGTTTCAGTTAATCAATAATTGAGGTATTTGTGTAGCCAGAGTCAGCTCTCACTGAATACCTGGGGTTTCTCTCCTCAGGTTTTAGACTATTCACAAGAATCACTTTGTCCCAAAGATGTTTGAATACACAGGTGTCTTACAGTTGAAGTGTGTGCACACTGCAAAAATCTCACTTGATGGAAGCATATCTGCACCCAAAATATTGAAATAAATCATGTTATTTTAACCATTGAAATTGTATTCAAACACCTGCTGTTTTCTTTGATCTTAAGATTAAAGTTTTGAGCTCAATGAGATTCTACTGAGAAATTCTCCTGGGAGAGAGTCTTCCACCAGGTCTCCTCGCTACTTGTGATGTGAATGAAGACATTTTACATCTACAGCTCTGGCTTCTATTGGACTCAGTCACAGCAGCTACCAGTCATGCAGGTAGCTGGTGAGTATTTTCACTCCAAGTTGAAACAGTGCATGAATAGATGAGATTATAATCAAAGGGGCCTTTAAGTGTAGCAGGGATCTTCAGTTCCATGTGTGGTACAGGCTTGCAGCATGTGGAAATTAAAACATTAAGTGCATATGTTTAGCTAGCTCACGTGCTAGGTTTTGGAGTGAGGTAATAATGTGCATCAGCAAAGCTGAGTACTACATGGATTGCATGCAATTTTAAAGATGATTTTCATGTCATCAGTCAAGGCTAGCCAAAAACAGCAGACCTCTGCTCTTTCCAAAGCAAAAAGTTGTCTTTTGCCTCCATTGAAACAGGTGTCAGTTTAATGTCACAACCAAGTTTATAGGAAGTCAGTACTCCCTCAGGAATGCACAAGTATCAGTCAAGACTACACAGGACCTCTGAAACATGTGGAACCTTTCCCCAGAATTATCAAATACCAACAGCTGGAGGTCCTGCTGGGGCAATTACGGATGATATTTAATCCTGATGTGTGAAATATGGTAGCGCCCCTAGGGAAGATTGAGTAACAAAGGGACACGGGTGTACAAATCCAGAGAGCTAAAGGTGGCAGCACAGGTAGATAGGGTGAAGGCAGCACTTGGGATGCTTGTGTTCTATGTCTAATGAGCGCAAGGGTACAACTTTATAATACATTGGATAGGCCACACCTAGAGTACTGTGTGCAGTTCTTGTTACATTATGGGAAGGATGTAATTTTGCTGGAGGGGGTGCAGAGGAGATTCACCTGCATGTTGCCTGGGATGGAGCATTTCAGTTATGAGGCTGGTTTCATTTTCCTTGCAACAAGGGAGGGAGGTGATGGAGGCAGGGAAGAGGTATGCAAAAATCACGGCAGGCACAGATGGAATGAAACTTCAGTGGTAGAGGTATTCAAGATGACCAGGCAGAGGTTTAAGGCAAGGAGATCAGAGGAAGAATTTTCACCCAGAGGGTTGTAATCTGGAACACACTACACAAGGTGGAGGAAGTAGGTGTTCAGCATTTAAGCTGATGGATGATCATTTGAAATCACCTAGGCATAGTAGCCACAGACCAAGTGATGGTAAATTGGATTAGTATGAACGTGATGAGACAATACCTGTCTCAAGCCAAGCAGATCTATGATGATTTTTAAAGCTCAGTTCATCACTAGTGTTAACAGCCCAGAGGGAATTGGTGAAAGTGCTTCCTGGTTTTATCCTGCTTGGATAAAATCCAGTTTGTGTTCCCTCATTGCCAATTCTTCCAACCAGGGTAGAGGTTAAGCGGAGGGCCCATTTGCCCTTTCAAGGACACCTTTAAACCCATGTGTGCTCATCTCCCAACTTTGCTGTCTGTAAATTGGCTGTGTTCACCTACATCAGTAATTACACTTAAGAGCTACACTGGGTATAAAGCACATTGAATTTCTTAGTTCATGGGCACTGTGGGGCAGTGCCAACTGATTTAAGGGAACCAAGCATTTGTTACCCTGCCCTCTCATTGTTATCCCTCAAACTGGCAAAAACCATACCCCAGAATCAACCTCTCAAGTTTTAGGTCCCCGACACATCTTACAAACTTGCAGTAGATTTTGGTTCAACCTAGTTCATAAGAGCAAGATCCTTGCCAAAATTCAAATACCAAATAGCACCATTAAATGATCACCCATGCATCTCACCGCCATTCATCATAGCTTGTTGGGCAAAACCTGGCTGAATTTCCCTACATTAAAACACAACTGAAGAGTAGATAGTTGCAGATATCTACAGCACAGGGCCAGTCAAATAGTTACATCCATGTCAACCTAAGCACTCTAATTCCACTTCCCAGCTCTTGGTCAATAGCCATGTAGATTTTGGCATAGAGTACTCAATTGCCAAATTTGATAAGGGATTTTGCCTCCACCCTACTTTCAGGCAGCAAGTGTTAAACCCCTACCATCCTCTAGATGAAGTCATTTCCCCAACACACTTGTAATGTTGCCTTAAATCTATAGCCTTCTTAGTTAGTGACCCCTCTGGTAAGGGATATAGGACCACCATCCATTCTGTACATCTCAACTGAAATTCAGACTCATCCCAATTTTGGATTAAATACTTGTGGACTATGTTTTGACCCATTTTTAATAAACAAGCTTAACGAAAGCCAGACCAAAATCTAAGTAGACTATACTAAATGAGCTTCCTTCAACTCTCCTTGTTACTTCAATTCAATTAAGTTAGACACCTTCCCTACACCATAATATTAATTGGGATATAGTGCATAATGCAAAGGAACAGAGATCCTAAATTACATTCTGGAGAACTTAAACCAGTATGCAGCAAGTCTACAAGATAGATATTCCAACAAATGTGGGGCTGCCAAATCAAAATCTGATTAGCAAATGAGAAAAAGTGAGGAAACATGAGGCAGTAATGTATATAATGTTTGTGTTCATACTGTTTGTGATGTATACAAGTGAACTGGATGAAGATGTACATGGGTAGGTTACTAAGTTTGCAGATGATACAAAGATTAGTGGTATTATGGATAGTGTAGAAGACTGGCAAAGGATACAGTGGGATATAGATCAGTTGCAGATATGGGCAGAGAAATGGCAGGTGGAGTTCAACACAGCCAAATGTGAAGTGTTGCACCTTGGAAGATCAAATGTAAAGAGACAGTACACTGTTCCTGGCAAGACCCTTAACAGTGCTGATGAGCAGAGGGATCTTGGGGTCCAAATTCATAGCTCCCTGAAAGTGGCTACACAGGTTGATAGGATGGTAAAGGCAGCATTTGGGATGCTTGCCTTCATTAGGCAAGGCATTGAGTTCAAGAGTCAGGAAGTTATGCTGCAGCTTTACAAAACTTTAGTTAGGCCACATTTGGAGCATTGCATCCAGTTCTGGCCACCCCATTATAAGGATGTGGCAGCTTTGGAGAGGGTGCAGAAGAGGTTTACCAAGATGCTGCCTGGATTAGAGGGCATGTGCTACGAGGACAGGCTGGACAAACTTGGGTTGTTCTCTCTAGAGCAGCAGAGGCTGAGGGGAGATCTGATGGAGGTTTATTAAATTTTTTTTTAAATTTTACTTACAGCATGGTAACAGGCCCTTCCAGCCCAACGAGTCCACGCTGCCCATTTTAAACCCAAATTAACCTACCCGTATATCTTTGTAATGTGGGAGGAAACCTGAGCACCCAGAGGAAACCCACACAGACACGGGAGAATGTACAAACTCCTTACAGACAGCGCCGGGAATTGAACCCCGATTGCTGGCGCTGTAGTAGCATCGTGTAACCGCTACGCTACTGTGCCGCGTATGAGAGGCATAGATACAGCCAGTATCTTTTCTCAGGGTTGAAATGTCTAACACCAGAGGGCATGCATTTAAGGTAATGGGGGCAAGTTCAAAGGATGTGTGAGGCAAGCTTTTTGCCCCCTTTTTAAAAATACAGAGAGTAGTGGGTGCCTGGAATGCACTGTCTGGGGTGGTGGTGGAGGCAAATATGATAGGGGCATTCAAGAAGCTCTTAGATAGACACATGAATGCAAGGGAAATGGTATGATATGGACTTTGTGTCAGCAGAAGGGATTAGTTTGGCTGGACATTTTGTTACTAATGTAATTGGATTAGCACAACGTTATGGGCCAAAAGGCCTGTTCCTGTGCTGTACTGTTCTATGTTCCAAAAAAGAAAGTACCCTATCAGTTTACTTCTTAGTACTAAAGAGCAAGAAAACAAAATGCAAGAGTAGTGCCCATCAAGCACCAAAAAGTTAACTTGTGTTGAAGGCAGCAGATGTGGACAAGCTGTGAATGTATTGTGGCTGTCATCCACCTTTTATGAAGTTGAGGAAAAGGGAAACGTGGAATGGGATAAATATAGATGAAGTGGAATTAATGGGTTAAGGGTGTGGAAGTGATCTGGGCTAAATATCAGACTGTCAAAAGGATGAAAACATTATGTCTACAAATTTCCAATCCTTAACTAAACAAACAGTGCCTGCAGATTGAACTGCTGACATTGTATTGTTGTTCAAAAAGAGAGGATGTGATAATTACTTTGTTTAACCACACATGGGCAAATTTTCATCCACAAGTTGCAGTATAAACCTTCACTTAAAGGTACAGTCATGTCAGGCCAACTTCATTGAATTCTTTGAAGTGATAATGAGCATCAGTGAGGGTTGTATTTGAGATGGTCAGTGCTCCCAGAATCATGTTTATTATCACTGACATACGTCATGAAATGTTTTGTGACAGCAATACAGTGCAAGACATTACTACAAGTTACAAAAATAAAGTGCAGAAGAGGAATAATGAGGTAGTGTTCATGAGCTCCTGGACTATTCAGAAACCTAATGACAGAGGGGAAGAAGCTGTTCCTGAAATGTTAAGTGTGGGGGTCTTCAAGCTCCTGTACCTCCTCCCCAATGGTTGTAATGTGAAGAGGGCATGTCCCAGGTGATGAGGGTCCTTAATGATGGAAGCTGCCTTCTCTTAAATTTTGCCTTTCTAATGATCCATATCAAGACTTACCCAATTCCGCCCCCACCCCCAGTGTGGGTAATTATCAATTACTCATGCTCTGGAACAAAAGCAGTACTATATTACCAGGCTTGCCAGAGCAAATCAGAAAAGTGGAGGCTCCAATCCCATACACTTCCCTTGGACTGAGAAATTTCATCCAGGTTCTAACTATTTTAATTTCAAAAGATGCAGATATCAATTTGTTTATTGAATTACAGTATTTCACTCCATTTTAACTACCATGTCTGCATTGTCATCTAGTTTTTTGTAGACAGATGCAAAGTATTCATTTAGAACCATAGCTACAGCTTCCACCGCCACACACCTTTTCCTCTGTCTGAAGAACCCACGTTAGTCATCTTGAGTTTCAGGTTTTTCTTTCTGCATATGCTGCCTTCCTAATTTCCTCTTAAAAAAAAAATCAGTACTTAGCATTCAGCAGTAACAAGTCTTTCACCTTATGACCTGCATGTTCCTTCAATCCAAGGTTTAGGATTCCCACCTATTTTCACCATAACCACTTGTTCTAAAATCCATTACCTTCTGACTACATCCCACTCATTTACCTTCATAGGTACATCTAAAGGAAGCCTGCTTTAAAACATAGTAGCTTCCTTCCAGTCAAACACCACCCATCAGGTTCATTTGAAAGTTCCCTCAAATGCATCTCCTCTGGAATTCTTGTGCTGCATCTCAGTCAATAGCAGGAATGTTTAAAAAGCACCCTTTCATTGCAACTGACATTTGTTGTGAAGCACTTCTGGGGTGTCTCAATGTAGTAACAGGCAATATTTGACACTGGCTATTCTTTCAAGCACAACACTTATTGAGCAACTTGATCACAAATCACTTACAACTGTTACGGACTCAGTGAATGTCCCTTTTTAGAGAGAGAGAGTGTGCGTGTGGCGTGCTTATGTCAATAGAAGATAAAGGACGTAATGACGTTGTTGAAGAAGTCAGAAGAAGAGAGAGAGAAGGGAGAGAGACACCAGCCTGCTAGTTTCTCTATCGATGGATGAGAAACAATAACTATATCTGCCACTGAAATCCATGTATGGAAGTTGGAAGTAATCCGGTGGAGTTCACTTTGTCGCTGACCTGCAGAAGGAAACAGGTATTTGTGTGTGGACGACCACGATTTGGATGCTTTTTGGGGTGAGGAAGTCACTACCGAGTAAACACTGAAGTGTCGTTTGGGTTCCATCGTGGAACATTTGGATTTCGTATTTAGTCTCTGTTTCTCTACATCTATGTCTTATCTTCAGACAACAGTGGTTGTTGAAGAAGCCCTTGCTCATGTTTCACCTTATGGCTTGTGGAACTGAACTTTAAGAACCATTCCTGAACTTGGAGTTTGGGACATTGTCTCACACACACACAGAGTTTAGTTTTGGGGTTAACGTTCAAGGTCTAACATTTTTGAATTCTAACATACTAACACTTTTACTTTTATTTTGCGTATGGTCATTAGTAGTGATTAATAAAATAGTTTTTAACACTGAATCATGCTCAGTGTTTTTGTTGCTGGTTCGTGACACAACCCAGTGATGCAAGGCATGAAACAACTGTAACCTTTGCACAGTGACATAGGCCTGATCAAGCAGCCATAGAACAAACTAATAGCTCCAAACGTTTTACACTTCTGCAATGCCAATGAACCAAATTCAGCCAAAATAATCCTCCTCAACTAAAGTTAATTCCCTCCAACTACCTCAGACTTCAATCATGGGTTCCACTCATTCCAAATGCAAGCAAACTCAATGATTCCTTCTTAGTGCAAAGGAAGTGGTGCTGATATATTTGGGGCCAAGAATTGGTGTCTAATGGCCATGAAATATCCCTGTAACTCTAGACATCCTAAACTTTCCTAGTAATTTGGCAATTATTTACTTAATTTACAAAGGCAAATGCAATTTTAGCATTCATTTCAAAAGGATTAGAATACAAAAGCAAGGATGTAATGTTGAGGCTTTACAAGGTATTGGTGAGACCATGTTTGGAGTATTCAGAGCAGTTTTGTGCCCCATACAAGGATGTGCTAGCAATGGTCCAGAGGAAGTTTACAAGGATGATCCTAGGAATGAAAAGGTTAATGTACAAGGAGCATTTGATGGCTCTCAGCCTGTACTTGAACTTAAGGATTTTAGAACATAGAACAATTACAGCACAATTCAGGCCCTTCGGCCCACAAAGCTGTGCCAAACATGTCCCGACCCTAGAAATGACTAGGCTTACCCATAGCCCTCTATTTTACTCAGCTCCATATATCGATCTAACAGTCTCTTGAAAGACCCCATCGTATCAGCCTCCACCACCATTTCCGGCAGCCCATTCCACACACTCACCACTGAGTAAAAACTTACCCCTGACATCGCCTCTATATCTACTCCCCAGCACCCTAAACCTATGTCCTCTTGTGGCCATCAATTCAGCCCTGAGGAAAAGCTTGCGACTATCTACCCTATCAATACCTCTCATCATCTTAAACACCTCAATCAGGTCCCTCCTCATCCTCTGTCTCTCCAAGGAGAAAAGGAGAAGTTCCCTCAACCTGCTTTCATAAGGCATGCTCTGCATCCCAGGCAGCATCCTTGTAAATCTCTGCACCCTCTCTATGGCTTCCACATCTTTCCTGTAGTGAGGCGACCAGAACTGAGCACAGTACTCCAAGTGGGTTCTGACCAGGGATCTATATAGCTGCAACAATACCTCCCGGCTCCTAAATTCAATTCCCCGATTGATCAAGAACGATACACCAAATGCCTCCTTAACCACAGAGTCAACCTGCACTGCCACTTTGAGCGTCCTATGGACTCGGACCCCAAGATCCCTCTGATCCTCCACACTGCCAAGAGTCCTACCATTAAGACTATATTCTGCCAACACTTGACCTATCAAAATGAACCACTTTTGACCACTACTGATTTTAGGGAAGGCGGGGAGAATCTCATTGAAACCTACCAAATCTACGTTCTAGGTTCTAAATATGCAAAGGCTTGGATGGAGAAAATATTTCCAGGCATGGGAGAGTCTAGGACCAGAGGGCACAGCCTCCGAATAGAACGACATCCCTTTAAAACAAAGATGAGGAGGAATTTCTTTAGCCAGCGGGTAGTGAATCTGTGGAATTCATTGCAACGGACAGCTGTGGAGGGGCCAAATCATTGGGTATGAAGTGGAGGTTGATAGGTTCTTCATTAGTGTGTCAAAGGTTACAGGGGAAAGGCAGGAGAATGGGTGGGGTGAGGGGGGATAAAATAAATCAGCCATGATCAAATGGCAGAAAGGCAAAATGCCTAATTCTGCTCCTATATCTTATGATCTTAAAGACATGAAGAGCATCTCATTGCAAGTAGCGATCTTGGCAATTGAAATTCACTCAAGTTTATTGTGTCATGGACATAAATACACAAGTGCCATGAAAATAAAACTTGGAGCCCTGCAAGCTATGTTTAGTACAGAATTACCAGCAATTACCTGAAACTATGTTACTGACAAGTTTGCTACACTGTACACAGTACACATGATAAACTTCACCTGAGATTCTTCGCTTATTTGTCCAAATAACACATTCTCAAAACTTGAATTTCAGAATAGTCACAACTCAAGACTATTCACAAGCTTGAGGGGGAGACCAGGAGTTTGGAGACATCACATATAGCCAATTTCTTGCCTTGACTCAAAGTGAGGAGATAGGGAAACATATCTGAAGGAATCTCAATTGCATGGAGGAAAGTTCGGGGAGATGTCAGAGGTAGGGTTTTTGTTTTAAATACAGAGTGGTGGGTGCCTGGAATGCACTGCTGGGGGTGGTGGTAGGGGCTGATACGATAGGGTCATTTAAGAGACAGATAAGCACATGGCTGAAAGAAAGAGGGTTATGGGAGGTGAAGTAGAGAGGGGGATAGATTGAATGGGGATAAGGTTTATATAGGTCAGCACAACATTGTGGGCTGAAGAGCCTGAACAGTTCTATACCTTCCTATCACCTTTAAGGACCTACAAGGTCATTAGGAAAGAATGCACAATGCCTTTATAATAAATGTTATAGAATGCAGCAATTTTAATGAACTTGCTCAGTCACAAATGGGACAATCATGTCAGGTGCAGGGCATCACATTTTACAAAGGCAATGGAGGTGCTGCAGAAGACATTTTGTAAATGTGAAGTGACAGAAGTTGAGGCTCTCAGAACAGGTTTTGCAAGGTTATCTGAAAATCATGGCTATCAACTGTAGAGAAGGAGAAACTGTTCCCACTTTTTTTTGGGGTGGAGGGCATTGGGCACAAGGCAATTGACAAAAAAATCAGGATTGAGAATTTTGGAATTTCTATCTTAGCAAGTTGAGGCTGTCATGTGCATCTTAAAGGCAGAGTAATATTGACCCCCATTGGATTGGGTGACATGCTGTGGTCAAAGATCAGCTTTAATGGCAAAGGAGGCTTGAGGAACTTTAAACTTGTTATTTCTGATGTTCATGCACCTTGAGTTATGGTCACCTACCAGTTCTGTTTGAACCTGAGTAAATTTTATGTTGCTTTGTTTTCCACCCAATGTCCATTGTCTTTTGGAATGACCAGTACTGTAAACAGATTAAAAACTGTGCTGGAATTTGCTTCCGTCTGCTGTAGGGTGTACTGATGGAAATTGGTGCGAGTAGTTCCAATTAAAACATCTGCAGTCTTGTGCCCCATGAAAACACTGCATTAAGTTTCTCCACTTCTTTCCCAAAGAACTATGTTGGCAGGATTCTTTACATTTACTAAATATCTTATGAAGTTTTTGATTAGAGATGCTTCATTCCGTAGACTGTACTCATGGGCAGCATGTATCCAGCATGAAGTTTGTGCTGTTCTTCTGAACAGAATTTAAATTTTAAAAGGAACTAAGCAATTGTGACTTGTGGCTGGAATGGTTATTGCAAAAGATCCTTACAAACATTGTGAAGTCAAATGATGATTATTAAAGTATTGGCAAACCACAATATTAGTTAATTTATGGTTGCATTGTAAGTGTCTGGGTAACATTGAAATTTTAGATAACTATTGTCTGCTATTTTAAATCCAACACCTTTCCATCACCAGGTATTAATTTTAGATGAAACAAATACTGCTGGTACACAGCACTAAATCTACTTTAAAAATGATCTTGTCTGGATAACACTGGCTTAATCTATAGAATATAAAGGATGCTAATTTGGTTTAACGTGCAAGTGAATCATGTGTGCCATGCATGTCTGAGGCTCAATTGTTAATCTGGACTTGGCTCAGACATGAAGTAATGTATTTGCCCTCTACAGCTTGGCCAGGATGTCAGAGGGGTTTGAAGTCCTTGCTTCCCCAATGCCTCTGACAAAATGCCTCCTTGTAGAAAGTGTGCAGAGTGGATTTGGTCCAGGTTCCAGTGTGGTTGGGCAGCCCTCTAAATGCCACCACACAGGAAGATTGATAGCATGATGTGGTGCAGCAGTTAGTACTGCTAACAGCAAAACATTTGATCCTTGTGTGCTTTCCATGTAGAGGCTGCACTGGGTTTCCTCCCACATCCCTAACAGTTACTGTAATTATCCATGGAGTAAGTGAAAAGGAAGTTAATGGGCAGGAAAGAACAAGTTGCAGGTATGGAGTGAAATGAGAGAGAATAGAGAGATAGGCTCAATAACTACCTCCAATGTCATTGCAAGTTTAAGAATGAGCTCTGACAATCAGCATGTCCCATCTGATAGAGATGGCCTTTTTGGTAAGGGGAGGGGGTGTGTGGTTAAACATGCTCAGCTAGAACTGGGGTCTTGGGATCATGACTCATAAGTAAGTCATTAGGAAATAGGAGTGTTCAAATGTCTTTTGACAACAGGAGGCATTTTAAAATTGGGTTTTGTTTAACTTGGATCATTTAAGAATTTCCCTCTAAATGCTGCCTGACCTGCTGAGTTCCTCCAGCATTTTTTGCTGCTCCTTTTAGGATTACAGTTTAATGAGAAGGACTTGGTACAAATTGAGGCACAGACAGCAGGGTTTTATGACCAAGTTTGTGTATAATGGAACAAGTGAGGCTAGTTAAGTTCATTGGGATAATCAAGTTCATTCAGTGCTAAAGAGATTTGAATAAGGTTTTGGCAGCATACAAGCTAAAGGAGAGGTGTAAGTTATGGAAGTGGGAATAGTCTTGAGTTATGGCACTGATTGTTGGTCCATACCTTGTTCAAATATGAGTGAAAGCAACACTCAGCAGTTCAGATAGTGTGGGGGGTGGGGGGGGGGGGCAGGAAGGAACAGGAGAGTAACATTTCAGGTTGAAGATCCATCAGAACAGTACTTAATTCATGGGTGATCTTGTGGCTTCATTGAATGGTGGAGCAGGCTCACAGGTCTGGATACATGACTAGTTTCTAATATTCTGCTCATGAAGCACTTGGCAAGCAGTCTGAAAAGTGGGAACAGATGAGGTGCATGTGAGGCCAGGAATTTGACCAGTGTTGTAGGTGGGACAACACAACTACAGCCCGATGGGGTAGAGTATTCCAAGGATGTCCTTGGGTGAAGTATTTCCTCACCTCAGGCTGACCTCTAGATCTGGATTCCAGCTAGGGAAAAAAAATCCCTCAGTATCTATCCTGTCATGCCCTTGTTAAAATTCTTCATATTTACACTTATTCCTCTAAACATTATGGAAAAAAGATCCCTCAGCCTTGTAATTACACATTTTAAATGTGGTGAGACTTCTGCTTCCACTGCCCTTGCAGGCAGTGAATTGCTGATTCCACATTGGAGAATATCCATTTCTCCACATTGCCTCTAATCCTTTCACTTACTGTCTTAAGGATAATTTAGAGGTATGGCCTTAATTAGCCTAGCCCCTCACTTTTGTACACTGATCAAATCTTCCCTCAGCTCATTTTCCAAAGGAAATAACCCCACCCCAGCCAACTTTTCCATATCACTAACACTCAATAGTCTGATCAAAATATTGCAGTTATTATAGCACGAAGGAAACTCTTCAGTCCAAACCCACACCATGCAAGTCTTGCAGTCCCACTGCCCTATTCTTTCTCCATAGTCTTGGAAAATCTTGGATTGCTTATCCATCTCCCTTTTATCCCTACTATTGAATGCGCTTCCACTTTGGCAGTGGATTTGTGATGCCAACCACCATGTGGAAGTATCTAGAATTAAAATGTATCACTTCATGTCTCTGCCAAGACTAGATTAACAATTGAGCCTCACATGCATAGCACACATGATTCACTTGCACATCAAGCCAAATTTAGCATTCATTATATTCTATAGATTAAGCCAGTGTATCTAAACAAGATCATTTTTAAAGTAGATTTAGTGCTGTGTACCAGCAGGATTTGTTTCATCCAAAATTAATACCTGTAATTCAATGTGATGCAAAAGGTGTTGATATAAAATAGCAGTTAAACTTAAAATCTCAATGTTACCAGACACTAAAATGCAACCATAAATTGCATTGTTTTGCATGACTTTAATAATCATTATTTAATGACTTCACAATGTTTATAAGGAGCCCTTGCAATAACCATTCCAGCCAAAGTCACAATTGCTTAGTCCCTTTCAAAGTTGTAAAATTAATTTCAGAAGAACAGCACAGAAAATTTCATGCTGGATACATACTGCCCATGAGCAGTCTACAGAACGAATCTTCTCTAATCAAAAACTGCACAAGATATTTAGTAAATGTAAAGAATCTGCCAACAGTTCTTTGGGGGAAAAAAGTGAAGAACTTTAAAATAAGCAATATTTCATGGGGCACAAGACTGCAGATGTTTTAATCGGAACTAATCACACTAATTTCCAACAGTACCACCTACAACAGACAGAAACAAAGTTTTTTTTTAATTTGTTTACAGTACATCAGCTATTTATCTCCTGCACACAGCCTTTCCAAAAGACAATGGACATTGGGTGGAAAACAAAGCAACATAAAATTTACCCAGGCTCAAAGCAAAACTGGTAGTGACCATAACTCAACGTGCATGAACACCTGAAATAAAAAGTTTAAACTTCCTCAAGCCTCCTTTGCCATTAAGCTGATCTTTGACCTCAACATCAGCCAATCCAATGGGGGTCAATATTACTCAGCCTTTAACATACACATGACAGCCTCAAATCACTATGGTAGAAAATTCCAAAAACACTCAATCCCAAGTGAAGAAATCCCCCATTTCACTCCGAATAGGTGGCACAGGTAGTAGAGCCAATGCCTTACCGAACCAGAGACGCAAGTTCAATCCTGATTTTGGGTGCTGTCTGTATGGAGTTTACACATTTTGTGACTGCAGCTTTCCTTCCACATCACAAGACATGTGGGTCTGTAGGTTAATTAGCCATGGTAAATCGCCCCCAGTTTGTAGGCAAGTGGTAGAAGCTGGGAGGGTTGAGAATGTGGGGAGAATAAAAAAAGAGAATTAATGTCAGATTAGTGTAAATGGGTGGTTGTCGATCAACACAGACTCAGTGGACTAAAGGGCCTACTTCTGTGCTGTATCTGACTTTATGGGAAACTTTTGCAGGGTGGGGTCCTCTTTGTCATCAGACCCCAACCAGCTTTAAAGATTCAGACAGCAACCCAAGGCTGACTAGAGAACTGGGGATGTGGTAAAGCAATATAACCGAATGCTGATTGAAAAAAGGAGGGGAATCCCATTTCAGTCCTGCAATGAAAGATGTTGCAACTCAAATCTAGAGCAGCAAGTCTTTAAATAACATTCCACCAAAATGGAACATAGCCACTTCCTCAACCTACAAGGCGGTTGGTAGTGGAATGAATTGCCTAGATGAGTGCAACTCCTCCTACACTCAAAACTCAACCTGCACCTAGGACAAAGAAGCCAACCCGATGGCAGCTGATCCATCACCCTAAACCCACAGGACATCTCTCAACACATTGACAAACCCTGACTGCAATGTGTACCATCTACAAAGAGCTCAGCAGTACTCGCCTAGGCTACTCCAACAGTACCTCACAAGCCCACATCTCCACCACCAAGAGCAAGGACATGGAAACACCACTGCCTGTATGCTCTTATCCAATTCACACACCACACCAACCTGAAAACAACAGGCAACATATCCAAGTTCTGGACCTCAAATTTAAGGTTTCTGCCTCATCCACATTTTCAGGCAGCAAATTCTAAACACCTGGCACCTTTCTGGGAATTTTCTCCCAGCATCTGCAACTTGAAACATCCACCTTGTTTCTTCCCACCCCCCACCCCAGATGCTGCCCAACCTGTTGAGTGATTGCAGTATTGTGTTTGGTTCCCTCCAATTACTTTAAAATCTGGAGTGCCACTACCATACTTATGCACAATGAGAATGCACACAGGTGGGGTGCAAGTTCCACACAACAAAGGGCCACATGACTGGTTTGCAATCCAGATGAGGGCCCTGCTACAAAAGTCACCAGAGGAAGGATGTGTTTGTGCTGAAAAGGATGCATAGAAGATTCACCAGGATTGGAGATTTTCAGTTACAAGAGACTGGTTTGTTTTCTGTGGGGCAGATGCAACCAACTGTGACCCCAGAGGTATACAAAATTGAGGGGGACAGAAGATTATAATTTTTCTCATGGTGGGGACATGGAAGACAAGAGGGCATATGTTGAAAGTGAGAAATGAGGGGTTAAGGGGGATATTCTGTTCCTCACTGGCTGACATGATGGAGGCAACACATGATTTTTAAGCAACATCTGGAGAAATACTGGAAACACCAAGACACAAAAGACTATGGACCTAGTGGACTACAGATTTCTGGTCACCCTATTACAGGTACAGGCTTTGGAGAGGTTCACCAGGAGGCTGTCTGGATTAGAGTGTATTAACTTAAGGAAAGCTTAGACAAATTTGGATTGTTTTCCCTGGAGCATCAGAGACTGAAGAAATTCCTGATAAGAGGTTTATAAAATTATGAGGGGCAGAGACAGGGTAGACAATCTTTTCCCCACCCCTAAGGGTAGAAATGTCAAATATTGAAGGACACAGCTTCAAGGCTAGAGGGGGAAGTTTAAAAAGATGTGCAGAGCAAGATTTTAAAAAGTGATAGGTGCCTGGTACACTACTAGCAGTGATGGTGAAAGCAGACAATACTGGCATTTAAACAGGCACATGAACATTCAGGTAATGGAGGAATATGGATCACGAGCAGATAGGTTTAATTTAATTTGTCATCATGGTCCGCACAGACATCCTGGGCCAAGGAACCCATTCGTGTACTGTTCACGTCTTGTAAAGCACCACAGATGCTGCCCGACCCGCTGAGTTCCCCCAGCAGATTGCTCGTTGCTGTACTGTACTGTTCCATATTCTAATGTGGGTAACTAACGTGGAGAGATACAATGAACGGCATGGAAATGTGGGCCGAATGGCCAGCTTCTGTGCTGAATGACTCCACGCCCCCGACTTGTTGATCACTCTCGATCATTACCCCACGGGCAACAAGGGCCAGGCTACAAACACTGCCCCGGCCAGCGACATCCACGTCCTTGGGAACGTCAACGGGAAGCCCAGGCTGGAGTCATTCCAAGCGTCAGCCCGGAGCCTCCCGTCCCGAGGAGCGGGGCTCCAGGGGGCCGGCCCCAGACCACTGCTAGCCCGGGCACGGTGGGTGGGAGACAGAGCGGGCCGCTGAAGCAGAGGGGTCCCAGGTCCCACCCCTCCCGCCACGGGCCGGGCGCCCAAACCCGCTGCACCCCCTAGATTCGGGATCCCGGGTCTCCCCCACCCCCAGGGTTCACTCACCCACCCACCCACCTGCAGCCACTGCACCCGGGGTCCCGGCTCTCCCCACCCCGCCAGCGACTGAGGCCGCTGCTGCTACTGGTCCCCAGGGTCCCGGTTTCCATCCGAGGGTCACTCTTCCAACCCCAGGCACACCCATTTCCCCCGCCCGGATCAGGGATCCCCCGCACCTAAAGCGCGGTCTCCCCACAGCACCCGCCCGCTGGCCCCAGGTCACCCCCACCCGGTCCCTATCACCCCCCCCCGCCAGTATCCCGGGGTCCCCAGGTTAACCCCCCACCGTCTTGTTACCCTCCCGCCTCCCCCGGGTACCGGGTCATCCCCAAGGTAGCCCCCAACCCCGGGGTCCAGGTCACCCCCCCCCGGGGTTCACCCCAGGATAGCAGGCCATGGTCATTCCCCCCCCCCCGGGGTCCCGGGTCATCTCTTCCACCTCCCCCCCCCCCCCCACCTCAGCGCCTGAAGCCGCCCCGCAGGTTCCCCCCACACCGTGCGGGAAGACTCCGTGCCCGCCGCCCACCCCCCATCCCCCATAGCAAAGGCCCGGCCAGCCGGCCGCCCTCCTCCCGGTGTCTCCCCCCTTCCCCGCACCTTCTCCTGCGCCCGGTTGATTTTCTTCTGGACGTTCTTGGCGATGACACCGGCGCTCACTCCCTTGGCGGACTCGGCCATGGTGCGCGGCGGCGGCGGCGCTTCACGGGAAGGAGGGAGGGGGCGGGGTGGCGGCAGCTCAATGGGACGATGGGAAGCGGGAGCGGGTTTAAAGGGACTGCGGAGCGGGGGGCGGGGCGGCGGAGCCTGGAACAGCCCTTAAAGGGGCCGCGCCGGGGGCACTGCGACCTCCGAATGGGAGCGCAGGCTGGGAGAAGGGGGAGGAGCTACTCTTAAAGGGATGGTGCACACAAGGCAGGGCAAAATCAAATCTGGAGCATCCCTTAAAGGGATGGTGCACACAAGGCAGGGCAGAATAAAACCTGGAGCTGCCGTTAAGGGACGGTGCACACAAGGCAGGGAGAATAAAACCTGGAGCTGCCGTTTAAAGGGACGGTGCACACACGGCAGGGCAGAATAAAACCTGGAGCAGCCCTTAAAGGGATGGTGCACACAAGGCAGGGCAGAATAAAACCTGAGCAGCCCTTAAAGGGATGGGTGCACACAAGGCAGGGCCAGAATAAAACCTTGGAGCAGCTCTTAAAGGGGATGGTGCACACAAGGCAGGGCAGAATAAAACCTGCTGAGCAGCCCTTAAAGGGATGGTGCACACAAGGGGGGGCAGAATAAAACCTGGAGCAGCCCTTAAAGGGATGGTGCACACAAGGCAGGCAGATAAAACCTGGAGCTGCGTTAAGGGTACGGTGGCGACACTAGGCAGGGCAGAATAAAACCTGGAGCAGCCCTTAAAGGATACACGAGACTGCAAGATGTTGGCATCTGGAGCAACAAATGTTCTGCTGGAAGACCTCAGTAGGTCAGGCAGATCTGTGGAGGAGAAATGACAGTCAATGTTTCAGGTTGAGACCCTTCATCTGGACCAGGTCCACGGATGCTGCCTGGCCCACTGAGTTCATTCAGCAGAACGTTTTTTGCAAGCCCTTAAGGGGTTGGTCCACATATGGCAGTTCCACTTGTATATGGACTAACCCCTTAAAAGGGCAGTGCATGGGGCAAGTGCAGGAGGAAGGTCCTCCTGGAGTGCTATAAGGTGGGGAGTTTGAGGACTTAGACCCAGCAATGATGAACACACTGGTAATATGCTTCCATATCAGGTTCTGGTCGCCTCATTATAAGAAGGATGTGGAAACGTTGGAAAGGGTGCAGGGGAGATTTACCAGGATGTTGCCTGGTTCAGAGACTATGCATTATGAGGAGAGACTAAGGGAGCTAGAGCTTTACTCTTTGGAGAGAAGGAGGGATGAGAGGAGACATGATAGAGGTGTACAAAATATTGAGAGGAACAGATTGAGGTGGACAGCCAGAGCCTCTTTCCCAGGGCACCAATTCTCAATACTAGAGGCATGGCTTTAAAGTGACGGGTGGGAAGTTCAAGGGAGATATCAGAGGAAGGTTTTTTACACAGAGACTGTTTGGGGCATGAAATGTGCTGCCTGGGGCGGTGGTTGAGGCAGGTACATTGGTTCAAATTCAAGAGATTGCTAGATAAGCATATGGAGAAATTTAAAAATAGAGGGATATGTGGAGGAAGGGGTTAGATAGTCTTAGGCAAGGTTAAAGGTCGGCACAACATTGTGGGCCAAAGGGCCTGTATTGTGCTGTACTGTTCTATGTTCTATATCAAGTTGGTATGCAACTTAAAGAGGAATTTGAAGGTGGTGGTGTTTCCCTAAAGCTGCAGTTCTTGTACTTCTTCGTGGTAGAAATTGCAGGTTTGGGAAAGGTTTTCAGATTAGCCTAGGTGAGCAATGGCAGTACATTTTGTAGATGGCATACATCGCTGACACTCTGCCCCAGCGATGCAGGGAATGGATGTACAGAATGGTGGATGGGGTCAAGTTTCTTTAAGAAACAGAGATGCACTCATCCAGAAAAGTGTTCCATCACTCTCCTGACTTTGTATGGGAGATGTGGAAAGGTATTGGTATTGGTATTGGTTTATTATTGTCACTTGTACCGAGGTACAGTGAAAAACTTGTCTTGCATACCGATCATACAGGTCAATTCATTACACATTGGGTTAGTACAGAGTGCATTGATGTAGTATAAGTAAAGACAATGACAGTACAGAGTAAAGTGTCACAGCTACAGAGAAAGTGCAGTGCAATAAGGTACAAGGTCGAGTCATAGTCCATCTCATCCTATAAGGAACCGTTTCAAGAGTCAGTTTTGGGGTGTCAGGAAATGAGTCACTTGCTGGAGGAACCCAGCCTCTGATATGCCCTTGCAACCACACTATTTTATGTGATCGGTCCAATGAAGTTTATGGTCAATAGTGACTTCTAGGATTTTGATGTTGGATGATTCAGCAATAGAACTGCCCGATTGAAAGTCAAGGATAGAAGGTTTAACTTTTTGCACAACAGTGTAGCAGTTAGTGTAACTCTATTACAATGCCAGCGACCCAGGTTCAATTCCCGCCACTGTCTGTAAGGAGTTTGTACATTCTCCCCATGTCTGCATGGGTTTCCTCCGGGTGCTCCGGTTTCCTTCCACATTCCAAAGACGTACGGGTTAGGAAGTTGTGGGTATGCTATGTTGGCACCGGAAGCATGGCGACCCCAGAACATCTCAGTAACGCAAAAGATGCATTTCACTGTGTGTTTCAATGTACATGTGACTAATAAATAAATATCTTATCTAAGTGTTCCTTTCCCAACACTTTTGTGGTGATCTTACCTGACACTTATTAGTCAATGCCCAAATGTTGTCTTGGTCTTGCTGTATGCAAGCATAACTGCTTTGATTGCTGAGGAGTTGTGAATGTGCAATCATCAACAAACATCCTCAATTCTAAAAATCATTAAAAAACTGCAGATGCTAGAAATCTGAAACAAACACAGAAAATGCTGGAAACACTCCTCTGGTAAGGCAGCATCTGTGGAAGAAGAAATAGTTAAGACTTTGGGTCTTCAACAATGGGTCGTGGACATGAAATGTTAATTGTTTCTCTTTCCTCAGATGCTGCCTGACCTGCTGAGTATTTTCAGCTTTTTCTCTTTTTGTTTCAGATCCATAGAAACCATAGAAAAATGCAGCACAATACAGGTCCTTCGGCCCACCATGTTGTGCCAACCTTTAAACCACGCCTAAGTCTATCTAACCCCTTCCTCCCACAATTCCCCCTATTTTAAATTCCTCCATTTGCTTATCTAACAATGTCTTGAACTTGACCAATGTATCTGCCTCCACCACCACTTCAGGCAGCGCATTCCATGCACCAACCACTCTCTGGGTGAAAAACTTTCCTCTGATATCTCCCTTGAACTTCCCACCCATTACTTTAAAGCCATGCCCTCTTGTATTGAGCTTTAAAGCCTTAGCTCCCTTAGTCTCTCCTCATAATCCATACTCTCCAAACCAGGCAGCATCCTGGTAAATCTCCTCTGCACCCTTTCCAATGCTTCCACATCCTTCCTATGATGAGGCGACTAGAACTGGACACAGTACTCCAAGTGTGGTCTAACCAGAGTTTTGTAGAGCTGCATCATTACTTCGCGGCTCTTAAACTCGATCCTATGACTTATGAAAGCCAACATCCTATAAGCTTTCTTAACTACCCTATCCACCTATGAGGCAACTTTCAGTGATCTGTGGATATGAACCCCCAGATCTCCCTGCTCCTCCACACTACCCAGTATCCTGCCATTAACCTTGTACTCCGCCTTGGAGTTTGTTCTTCCAAAGTGTACCACCTCACACTTCTCCAGATTGAACTCTATCTGCCATTTGTCAGCCCAGCTCTGCATCCTATCAATATCCCTGCACAAGCTCCGACAGCCCTCCACATTATCCACACCACCACCAACCTTAGTGTCGTCTGAAAACTTGCTAAGCCACCCCCTCATCCAAGTCATTAATAAATATCATGAAAATATCCCCACTTCTGATGCTAAAATGGGAGGAAGGTCATTAATGAAGCAGCTGAAGATGATTGTCCTGAGGAACTCCTGCAGTGATGTTGTGCGGCTGAGGTGATTAACTACCAGCGACCACATCCTTTGTGAGAGGTATGGCTCCAACCATTGCTTCCCCTGTGATCTTACACTACTATATATAACAACACAGGAGGAGGCCATTCAGCCCTTTGGGTCATGCTGGCTCTTAGGAGAACAATCCCATCAGTCCCATTCCCCTCTCCCATTGACTTCAGTTTTATCAGGGTTCCTTTGAAGAGGTGTAGGATTAATAAACTATAACTGTATTCATATCTTAAGACGGATGAGAATTATGGCTGCTCAAAATACTGATTTAAATAGTGTCCACACCAGCCACACCACTGCTTTCCTGGGCTGTGTGATAATTGCTGTGTCTGGAACTTAATTGGATTCCCATTATGTTTGACGATGGAGATGATGGTCAATCTTAACGGGAAGTGGGAAGGCTGTCTCAAACAATGAAGGTGATACCTGCCTTTGTCTCACCCAATTTCAAAACGATTAGCTGAACCTGGGGTGTGAGGCTGCTCTCTGTCCATCTGCAATAGCCCTTTGTCCGTTTCCTGCTCAACCAAGAACACCGGCGTCTGACCCATCAAAGTGTGTGTGACAATGTTTGTATAAATTACTGTCTGCCCCCTCTGTACCTCGGAGAATGCCGCCGCGGACTCTACCTGAGAGTAAGGAGGTTTCTCCCTAGCGACATAATGCTAAATAAACGCGTTTGAATTAACCTGTGGCATTGTGTGATTTACAGCAGACGGAAGTGGGACTTGAAAATCGGGTTAACACCTTGATGCCACACTCTGTCAAATGTTGCCTTGATGTTAAGGCAATGGCTCTCACCTCACCTTTAGAATTCAACTGACTGGTCCTGGCAAAACACAAATTAGGCACAGGCTAGTAGGTTATTGGTGAGTAAGTGCTGCCTGATAGTGCTGCCAATGATACCTTCCACCACTTTGATGAAGATTGATAAGATGAGATTTCTTTATTAGTCATGTACATCAAAACACACAGTGAAATCCATCTTTTTGTGTAGAGTGTTCTGGGGGCAGCCCACAAGTGTCGCCACGCTTCCGGCGCCAACATAGCATGCCCACAACTTCCTAACCCATACATCTTTGGAATGTGGAAGGAAACCAGAGCACCCAGAGGAAACCCATGCAGAGAACATGCAAACTCCTTACAGACAGCAGCCAGAATTAAACCTGGGTAGCTGGCGCTGTAATAGAGTTACGCTGACCCTTACACGATTGAGAATAAACTGATGGCAAAGTACTTGATCAGATAAAATTTGTCTTTCCTTTTGAGGGACATACCGAGGTAATTTTCCAAGTAGATGGGTAGATGACGTTGTTGTAACAGCGCTGAAACAATTTGCCTATATATGCAGCTAGTTCTGGAGCACCAGTCTTCAGTACTACAGCTGGGATGTTGTCTGGTCTCATAGCCTTTGTTGCATTCAGTGCTCTCAGCATTTCTTGATGTCATGTGGAGTGAATTGAACTGGCTGCAGACTGGTTTCTGTAATGAAGGGTATCACGGGAGGAAACTGGGATAGATTAGTTACTTGGAGACACAGGAGACTGCAGATGCTGGAATCTGGAGCAACACACAATCTGCTGGAGGAACTCAAAGGGTTGAGCAGCATTTGTGGGAGGAAAGGAATTCTCAATGTTTCAAGTTGAACCCTTGCATCAGGATTAGTTACTTGATATTTCTGCTGGACGTGGCTATAAATGCTTCAACTTTATTGTTAACATGTGGGGCCCTGCCGTTGTTAAGAAGGATCTTCTTGGAGCTGTCTCCTCCTTTTCACTGTCTGGTTGTCCACCAACTTTCACAACTAGGGTGGTAGTATTGAAAAGCTTCAATTTGATCAGATCTGATATCTTTATTAGTCACATGTACATCGAAACACACAGTGAAATGTATCTTTTATGTAGAGTGTTCTGGGGGCAGCCCACAAGTGTCGCCACACTTCCGGCGCCAACATAGCATGCCCACAACTTCCTAACCCGTATGTCTTTGGAATGTGGGAGGAAACCAGAGCACCCAGAGGAAACCCATACAGACATGGGGAGAACGTACAAACTCCTTACAGACAGTGGCCGGAATTGAACCCAGGTCATTGGGACTGTAAAGCATTATGCTAACCGCTACACTACCAATTTGATAATAGAACGTAGAACAATTGCAGCACAATTCAGGCCCTTCGGCCCACAAAGCTGTGCCGAACACGTGCCTACCCTAGAAATTACTAGGCTTACCCATAGCCCTCTATTTTACTCAGCTCCATATACCGATCTAACAGTCTCTTGAAAGACCCTATCGTATCCGCCTCCACCACCGTTTCCGGCAGCTCATTCCACACACTCACCACTGAGTAAAAACTTACCCCTGACATCTCTTCTATATCTACTCCCAGGCACCTTAAACCTATGTCCTCTTGTGGCCACCATTTCAGCCCTGGGGAAAAGCCTCTGACTATCTACCCTATCTATACCTCTCATCATCTTATACACCTCAATCAAGTCCCCCCCTCATCCTCAGTCTCTCCAAGGAGAAAAGGCCAAGTTCCATCAACCTGCTTTCATAAGGCATGCTCTGCATTCCAGGCAGCATCCTTGTAAATCTCCTCTGCACCCTCTCTATGGCTTCCACATCTTTCCTGTAGTGAGGCGACCAGGACCGAGCACAATGCTCCAAGTGGAGTCTGACCAGGGACCTATATAGCTGCAACAATACTTCACGGCTCCTAAATTCAATTCCCCGAATGATGAAGGACAATACACCATATGCCTTCTTAACCACAGAGTCAACCTGCGCAGCCGCTTTGAGCATCCTATGGACTCGGACCCCAAGATCCCTCTGATCCTCCACACTGCCAAGATTCTGCCAACATATTTGACCTACCAAAATGAACCACTTCACACTTATCTGAGTTGAACTGCATCTGCCACTTCTCAGCCCAACTCTGCATCCTATCTATGTCCCTCTGTAACCTCTGACAGCCCTCCAAACTATCAACAACACCCCCAACCTTCATGTCATCCGCAAACTTACTAACCCACCCCTCCACTTCCTCATCTAGGTCGTTTATAAAAATCACAAATAGTAAGGGTCCCAGTACAGATCCCTGAGGTACACCGCTGGTCATCGACCTCCACTCTGAATACGACCCTTCAACAGTCACTCTTTGCCTTCTGTGGGCCAGCCAGTTCTGGATCCACACTGCAATGTCCCCTTGGATCCCATGTCTCCTCACCTTCTCCATAAGCCTCGCATGGGGTACCTTATCAAACGCCTTGCTGAAATCCATATTGTTCAGCTCTGTTTATGTCATGTTGTTTTCAGTGTCTAGTATCCATGTAATTGTGTTGCTGCCTTAATGGACTGGTACTCATTTTTAGGGACAACTGCTGCTGCTCCAGCTTTGCCCTTCTGCTCTCCTCATTGGTTTGATTCTTAACTACCTCCTCAGTCAGAAGCAATTAGGGATGGGCAGTAACTGCTGGCATTGTCAGTGATGCCTGCATCCAATGAAAGAATAAAAAGCAGACTGGTCAGTAATCAGCCAGACTGGATTTGCCTTGCTTTTTGTGAAAAGGACGGACCTGGGCAAGGTTCCATATGGCTGGATGGATGGCGGTGTTGTGATGGTACTGGAACAGACTGTCTTGATGAGCGGCTTATTCTGGAGTCCAAGTCTTCAGTACCAGAGTCAGGATATTGTCTGGTTCCCATTACCTTAGCTGCATTCAGAGCTATCAGCCATTTCTGATATCATCCAGAATGAATCAAATTGGTTGAAGACTGACTTCTGTGATGAAGCAAAAATGGATCATACACTCAGCACTTCTGGCAGAACATGGTTGCAAATGCTTCACCCTTGTCATTAACAATTACATGCAGAGCCCTGCCAGTGCTGAGAATGGGAATGTTCTTGGAGCCTATAATTAATCCATGACCTGGTAAGACTGCAGAGCTTTGACCTGATCCATTGTTTGTGGGATCACTTAGCTCTATCTATTGTATTCTGCTTTTGCTGTTTAGCATGCAGGTAGTCCTGCACTGCAGCCTCACCAGGTTGGTATCTCATTTCAGGTACACCTGGTGCTGCTCCCAACATGTCCTCACTCTTCACTGAACTATGGTTGATCACTTGGCTTGACTGTAGTGGTGGAGTGAGGAAGATGACAGGCCATGGGATACAGATAGTGATTCATTTGTGCTGCTGCTGATTGTTCACGGCATGTAGGAATGCCCAGTTCTGAACCGCCGGATCAGTTCCAAGCCTATTCCTTTCAGCACAGTTCTGCCACATAATGCAATGGAGGGTGTCCTCAGTTATGAAAACAGGACTTCGTCCCCACAAGGAGATAGTGAGATAAACTTTCGAATTGTTTTTGAAACTCCAATTAAACACTGTAAAGTGGAATTAAGCAATTGAATAAATGGGCATTGATCCGTACGAGATGATTTGTAGCACATACAATTTCCCAGTCAGTTAGGATTTGTTCTGGTGCCCTAAGAGCCACCTGGTCCAATTCATTGTTCCAGAGTTCACCGTCATCCTTTAATGAGTAGCATTAAGACATCTTTGCATTTTCACTGTGTTTACTCCAGTACAGACATAAGAACAGAACATTAGAAAGAGAGGCAAAAATATCCGTTATGTACATCATGCTTTTTATTTTTCATCAATGCAACTTTCTGAAGCTTACCCCTTATTTCTTGACTTCCTTGTATATAAAATCTATCAACCTCTCTATCATTTCTTAATCTTAGGCTGCAAGTGTCTGCTTATCCTTATAAACAAGTCCATAGCTCCCTGAGCGTGGCTGCGCAAGTTGATAGGGTATTGGTATTGGTATTGGTTTATTATTGTCACTTGTACCAAGGTACAGTGAAAAACTTGTCTTGCATACCGTTCATAAAGATCAATTCATTACACAGTGCATTGAGGTAATACAGAGTGTATTGAGGTAGTACAGGGTAAAAATAATAAGTGTCGTAAAGAAGATTTGTTGAGGCATCGAATTCAGGAGTCAGGAAGTTATGTAGTAGCTTTATAAAGCTCTGGTCTGGCTGCACCTGGAGTATTGCATTCATTTCTGGTTTCCCCTTTACAGGAAGGATATGGAGCCTTTGGAGAAGGTGCAGAAGAGGTTTATCAGAATGCTGCCTGAATTAGAGGGCATGTACTATGAAGAGAGGTTAGACAAACTTGGTTTGTTTTTCTGGAGTGGCAGAGGCTGAAGGGAGGACTGATAAGAAGCTTATAAGAGGCATTGATAGAGTAGAGAGCCAGTATCTTTACCCCAGGGTCAAAATGTCTAATACTAGAGGGCATGCATTTAAGGTGAAAGAGGGTAAGTCCAATGGAGATGTGAAGGGCAAGTTTTTTACACCTAGAGTGGTGGGTGCCTGGAATGTGCTGCCAGGGGTGATGGTGGAAGCAAATACGATAGAGGTGTTTAAGAGACTCTTAGATAGGCACATGAACATGAGTTTTATGTTCTATGTTCTATTTACTTGATCTTTCATTTTGTTCTTCGGCCCTGTGTGGGGTGAAGGTTAGACTTTACACCAGCCCAAGCCTGAATGTAGTACAGCTCTTGGATATCTGAATATTGTGCAGTCATCAGTGAACCTCCACTTCTGACAAGGTGAATGGCATCGATGAAGCAACTGAAGATGATTAGATTGCAGAATAAGGCTGAGATTGGTTGATGTTGAGATGTTGAATGGATGTGGGGTTCATCCAGGAAAGTATTACTGAGGAGGAAAGTCAATCATGATCTCTGAAATGGTGGAACAGCCAACGCCTGGTTCTACTTCTTATGTTCCTATGCTTAGTTTAACTGCTGAAGTGTTGCACTGGGGCTGTAATTATCGGCTTTAAAGCAGCAATCTTCCCTTTTGTTAATTATGACTCCAGTCAGTGAAGACATTTCTCCTTTATTCGTATTGATTGACATTTTACTTGAGCGTCTCATTGCCAAACTTTGTCAAAACCAACCCTGGTGTGAAGGGCTGTCACTCTCACCTCACTGGTGTTCAATTCTTCACCAATGTTTCCATGTCCTTCAATTGTCTTGGCACTCCTACCTCTAGCCCTATAACCTTCTGATCTGGCTATACTCCCCCTATTTCAGCCAATTGATCATTCCCAAATGTAATCACACCAGCACTGGCAGACATACCTTCATCTGCCAAGTTCTTAAGCTCTAGAATTCCCAACATAAACCTTTCTACCTCTCCACGTCTTGATTTCTTTAAGATCGCCTTTAAATTTACCTTTTTATCTGAACTTTACTCATCTAGGTAAGATATCTTTACTAGTCACATGTACATCAAAACACACAGTGAAATGCATCTTTTGCGTAGTGTGTTCTGGGGGCAGCCTGCAAGTGTCGCCACATGTCCGGCGCCAATATAGCATGCCCACAGCTTCCTAACCTGTACATCTTTGGAAGGTGGGAGGAAACCGGAGCACCCAGAGGAAACCCACGCAGACACAGGGAGAACGTACAAACTCCTTACAGACGTTGGCCAGAATTGAACCCAGGTCGCTGGCGCTGTAATAGTATTGACCTAACCGCTACACTACTGTGCCTGCTCAAATCATCTCCTTCTGCTCAAATATCTCCTTCTGTGGCTCAGAGTCAGTTGTTGTTTGATATTGTTCCTGTTCTGCTATATCTCTACTCCAATAAACTTCCTCCAGGGCTGGAGTTAATCTTCAGAACTATTGGGAAACTGTTCAATTTACGATTAATACATTTGAGAACCAAGGTCACCCTAACCTCAATGTTTGGGCTGGGGTATGCAGATGATGTTTGGGTCTGTTCATGTTGGAAGCCGAACTCCAAGACATCATCCACTTGTTTACTGATGAATATGAGAAGAAGGTCCTTATCCTCAACATCTCCATTGATAAAAGTCCTCTACCAATTAGCCCACTGCTCTTTGACAAGAGAGGTTTACACTGAGACCTTGGAAAACATGAACCAATTCTCTTATCTTGGGAGCCACCTCCCAGTGAATTGGTAATCCTTAAATGGTAATTGGTTTATTATTATCACATATACTGAGATGCACTGAAACTCTTTATTTTGATTGCCATCCATACAGATCATTTCAAAACATAAGTGTGTTGAGGTAGTACAAGGGAAAAGCAATAACAGAATGCAAAATAAAGTATTACAGTTACTAATGTCAAGAGGCTAGACCCTTACCAATGTTGAAGAGCAGAGAGACCTTGGGGTGCAAATCCATGACTCATTGAAAGTGGCTACACAGGTAGAAAGGGTGGTTAAGAAGGCTTATGGAATGCTTGCATTTATTAATCGGGGTATTGAGTATAGGAGTCAAGAAGTTATGATGCATCTCTATAGGACTCTGGTTAGGCCGCATTTAGAGTATTGGGTGCAGTTCTGATCACCTCGCTATAGGAAGGATATCGAAGCTTTAGAGAAGGTGCAGAGGAGGTTTACAGTAGATTAGAGGGCATGTGCTATCAGGAGGGGCTGGACAAACTTGGGCTCTTTTCTCTGGAGCAGCGGAGGCTGAGGGGTGACCTGTTGGAGGTGTATAAAATTATGAGGGGCTTAGATAGGGTGGACAAGCAATGGTTGGATCAGGACAAGTTATTGGCGGTGTTTACACATAGAAAATTCTCAACCATCTCCACCTCAGCATCATTGATACGTACAGCAAGAAGTGCTCATGAAATTCACTACCACCTTCAATACACCAGCAGTCTCTGCATGATTTAGAAAAAGAGTATTTGAAGATCAAGACCTCAGACTTGGCAGAAAACCTAAGGTCTACCAGGCAACAGTGATCCCTGCCATTCTATATACTTCAATAAACTGGATTTCCTACAGCGGACACCCCAAGGCATTGGAAAAATGTCACCAATGTTTTCTTCACAAAGTCCTCCAAGTTCACTGGAACAACAAGCGAGCCAACATCAGTGTCCTGTCTCAGACCAGAGTCCCCACTATTGAGACCCTACATTGGCTCTATTGGGAAGGCCACATTGTTCACATGCCCAACACCAGACTTCAGCTACAGATGCTCTATTCGGATCTGTGTCATGGGAAGAAATTGCCAGAGGAAAAGATACAAGGATCCTCAAAGTATCCTTGAAAAAATGCACCATCCCTACCAGGAGTCCCTGAACATGATCACTCAACATGTCAAATGTGCCTTCAGGATGGTATTGAAAATCTCAAGGGCATGCACTGGGAATACAATGTCAATGTCAGAGAGAGTGCACCAGCTCACAAGCTACCCAGCTGTCCATCCCGACAGGCAGCTACCTCCTGCCTAATCTGCAGAAGAGTTCTGCAGTTCCCACATTTGGCCTCATCCATCACCTCGGAATCACAAAAACAAGAGTAGAAGCCAAGGGATGGGCAATGGGCTCAAGCCTATTGTAAGAGAGAAGTTGCAATTCATATGGGAATTGTTAAATCCACCCATACGGAATTTTTTTTTCTAAACATCGGTTTATGTTCTGAATAAAAGATTTGCAACAGTTCAAGGATTTCTAATATATTTTTTTAAATTATTGCTGAAATACATTATTTTATTCAGCATGTTGCCAAATGCATCACAACAGTAAGATGACTTTTTAATGCAGATTAGTATATTCTGTCTCATTGCCATTTCTATAACATCTGCTTTTCCCCAGGAGTAAAATTATTTGAAGTGGCAATGATGACAGGTGACTGGGATGAGTTAGGAACCTATAGTTGGTGCAAGTACAATGGGCTGAGTGGCCGACCCTCTGTTGTTGGTAACTGTTTTGATTGTTAGAACACACATAAACACATGCACATACAAAAACACAAACACTTATCCAAAACATGGGCAACATGCATATATACACACCACACCCGTATGCATACTACACACACACGTAAGGCACACACACATATGCATATGCATACCATGCACACGTGTGTAAGCCACACATACAACACACACTTTTACACTTTTACACATCACACACACATATATAGACACACACACACACACACTGATACACACACACACGCACGCACGCACACACACACACACACACACGCACACACACACATATATACTCAAGGATATGGTTTCATAATCAAGATAAAAACAGAAAATCCTGGAATAATTCAGAGGGTCAGGCAACACCTGTGGAGAGAGGTGAACACTCATACACAACATATGAAACATGTGCATATACACACATATACACACCACACACATATGCATATGTATACCACACACGCATGTGTAAGCCACACACACACAGATATACACATCACAAACACACATACAGACACACTCACACACACACCACACACACACACACACACACACACACACACACACACACACACACACACACACACACACCACACAGACATATATACACACAAGGATATGGTTTCATTCCCAAGATAGAAAGGGAAAATCCTGGAATAAATCAAAGGGTCAGGCAGCACCTATGGAGAGAGTTAACAGAAGTAAAACTTCAGGTCAATGATCTTCCATCATTTTCCTCCACAGAAACTGAATGGCCTGATGAGTATCTCCTGCAATTCCTGTTTTAATTTCAGACCTCATGCATCTGCAGTATTTTATTTTTGTGATTATAATCAAGTTCATTCACAGACTAAAAATCATTGGACTCTGTGTGATTCTGAACCTCCCTTTGCAATGTAGGTATCAATGATGTAGGTAGAAAAAGAGAAGAGGTCCTGAAGGAGGAATACAAGGAGTTAGGAAGAAAGTTGAGAAGTAGGACCTCTAAGGTGGTAATTTCAGGATTACTACCTGTGCCACGTGCTGACGGTAGTAAGAATAGAAAGATCTGGCAGATGAATGCGTGGCTGAGTGACTGGTGTAGGGGGGCAGGGCTTCAGATTTCTGGATCATTGGGACCTTTTTTGGGGGAGGCATGACCTATTCACTAAGGATGGGTTACACCTAAACTCCAAAGGGTCCAATATCCTGGAGGGAATGTTTAATTTAGCTGTTGGGGAGGGTTTAAACTAATCTGGCAGGGGGATGTAAACCAGGATGTTAGGATACAAGATGTTAGGGTAAGGGAGGAGGTTTATAGAAACAAGTCCAAGACAGTGTGCAGTGAGGATGGTAAGAAGGACAGGCAGGTGAGAAGTCAGGATAATTTGCTGAACAATAGAAGTACAACAAAATCAATAGCAGATACTGGACTAAATGTACTATATTTAAATGCACGTAGCATTAGGAATAAAGTAGATGACCTAGTGACACAACTACAGATTAATAAATACGACATTGTGGCAATCACCGAGTCATGGCTTTATGACGGATGTGATTGGGAACTAAATGTCCAGGGGTACACAGTGTATGGGAAGGATAGGTGGGTAGGCAGAGGGGGTGGTGTGGCCATGATGGTTAGTAATGATATAAAATCAATAGAAAGGAAGGACATTGGGTCAGAAGAGGTGGAATCCTTATGGGTGGAGCTAAGAAATAACAAGGGTAAAAGGACGATAGTAGCAGTTATATATAGGTCCCCTAACAGCAGTCAGGATGTGGACTATAAATTGCAGTTCGAAATAGAAAAAGCGTGCCAGAGTGACAACGTTAAGATAATTATGGTGGATTTTAACATGAAGGTGGACTGAGAAATCCAGCAAGGCAGTAGATCTCAGGAGAGTGAGATTGTGGAATGTCTACGGGACGGCTTTTTGGAGCAACTTGTTGATGAGCCCACCAGGAGATCGGCTGTTTTGGATTGGGTGCTGTTTAATGAACCGGAGGTGATTAGGGAACTAAAGGTAAAGGAACCTTTGGGAACTAGTGATCACAACATGATTGATTTCAGTTTCAAATGTGAGAAGGAGAAGCTGATAACTGGTGTATCGATATTTCAGTGGAACAAAGGAAATTACAGCGGTATGAGAGAGGAGCTGGCCCAAATCGATTGGAAGAGTAAGCTAGCTGGAGGGATGGCGGAGCAGAAATAGATGGAATTTCTACAAGAAATAAGGAAAATGTAGGATAGATATATTCCAAGATAAAAGGTTTTGAATGGAAAAAAGGCACAAATGGGGATAACGAGAGAAGTGAAGGCTAAAATAAAAGCAAAAAGGAGGGCATACAAGGAAACAAAAATTAGTGGGAAAACAGAAGACTGGGAAACTCTTAAAAACCTGCAGAAAGAAACTAAGAAGGTCATTAGGAAAGAAAAGATGAATTATGAAAGGAAGTTGGCAGATAACATTCTAAAGGATACCAAGAGTTTTTTTAAATATATAAGGAGTAAAAGAGAGACACGGGTTGATATAGGACCAATCGATAACGGTGCAGGAGAGATTATAATGGATGATAAAGAGATGGCAGAGGAACTAAATGAGTATTTTACATCAGTCTTCACTGTGGAGGACATCAGCAATATACCGGATAGTCAAGGGTCTGAAGGAATGGAACTGAGTTCAGTTAAGATTATTAGAGAGAAGGTGCTAGGAAAACTAAATGGGCTAAAGACTGATAAGTCTCCCGGACCGGATGAGATGCATCCCTGGGTTCTGAAGGAGGTGGCTTTAGAGATAGCGGAGGCATTGACGATAATTTTCCAGAAATCGATAGATTCCGGCGTGGTTCCGGAGGACTGGAGGGTCGCAAATGTAGTTCCGTTGTATAAGAAAGGTGGGAGGCAGCATAAAGGAAATTACAGACCTACTAGTCTGATGTCGGTGGTGGGGAAGTTAGAATCGATCCTCAAGGATGAGGTTATGGAATACCTAGAGGTGCAAGGCAAGATAGGTCCAAGCCAACATGGTTTCGTGAAGGGAAGATCCTGCCTGACCAACCTATTGGAGTTTTTTGAAGAAATCTCAGGTAGGGTGGCTAAGGGAGAGGCGGTAGATGTTGTTTATTTAGACTTTCAAAAGGCCTTCGACAAGGTGCCGCACAAGAGACTGATTAAGAAGATGAGAGGTAATGGAATTACAGGTAGGATAACAGAATGGGTGGAGCATTGGCTGGTTGTCAGAAAGCAAAGGGTTCGGAATAAAAAGATCCTGTTCTGGTTGGCTACCGGTTACCAGTGGTGTTCCACAGGGGTCAGTGTTGGGGCCACTTCTTTTTACCCTGTACATTAACAATTTAAATAATGGAGTAAGTGGTTTTGTGGCTAAGTTTGCAGATGACACCAAGATAGGCGGAGGAGTAGAGAGTATTGAGGAGACAGGAAGGTTGCAGACAGACCTAGATAGTTTAGGAGAATGGGCAAGGAAATGGCAGATGAGATTCAATGTTGAGAAATGTGTAGTTGTACCCTTTGGAAACAGAAATAAATGGGCAGATTATTATCTAGAAGGGGAGAAAATTCAAAGTACAGAAGTACAAAGGGATTTGAAGGTACTCGTGCAGGATACCCTAAAGGTTAACCACCAGGTCGGATGGGTGGTAAGGAAAGCGAATGCTATGTTGGCATTCATTTCAAGAGATATAGTGTATAAAAGTAAGGAAGTGTTGATAAGGCTCTACGGGGCACTAGTGAGCCCTCATTTGGAATACTGTGTACAGTTTTGGGCCCCATATCTTAGGAAGGATATGCTGATGTTGGAGAGGGTTCAGAGGAGATTTACGAGGATGATTCCTGGAATGAAAGGGCTTACATATAATGAACATTTGTCGGCTCTTGGACTGTACTCACTGGAGTATAGAAGAATGAGACGGGACCTCATAGAAACATTTAAAACGTTGAAAGGGCTGGACAGAGTAGATGTGGCCAAGCTGTTTCCCTTGGTGGGTGAGTCCAGGACCAGAGGGCACAATCTTAGAATTAGGTTTAAAACAGAAATGAGGAGAAATTTCTTTAGCCAGAGTGTAGTGAATTTATGGAATTCCTTGCCACGTACAGCAGTGGAGGCCAGATCATTGGAGGCGTTTAAGGAGGAGAGAGATAGATATCCAATTAGTCAAGGTATCAAGGGATATGGGGATAAGGCCAGAAATTGGGGTTAGAATAGTTTTTTTTTCTCATGGAGCAGACATCCCCCGCCCCCCCCATTTCTCATTTTTCCCCTTTTCTTTGGAGCAGACTCGATGGGCCAAGTGGCCTACTTCTTCTCCCTTGTCTTGTGATCTTGTGTGATATTGTGATGTAAATAGGAGCTAGTTCCAGCAACATGAGAAAGGTTTTGGTTGTCTCCCACGTTCAAAGGCATTTTGGAAGTGGAAGTTATGGTTTCCCATGTACAAAAATGCACATAAGTATTGCACTTTTAAGGCAGTAAAACATAAAGTGCTTTGCAGAAGAATCAACAGACAAAATTTGACTTGACAGGCAACTTCTGTGGGATGAGTGGCTGACTGTACCTACATGGGCTGGAATTCTGTGCAGACGTTGTACGCTAAAAGTGCCTTTGTGTGCACATTCCAAGCATTGACTGAAAAGCCAAGCTGAGAGGACTGAACAGCTGTCAGACAGTAAGAGAGGGGAAGAGTTAGGCATCTGACCACCTGTGGCTTCTCATTATTCACGGAGCTGTCATTCTCAGTACTGTTATGAAGTAATGGGTCCTTGTGTCTGAGTTTTATCCCAAGAAGTAATCAGAAATACTGACAAAAAGGAAGTTTTTGTTTACACATGGCATTTTACGTCTCTATGCAGTGGTTGGCTTGCTTCAACAACAAAACCACAAAACAACAAAGGGATTTGATTTACCCCACCTAAAACATACCCCACTGTGAATGCTTCATTCTTTAGATCCGTTTTTGCACCTAAAATATTATAGAAGTGAAGCAACCTCATTATAATGATTGAAATGATATCTTGTCTCCTGGAATGCAGTTCAACCCAGATAAGTGTGAAGTGGTTCATTTTGGTAGGTCAAGTATGTTAGCGGAATATAGTAGTAATGATAGGACTCTTGGCAGTGTGGAGGATCAGAGGGATCTTGGGGTCCAAGTCCATAGGACGCTCAGAGTGGCTGTGCAGGTTGACTCTGTGGTTAAGAAGGCCTATGGTTTATTGTTCTTGATCAATCGGGGAATTGAATTTAGGAGCCGGGAGGTATTGTTGCAGCTATATAGGTCCCTGGTCAGACCCCACTTGGAGTATTGTGCTCAGTTCTGGTCACCTCACTGCAGGAAAGATGTGGAAGCCATAGAGAGGGTGCAGAGGAGATTTACAAGGATGTTGCCTGGAATGTGGAGCATGCCTTATGAAAGCAGGTTGAGGGAACTTGGCCTTTTCTCCTTGGAGAGACAGAGGATGAGGGGGAACCTGATAGAGATGTATAAGATGACAAGAGGTATTAATCGGGTGGATAGTCAGAGGCTTTTCCCCAGGGCTGAAATGGTGGCCACAAGAGGACATAGGTTTAAGGTGCTGGGGAGCAGATATAGAGGAGATGTCAGGGGTAATTTTTTTACTCAGAGAGTGGTGAGTGCGTGGAATGGGCTGCTGGAAATGGTGGAGGAGGCGGATACGATAGGGTCTTTCAAGAGACTGTTGTATAGGTACATGGAGCTGGGTAAGCCTAGTAATTTATAGGGTAGGGACATGGTCGGCACAGCTTTGTGGGCCGAAGGGCCTGAAATATGCTGTAGTTTTTCTATGTTCTATGTTCTAAAAATTACAACTTTACAACATTAAATTTGCATCAAAGGGCTACATAGGTGCGAGGCAGGAAAGGGGAAGTGGGCTGGAGTGCAAAAACAGTGTTAGATCAAAGAGGAAGCTGCTGTTTCCATTGTTTGTGCCGGTGGGATTTTACAGTAACAGTGAGAGTTCTCAGCCACAAATGTTCCTGCCGTTAGGAAAGGTGAAATGCTCAGTCATTAGAAGTCATTTGAATCATTGGATCACAAGTGGATGGGGTGGTGACGAAAACGTAAAGCACGCTTGCCTTCATCGACTGGGACATTGAGTATAAGAGTCAGGAAGTCAAGTTGCAACTGTACAAAACTTTAGTTCGGCCACATTGGGAGTATTGTGTGTGGTTCAGGTTTCACATTTCAGAAAGGATGAGAAGCTGCAGAAGAGGTTCACCAGGGGCAGGCATGGTGGTGTAGTGGTTAGCGTAACGCTATTACAGCGCCAGCGATCCAGGTTCAATTCCTGCCGTTGTCTGTAAGGAGTTTGTACGTTCTCCCTGTGTCAGCGTGGGTTTCCTCCGGGTGCTCTGGCTTCCTCCCACATTCCAAAGTAGTACAGGTTAGAAGTTGTGGGCATGCTATGTTTGCGCCAAAGCATGGCGACACCTGTGGACTACCCCCAGAACACTCTACGCAAAAGATGCATTTCACTGTGTGTTTCAATGTACATGTGACTAATAAAGATATCTTATGTTGCCTGGATTGGAGGGTATTAGCTACGGGGAGAGGTTGGACAAAATTAGCTTGTTTTCTCTGGAGTATAGGAGGCTGAGGGATGACTATATAGAAGTTTATAAAATTATGAGAGGCATGGATAGGGTAGATGGCCAAAGTCCTTTTCCCAGGATGACAATGTCAAATACCAGAGGGCATAGGTTTAAGATGAGAGGGGGAAAATTCAAAGGAGATTTATGAGGCAAGTTTTTACGCAGAGAGGGGTAGGTGCCTGGAACACACTACAAGGGGAGGGGGTGGAAGCAAATACAATAGAGATGTTTAAATTGTTAAATTAGTAAATTGGTTTATTATTTCACATGCACCGAGATACAATGAAAAATTTGTCTTGCACACCATTCATACAGATCTATTCATTACAACAGTGCATTGGTGTAGTACAAGGTAAAACAACAACAGAATGCAGAACAAAGTGTTACAGTTACAGAGGAAGTGCAGTGCAGGCAGACAATAAGCTGCAAGGTCATAACGAGGTAGATTGTGAGGTCAAGAGTCCACCACTTGGCACTAGGGAATCGTCAATAGTCTTATAACAGCGAGATAGAAGCTGTCCTCGAGCCTGGTGATATGTGCTTTCAGGCTTTTGTATCTTCTGCCCGATGGGAGGAGGGGAGAAGAGAGAATGTCTGGGGTGGGTCTTTGATTATGTTGGCTGCTTTTCCAAGTCAGTGAGAAATGTAGTCCATGGTGGGGAGGCTGGTTTCCGTGATGCACTGGGCTGTGTCCACGACTCTCTGCAGTTTCATGCGGTCCTGGGCAGAGCAGTTGACGTACCAAGCCATGATGCATCCAGATAGGATGCTTTCTATGATGCATCGATAAAAGTTGGTGAGTGTCAAAGGGGACATACTGAATTTCTTTAGCCTCCTGAGGAAGTAGAGACGCTGATGAGCTTTCTTGACCATGGCATCTACGTGGTTGGACCAGGCTGCTGGTGATGTTCACTCCTAAGAACTTAAATCTCTCAATCCTCTCGACCTCAGCAACATTGATGTAAACAGGAGCATGTGCATTGCCCCCCTTTCCTGAAGTCAATGACCAGCTCTTTTGTTTTGCTGACATTGAGGGAAAAGTTGTCACTGTCTCCATCATCATTATTTGAGATTCATCCCACTACAGTGGTATCACCTGCAAACTTGTAGATGGAGTTACAGCAGAATCTGGCCACACAGTCGTGAGTGTATAGGGAGTAGAGGGCTGAGGACACAGCCTCGTGGGGCACCACTGTTGAGACTAATCATGGCAGAGGTTTTGCTGCCAATCCTCACTGATTGTGGTCTGTTGGTCAGGAAGTCAAGGATCCAGTTGCAAAGGGAGGTGTTGAGTCCCAGGTCTCAGAGTTTGGAGATGAGTTTGCTTGGAATTATAGTACTGAAGGGAGAGCTGTGGTCAATAAACAATAGTCTAACATAGTTGTCTTTACTGTCCAGATGCTCCAGAGATGAGCATTGGGCTGGGGAGATGGCATCTGCCATTGACCTGTTTTGGCAGTAGGTGAATTGCAGTGGATCGAGGTTTTCTGGGAGGCTGGAGTTAATGTGTGCCATGAGCAGCCCCTCGAAGCACTTCATGATGGTGGATGTCAGAGTCACCAGGCAGTAGTCACTAAGGCACGTTACCTTATTTTTCTTAGGTACCAGGATGAAAGTGGTCTTTTTAAAGCAGGTGGGAAACTCAGATTGAAACAGACATTTGTGGGTTCAGGTGCATTGGAGGCTGTTGGGATGGGTGGTGACATTCCAATCTCCTTCGGTTCAAAACATGCATAGAATGCGTTAAGCTCATCGGGAAGGGAAGCGTTGTTGTCGGCGATGCTGCCCAATTTCGTTTTGTAGCCCATTATAGCAATGTAAGCCCTGTCACAACTGATGGGCTGGTCTGGGACTCGATTTTGGACTGGTATTGTCTGTTAGCATCCTTGATTGCTTTATGGAGGTTGTACCTCGACGTTAACAAGCATTTAGACAGACACATGAACAGGGAGGGAATGGAGCAATAGGGTCCTTGTATAGGCAAATGGGATTCATTTAGACTGACACCATGGTCAGTGCAGACATTAAACCTTTTAAACCTTATTTATACAGGATGGTAATAGGCCCTTGCGGCCCAACGAGCCCATGCCATCCAAGTACACCCATGTTAACCTACTAACCCATATGTCTTTGGAATGTGGGAGGAAACCGGAGCACCCAGAGGAAACCCACACAGTCAAGGGGAGAATGTACAAGCTCCTTACAGACAGCGGCTGGAATTGAACCCAGGTCGCTGGTGCTGTAATAGCATTGCGCTAACCGCTACCCTACTGTGCTGCCCATTGTGGGCTGAAGAGCCTGTCCCTGTGGTATGCTCTGCTGTTCTATGTTCTTTGTTAAAAGATTAACCTCTGGGACAGTGATGAGTGCTCGCAGGGTTCAGATCATAGGAGAAGGATATAAAGTGAAGGGGATCCTAGGGTCAGCTGTCACACTAAGATCACTGTAATCTCTCAGCCTTAAGTGATTTCACCACAGAATGAGAAATTCTGGTCTTTGGTCATTTACTAAAAATCCCTCATCGGGACATGCCCATATCGTGGTAATTCAACATTGTAAACATTGGCAGTGGAGAAGACATCTGTCCCACACCAGTAGGTGTTAGGAAAAGCCCAAGAGGCAAGTTTTAAGGAGTGTTTCAAAGATATTAAGATAAGATATTTATTTATTAGTCACATGTACATCAAAACACACAGTGAAATGCGTCTTTTTGCATTACTGAGAATGTGCTGGGGGCAGCCCCCAAGTGTTGCCACTCTTCCGGCGCCAACATAGCGTGCCCACAGCTCGTAACCTGAACGTCTTTGGAATGTGGGAGGAAACCAGAGCACCCAGAGGAAACCCACACAGACACCGGGAGAACGTACAAACTCCTTACAGACAGCAGCCGGAGTTGAACCCGGGTCGCTGGCCCTGTAATAGTGTTACACTAACTGCTACACTACTGTGCTTGTAAAGATAAATCCAGAGCATGAGGCCTAGCGAGCTGGAGATACAGCCAGCATTGGTAGAATGTTTAAGAGCAAGGTGAGGGGGCAGAAGTGGAGGTGTGAAGAGATCTCCGAGAGATCAAGATGCGCAAAATCAGAGGTGTTGGAGGGCATGGTGTTTCTGGACTGGGAAACAATGTAAGGTGGTAAACAGAGCATTGATAAATGAATGACAGTTATACTAATGTAGCAGTGTTTCAGAGGGTGGGAAATGGTGTGCTGCAGGGAGGGCTGTTCAGGCCTCAACTGTTCACCATTTCTATCAGTGATTTAGATGAGGGGATTAAACTGATGCCAACCTTCCTGTGAGGAAGATGAAGAGAAGCTTCAGGAGGATATAGACTAGCAAAGTGAATTGGTGAAGACATAGCGCATGGAACAAAATGTGGAGCTGATTGAGCTGACTTCAACACTGATTGAGCTGACTTCAAATTTGTTGCTTTGCAGCAGCAAAGACATAAAATATCTATAAATCACAAAAATAAATAAATGGTGCAAAAAAAAAGGAATAACAAGGTAGTATTCATGGGTTCATGGACTGTTCAGAAATCTTATGACAGAGGGGAAGAAGCTGTTCCTGAATTTTTTACATGGTGACGGATTGAAAGGTGTTGTTCAGAGGGAGGGACCTGGATAGCCCCTGTACACATATCATAGGAAGTTAACACGCAGCTACAGCAAGCAATTAGGAAGGTAAGTGGTATGTTGAGCTTTAATGAACAAGGATTTTAGTGCAAGAGTGGAGGCAGTTTGCTCCAATATTACCCTCAATATCACATACTGAAATTTTGTTTAATAATTTCTTGTGGCACCTTATCAAAGCCTTTCTTAAAACCCCTTCACTCTTTCCCTCCCTTCTTAAGTGGTGGAGTTACATTTGCTCCAATTATAGAGGACCCTGGTGGGACCTTGTGTGCAATATTACGCACATTACTGGTCTCCTTACCGAAGGAAAGATATACCTGCAATAGAGAAAGTGCAGCAAAAGTTCATCAGATAGTTTCCTGGGGTCACAGATTTGTCATTTGATGAGAGATTAAATTTCCTCAGTTCATAATCCTGTGAGTTTCAATGAATGACAGGTCATCTCGTTGAAACATACAAAATTCTTTAGTAAGAGGCAAAAGATTTATACGATCTGACGACAGGGTAGATGCAGGGATAAAGCTTCTTTGGACTGAGGTGTCTAGAACTGAGAGTCACAGTCTGAAAGTAAGTAGTCAGCCACTCAGAAAAGACATAAGAAGAAATTTCTTCACTCAGAGGTCAAGAGGGTTGAGAGCTTCAAGTTCCTGGGAGTGAATATTACCTATAGCCTGTCCTGGTCAAATCACGTAGATGCCACAGCCAAGAAAGCTCACCAGCGCCTCTACTTCCTCAGGAGGCTAAAGAAATTTGGTTCGTCCCCTTTGACTCTCACCAACTTAGCAATGCACCATAGAAAGCATCCTATCTGGATGCATCACGGCTTGGTACGGCAACTGCTCTGACCAGGACCGCAAGGAACTTCAGAGAGTTGTGGACACAGCCCAGCGTGTCACAGAAACCAGTCTCCCCTCCTTGGACTCCCCTCCTTGGTCTTTACCTCTCACTGCCTTGGTGAAGCAGCCAGCATAATCAAAGAACCCACCCACCCAGGTGTCTCTCTTGTCTCCTCTTCCATCAGGCAGAAGATACAGGAGCCTGAGGGCACGTACCACCAGGCTTAAGGACAGCTTCTATCCCACTGTGATAAGACTATTGAACGGTTCCCTTATACAATGAGATGGACTATGACCTCACGATCTACCTTGTTGTGACCTTGCACCTTATTGCACTGCACTTTCTCTGTAGCTGTGACACTTTACTCTGTACTGTTATTGTTTTTACCTGTACTACCTCAATGGACTCTGTACTAACTCAATGTAACTGCACTGTGTAATGAATTGACCTGTACGATCGGTATGCAAGACAGGTTTTTCACTGTACCTCAGTACAAGTGACAATAATAAACCAATGCCAATACCAAATCTTTGGAATTCTCTAACCAAGGGGACTGAAGAGGCTCATTTGCTCAGTATATTCAAGACAAAGATCAATAGATTTTTTAAATATTAAGGGAATCAAAGGGTATGGGGATAATGTAGGAAAGTCTGCTGAGGTAAATGATCAGCCATGATCTTATTGAATGGCAGAGAAGCCACAAGAGGTTTCTATTTCCTATGTCCCACGTAGATGGATCTTTCCACGGTTGTGGAATTACTTCCATGGATAGGGGGAAGAAGCTGGGATTGTTTCTGGAGAGGAGTGGTTGAGAAAAGTTTGAGAGAAATACTTACAATCAGAAAGAGATAAATAGAGTAAGTAAAGAGGTATTTGTTTCTATAACTGAAATTATATAAAAGGATACAGATTTTTGGTGAGTGGCAAAAGGTTTAGAAGTCCATGCAAACAAATTCAATGGCATTTTTTAAAAAAAGTACTGGTTGCATTCTTGTGGAGAGATGCCAAGAAACTGGGTTACACAAAAGCTTCTGCAGATGCTGGAAATCTGGAGCAACACACACAAAATGCTGGAGGAACTCAGCATGTCAGGCAGCATCTGTGGAGGGAAGTGGACAGTCGACGTTTTGGGCCGAGACCCTTCATCAGGACTGGAACGAAAGAGGGCAGAAGCCAGAATGGGTTAAATTCTTGAAGGAGCTAGCACAGATGTAATTGGGCTAAGTATCCTCCTTCTGTGCCGTACACTTGCAAGATTCTAGGGAAAAACAGCAATTACTGCAATTCAAAATTAATTAAAGGGTTACAAAGTAGACAGAGCAACTAAAGAATGTGAGATAATAAATGCAAATTTTCTTCTTTTAGATGGCTCAGCCGAGTTTAAAGAACTGACCGTACAGGAACCCACCAGGCATCCCATAACATTGTAAACAACTTTGATGCAGCAGTTCAGAGTCCAGCACCACAATGCAAGAAAATCCCTTCTATTTCCATCGCCGGGGATGGGATTCAAAAGATTACTGTAAAAGACCCTTGTTGCTTGTGTGAGCTTTTAAGAAGGAGAGCTTAAAGACAGCAGGCAAGTTCTGCTGGTACATTGCCCAGTCTTTTCCCAGCTCAAGTGTTGAATCAGATTAGTCTCAACACTTCAATCTGTCATTTGCATGAGTGTTATTCAGCCATCTCTTTCTACATCTATGAATTGGCAATAATTGCGTCCACTACTGTGTGAAAGGCCTGCATTGAGTTAGGAACATTTGCTGTTTAATTATACACAGGCACTGCTGTAGCTCTCGTCATATGAAAGGCAGCCAGGAAAAATCTTCTGCATGAGAAGGAAAATCGCAGCTCCTGACAGTGACTGCAGCTGTTGCTGCTCACAGATACCAGGGGTGGGCCTGTATATGATTTCAGTGTGACAGATCGAAATAGATCTGAGATGGACGCTTAGAGGTGGGGGATGTGCTGGTTTGTTGAAGGGAATTAATGACCGGGCTTGGAGACAGAAGAGACTGCAGACGCTGGAATCTGGAGCAACCAACAATCCACTGGAGGAGCTCAGTGGGTCGAGCAGCATCTGAGGGGAGAAAGGAATTGCCGACATTTCAGGTCGAAACCCCGATGCCGATTGTTTGTTGCAATGACTGGTTTTGATGGTTCAACAATCTTTCCCCTTATAATTTGCACATTCAAATGTATTTATGTGATGCATTTCATGACTCAGGAGAGGAAGTACTCTTTAAACTTTAGCCACAATTGCAATGTCGGAAACATACCAGCCAATTCATATGGGGGAAGCTCATAGATACAACAATGAGGACAAGATAATATCTTAGGGGGTAGCAAAAGGAGATATTGGAAAGTAATCATTGATTCAGTATTGCCAGTAACCTTCAAGCTACTTCTGAATGTAACTTAAAAGCAGTAATTGGTTTTGAAGTTACAGCTGCATAAACAAACACCATTGTCTGTGGGGGGAGTCAGTACTCAGGCCACTTAAAAGATATGCTTTGGAAGCAGTTAATACTCTGAACAGGTACCTACATAAAATATTTGTTAAATACTGGGGAAAAGATGTGCGAATGTGAGACATTTCTGTGTGTACCAGCCAAACACACAGACAACAGGGCTATGTTAATTGGACTACATCAAAACTCTAGTCATGACTACAGTGAGAGGCAAGTGTGGCATCTATCAGTACTGAGAAACATAGATGAAGGATTTGGCATTGGAACCAGGTATTATAACATCTTGAAATGCTCAGATATTCTGCATCATTCTGACATAGATAAGGCTGGCCCTGTGTATCCAGCCTTGGAGTGAAATCAAAGGATGTTCCAAGTTGACTATTTTGCCATTAAACACGGTTACAGTCATTTTTTTCTGTTAATCAATACTTTTGGTGTTTGTGTTTCCAATGAGCCATTCCCTCATCAGACCAAGGAATTGATTGTGGACTTCAGGAAGGGAAAGTCGGGAGAACACACACCAGTCCTCATTGAGGGGTCAGCGGTGGAAAGGGTGAACAGCTTCAAGTTCCTGGGTGTCAACATCTTAGAGGATCTATCCTAGGCCCAACACATTGATGCAATCATGAAGAAGGCACGCCAGCAGCTCTACTTCATTAGGAGTTTAGAGATTTGGTATGTCACCGAAGACTCTTGCAAATTTCTACAGTTGTACAGTGGAGAGCATTCCAACTAGTTGCATCATCGGCTGGTATGGAGGCTCCAATGTGCAGGATAAAAAGAGGCTGCAGAAAGGTTGTAGGCTCAGCCAATTTCATCACGGATACAACTCTCCCAACCATCAAGGATATCTTCAAGAGGTGGTGCCTCAAGAAGGTGGCATCTGTCATTAAGGACCCTCACTATCCGGGACATGCCCTCTTCTTGTTACTACCATTAGGAGTAAGTACAGGAACCTGAAGACTCACACTCAGTGATTCAGGAACAGCTTCTTCCCCTCCGCTATCAGATTTCTGAACAGTCCATGAACCCATGAACACTACCTCATTATTCCTTTATTTTGCAGTATTTATTTATTTTTGTAATTTATAGACTTTTATGTCTTTGCTCTGTACTGCTGCCGCAAAACAACACATTTCATGGCATACGTCAGTGATAGATCTGATTCCGATTCATAGTATTATGGCTTAAAAGAGAATGTGTTTCCTCAGATCCCCTAAACAGCTCCTCACCTTACAGTAAATCAATGCCCTCAGGTTTTAGACTTCTTTGTTGTGGGAAAAAGTTTCTCACTATCCCCCCTATCCATGCCCCTCATAATTATGTATACCTCGTTCAGGTACCCCCTCAGTCTCTTCTGCTCCGTGGAAAACAAACCCAGCCGATCCAACCTCCAAACTGAAACATTCCACCTCAGGCAAAATCCTGGTAAATTTCCTCTGTACTCTCCTCAATGTAGTTACATCCTTCCCACAGTGTGGTGATCAGATCTGCACACACTACTCCAGCTTGGCCGAACCAGAGTTTTGTAAAGTTGTACCATGACTTCTGTGCTCTCATACTCTGTGCCTCGGCTAATGAAGACCAACATCCCATGTACCTTCTTCACATTATTAACCTGTGCTGCCACCTTTATGGATCTGTGGACTTGTACACCAAGGTCCCGCTGTTCCTTCATACTCCCTGGGGCCCTACCATTCATGGTCTAAATCCAACCCTTATTAGACCTCCCAAAATGCCTCACCTTACACTAATCATGATTAAATTCCATCTGTCATTGCTCCTCCCAACTTACTGTTGGTCAATATTGTTCTGTAACCTTATACTGTCCTCACTAACAACAACACCACCAATGTTCATGTCATAGAATCATAGAGTAAAACAGCACAGAAACAGACCCTTCAGCCCAACTCATTCATGCTGACCAAGGTGCCCACCTAAGCTAGTCTTCTGTAAACTAATCATACCACAGGTCACAGGCTTCAAATTACAAAAACAATCCTCCACCATCACTCTCTGTCTCCTATTATCAAGCCAACTTCGGATCCAATTTGTCAACTTGGCTTGGATACCATAGCTCACAACCTTTTGGAGCAGTTTTCCATGTGGGACATTGTCAAAGGCCTTACTAAAGTCCAAGTAAACTACATCAACCACAATGCCCTCATCAATATACTTTGTTCAGAAAACTCAGTCAAGTTAAGCAGACGTCTACCATCAACAAAGCCCTGCTGTCTATCCCTGATCAACCCCTGCCTTTCTAAGTGTAGTCACTTGTCACTTCAGATATGCTCCCATTTGTAAATGTATACTTCTCTGGAACCATTTGTTTACACCCAAGATATCGAGGTAAACCCTGTATTGTAACCATTGAAATTGTATTTGACCTGTTCTTTGAACCTAAAACATATAAGAATTTTCTTGTAAAAGTTCTGTATAATTGTACAGTTTACAATTGTTTTCTTGTATAATTTATGTTTACGTTTTTGTTGTGTATGCTGCCTGTGGTGCCACTGCGGGTAAATTTTTCATTGCACCTGTGCATCCACGTACTTGTGCACGTGACAATGAACTCGATTTTGACTTTGACTTTGAATAGGTATTTTGAGTTTGTATAGCTTCTCCCAGCTGGTCTCCCCTGTTTGTGCTAAATAAAGATTTGTTACATCTACAGCTCCAGACAGTGCGGCTCTTTGAACCACAACAGTTCTTCACTGACTTTAGCCGAGTGATAAATATTGAGCAGGAATTCAGAGAGAACTCCCTTACTTCTCATCAAAATGTGGCACAGAATCTTTTATGTCCACTGCAGAGGGCACGGACCGCTTAGGTTTATGTCCCTCCTCAAAAGTGGGGCTGCAGTAACAGTGAAAGTGGTGAGGTTGAAAAAATATGATAAAGGTGTTCCATTCAAGTGGAGTTTATTGTCATAACCACAAGTACGGTGAGCTACAGTACAATGAAAAACTGGCTTGCAGCAGCATCACAGGCACATAGATTCAGACAACATACAGAACGTAAGTTACACATAAATTATACAAGATAGTGAAGAAAAACACTGTGCAAAACAAGATATTAGTGCAAAAGAATTAGAAACAAGAACGTAAGAAATAGAAACAGAAGTCGGCCATCTTGGCTGTCGAGCCTGCTCTGCTATTCAATAAGATCATGGCTGATCCGGCCGTGGACTCAGATCCACGTGCTTGCCTTTTCCCCATAACCCTTAATTCCCCTACTATGCAAAAATCTAATTGTGTCTAAAATGTATTTAATGAGGTAGCCTCTACTGCTTCCTTGGGAAGAGAATGCCACAGATTCACTACTCTCTGGGAAAAGCAGTTTCTCCTTATCTCCATCCTAAATCTATTTCCCTGAATCTTGAGGCCATGTCCCCTTGTTCTAGTCTCACCCACCAGTGGAAACACCCACCAGTGCCTCTATCTTATCTCTCCCTTTCATAATTTTATATGTTTCTATAAAGTTCCCTCTCATTCTTCTGAATTCCAGCGAGTATAGTCCCAGGCGACTAAATCTCTCCTCATAGGCTAACCCCCTCATCTCTGGAATCAACCTGGTGAACCTCCTCTGCACCGCCTTCAAAGCCAGTATATCTTTCCTCAAATAAGGAGACCAGAACTGCACACAGTACTCCAGGTGCAGCCTCACCAGTACCCTGTACAGTTGCAGCATAACCTTCCTGCTCTTAAATTCAATCCCTCCAGCAACGAAGGCCAACATTCCATTTGCCTTCTTGATAACCGGTTGCACCTGCAAACCAACCTTTTGCAATTTATGCACTAGCAATCTCAAGTCCCTCTGCACAAGAGTATGCTGCAATCTTTCACCATTTAAATAATAATTTGATCTTCTATTTTTCCTTCCAAGGTGGACGATCTCGCATTTACCAACATTGTACTCCATCTGCCAGATCCTTGCCCACTCACTTAACAAGTCCACAGTAGTGCAAGGGGTGGTCCGTAGTGTTCCGTTGCTGAGCTAGGGGTTAGGGTCATGCAAGTTCATTCAAGAGCCTGATGGAAGCTGTTCCTGAACCTGGTAGCGTGGGACTTCGGGCTTCTGTACCTCCTGCCTGACGGTGGCAGCAAAAAGAGGGCATGACCCAGATGGTGGGAATCCTTGATGATAGATGCCTTCAACTGTTCCTCAGTGCTGCACTGTGTTTTGTGCTGTTTTCCTTGAAGGGAACAGTAATGCCATCATCCTCTTGCTCCGTGTGAGGAGCCACAGTGGACAATGTAAGGGAGAGTGTTTATAGGCTGGCGAAACAAAAGACTTCAGAGAAATGATTCGATTTGATTCGGTTTATCTCAACTGCCACAAACAACCTAAGATGTGTCTCCTTACAGATAATTGCTATTGATCGCCCAATCTAATCTACCCACAGATGCTGATAATGTCACAAGCTGCAGGAGCGAGCTTCAAGCGCAGAATCCCTGTTATCCAAACCCAGCAAATTAGATTATCGCCCTGAAATCATTTTCTACCATCTGTTTCACCTAATCATATGTGCTGTTTAATTTATATTTCCATGTACTTTTAATACTTCTAGACGCCACTCTTTTTAAATTTGAATTAAATTCTCCTTGTGATCATTAAAAACTAGGCAATTCAATTTGAGTGTTCACAGGGTTGTCAACTGTCCAGAATTGTCTCAGGTGTCAAATTGAGGATTATTTTCAGATTCTGCTGAGAGCAATAACAAGGATAACACAGCACACTGATCAGAGGTGTGAGCTCTCCTCCAGACTCTTTGGATGCTGTTGTGTAGCAGTTAAGTAACAAAAATTGAAGGGATTCAAGGTGCTTTAACAGACATTTTAGGTTCCCTTTGACCGGGGGGTGGGGGGTGGGGGTGGAAGGCAATGATCCCCAGAAATAATAGTAATAAGAGGGTCAACTAAGGCAGATCATGTCATGAAACTTCCAGGCTATAAGCCCAATCAGAAGATGACATTCCATTTGTAGTGAGAGGCATTAGAGTCATAGGGTTATACAGCACTGAAACAGGCCCTTTGGTCCAGCTCGTCCATGCTGACCAAATTGACCGACCTCAACAGCTTCCTCTGGCAACTTGTTCCATATACACATCACCCTCCACGTGGAAAAATTTGCCCCTCAGGTCCCTTTTAAATCTTTCCCCTCTCACCTCAAATCTATGCCCTCTAGTTTTAGACTCACCTACCCTGGGAAAAAGGCTGTGATGATCCATTTTATCTGTGCCCCTCTTGACTTTATAACCCTCTCTAAGGTCACCCCTCAGCCTCCTACACTCCAGGAAAAAGTCCTGAAGAGGGATAAATGTGTTGCACTGTCTCGATATCTCTGTATAATTCGCCCCAAGCACGTGGATTATCTGCATAGATAGGGCAGCTCGGTGGTGCAGTTAGAAGAGTTGCTCCTCACAACCCCAGTGACCCGAAGTCAATCCTGACCTCATGATATCTGTGTGGAGTTTGCATGTTCTCCCTGTGACTGCATGGATTTCCCTCGGGCTTCCTCCCACATCCCAAAGACATGTGGGTAGGTAGAATCACGTGCACCATAACAGCAGGCAAAAATGAAAATGGAGATCAATCCCAAGATAGCATTTTATAAAGTCTATTCAATCCACCTAAATTCATCCATCCATCAGGATAATTTTTCCTACTTTACGTTAGTCAATGTTTTCTGTCACAGCATTCGAAAATGATCAACAAGCTGTTTCATAAATACCTGTTCTAACTATAGTTCAAATCAGTGAGATGTTCTCTGACCCAATTTATCTCACTCACCCAGCTGTCTCTCTTCCAGGTTACAGGTCCTCTCTGGTCTTAAGTATTACATTACACCTGGGTGAATTGGCCAGAAATAATCCCAGATAACAAATCAGTCAATTCACTCCAAATAAATATAACATCTTCATATTTCTGCTAAAGAAGTGAATTGTATAATGTGGCAACCTAATGTGATAGGGTAATTGGCCACTGTTATTCACCCAGAGTGTGTAGATGAGTTGCAGAACCTAGAGGGGAGTTGATGAGAATGTGTAGGATTAGTGTAAATTGTTAGCGTGAACTCGATAGACTGAATTGCCTATTTCTATGCTGTCTGACTCCAAAATCAGAATGAGAATCAGGTTTATTATCACTGACATATGTTGTGAAATTTGTTGCTTTGTGGCAGCAGTACAGTGCAAGACATAAAATTACCATAAGTTACAAAAATAAATAAATACCAGGGAAGACGTGGTAGTGTAGCGGTTAGCGTAATGCAATTACAGCACCGGCGACCCACGTTCAATTCCAGCCGCTGTCTGTAAGGAGTTTGTACGTTCTCCCCGTGTCTGCGTGGGTTTCCTCCAGATGCTCCGGTTTCCTCCCACATTCCAAAGACGTACAGGTTAGGAAGTTGTGGGCATGCTATGTTGGCGCTGGAAGCGTGGTGACTTTGATGCATTTGATGTGTGTTTCGATGTACATGTGACTAATAAAGATATCTTAATCTATAGAGCAAAAGACGAATAACAAGTAAGTGTTCATAGGTTCATGGACCTTTCAGAAATCTGATGGTGGAGGGAAAGAAGCCATTCCTGAAACATTGTGTGTGGGTCTTCAGGCTCCTGTACCTCCTCCTCGATGGTAGTAATGTGAAGAGGGCATGTCCCCGATGGTGAGGGTCCTTAGTGCTGGATGCCACCTTCTTGAGGCACCACCTCTTGAAGATGTCCTCAATAATGGGGAGGAGTGTACCCGTGATAGAGTTGGCTGAGTCTACAACCTTCCTGCAGCCTCTTTCGAACCTGCACATTGGAGCCTCCATACCAGGTGGTGATGCCACCAGTCAGAATGTTCTCCACCATACAACTGTAGAAATTTGCAAGAATCTTTGGTGACATACCAAATCTTCCAACTCCTAATGAAACAGAGCCACTGGCATGCCTTCTTCGTAATTGCATCAATGTGGTGGGCCCAAAATAGATCCTCTGAGATGTTGACAGCCACAAACTTGAAGCTGCTCACCCTTTCCACCGTTGACCCCTCAATGAGGACTGGTGTGTGTTCTCCTGACATCCCCTTCCTGAAGTCCACTATCAGTTCCTTGGTCTTGCTGACACTGAGTGCAAGGTTGATTTTTCGACACCACTCAACCAGCCGATCTATCTCACTCCTGTACGCCTCCTCAGCCCCACCTGAAATTCTGCCAACAACAGTGGTGCCATCTGTGAATTTATAGATGACATTTGAGCTGTGCCTTGCCACACAGTTATGAGTGTAGGGAGAGTAGAGCAGTGGGCTATGCACGCATCCTTGAGGTGCGCCTGTCTTGATTGTCAGCGAGGAGGAGATGTTACTACCGATCTGCACTGACTGTGGTCTCCCAGAAAAGATGTCAAGGATCCAGTTGCAGAGGGAGGTACAGAGGCCCAGGTTTTGAAGTTTGTTGGTTGGTACTGAGGGTATGAAAGTGTTGAATGCCGAGCTGTAATCAATAAACAGCAGCCTGACATATGTTTTGCTGTTGTCTAGGTGCTCCAAACCGAGTGGAGAGCTGGGGAGATTGCATCTGCTGTTGACCTGTTGTGGCAGTAGGCAAATTGCAACAGGTCCAGGTTCTTGCTCAGGCAGAAGTTAATTCTAGTCATGACCAACATCTCAAAGCATTTGATCACAGTAGATATGAGTGCTACCGGGTGATAATCATTGAGGCAGCTCACCCTGCTCTTCTTGGGCACCTGTATGATTGATGCCCTTTTGAAGCAGGTGGGAACCTCTGCCTGCAGCAGTGAGAGGTTGAAGATGTCCTTGAACACTCCAGCCAGTTGGTTAGCATAGATTTTCAGTACCCCGCCCGGTACACAATTGGGGTCTGACGCCTTGTGAGGATTCACCCTCTTGAAGGATGTTTTGATGTCGGCCTCCGAGACAGAGATCACAGGGTCACCAGATGCTGTGGGGATTTGCACAGGTGTAGTGTTATTCTCCCTTTCAAAGCGTGCATAAAAGGCATTGAGCTCATCAGGGAGTGAAGCATTACTGCCATTTATGCTATTAAGTTTTGCCTTATGGGAAGTAATGGCACACAGGCCTGCCACAGCTGTCGTGCATCCGATTGTGTCTCTAGCTTCAACTGGAATTGCCTTTTCCTTCTCACTATGGTCTTCCGTAGGTCGTACCTGGACTTCTTGTAGGGTTCTGGATGGCCGGTCTTGAACGCCATAGGTCTAGCCCTCAGCAGACTGCGAATCTCCTGGTTCATCCAGGGCTTCTGGTTTGGGAAAACACTGTATGTTCTCAATGGCACACACTTATCCATGGAGGTCTTGATGAAGTTGGTGACGGTTGTGGCATATTCATTCAGATCCGAAGATGAATCCCTGAATATGGTCCAGTCCACCGATTCAAAGCAGTCCTGCAAACACTCCTCCGCCTCCCTTGACCAGACCTTCTCAGTCCTCACCACTGGTGCTGGGGTCCTCAGTCTCTGCCTATGTGCTGGGAGTAGAAGTGCAGCCAGGTGATCGGACTTGCCAAAGTGCGGGTGCGGGATGGCATGGTAAGCGTACTTGCTGGTGGTGTAGCAGCGATCGAGTGTGTTGGCTCCTCTGGTTCCGCAGGTGACCTGTTGGTGGTAGTTAGTCAGAGGCTCCTTCAAGCTAACCTGGTTGAAGACCCCATGATGATCAGGAAGACATCGGGGTGCGCTGTCTTGTGACTGTTGACCATGACTCTATGAAAGAGATTTGAGCCAAGTATGAAAAGTGGTATCGAAGTACCCCACAGTATTGTGGCTGCATCAGATGCCACAGTTCTGTATTCAATCCACCATTTGATTCGGAGTGGGGGTGAGTGTAAGCAGTGGTGGAGGTCTCTGCTGTCAGTCATCTGTCAGTCCCAGCCCTGCGAAACACAGAAGGAACATGTCCAGGGTAATGTTTACGCCGCTGCCTGGCTAGGTCAGGATTGAGAATACAATGCATAAACTCTCCATTTTGTTACTTACCATCTTAATTAGTTTGGCACAACATTGAGGGCCGAAGGGCCTGTTCCTGTGCTGTACTGTTCTATGTTCTATGTTGTGAAGATTCTGTCAGAGTGAAGATATTGGAAATGTTTCATTTCATTCAAATTTCCAAATTGCTGTAAGGGAGTAAGATTGATTTTGTACGCATATGTAAGTAACCCTCCTCCACGACGTATTTTTCTGGAGGAATTATCCTGCCTTTAGCCTCAGTACCACTTTTCTGCACCAACCACATAGCCCTTAATACCCTTAGTACCTTAAAATTGATCAATCTCTGAGTTGGATGTGCTCAGCGAGATCTGAGAACTGATCATCTTCAGTTACTTCATCAATGCCTTTGACCTCATCAGAAGGGGAAGTTCACTGATGACTGAAAAATGTTCGGTTCCATTCGGAAATCTCAGATCATGAGGCAGTCAGTGGCTGTACCATATTCAGACTTGGGCTGACATAAATTGGCACGTTCATCCCACATAGGGCTGGAGAACAAACTGAAAGATCCAGCAAATGGGCAGGCACGGTAGTGTAGCGGTTAGCGTAATGCTATTACAGCGCCGGTGACCCGGATTCAATTCCGGCCACTGTCTGTAAGGAGTTTGTACGTTCTCCCCGTGACTACGTGGGTTTCCACCGGGTGCTCCAGTTTCCTCCCACATTCCAAAGACGTACGGGTTAGGAAGTTATGGGCATGCTACGTTGGTACCAGAAGCATGGCAACACTTGTGGGCTGTCCCCAGAACACTCTACGCAAAAGATGCATTTCACCGTGTGTTTCAACGTACATGTGACTAATAAAGATATCTAAATGGACGAGCAGTCTGAGGCTCAATTTCCTATGCACTCTCACTCAACAAATTTCAGCTGATGTAGTGTTATTCCATTAATAATTAATTCATCTCAATTCCCCTATGATAGAGAAAGAAAACTGGACTGTTGCTCTTCTTTCATCTTCCCCCTTCTTTAGCATTGGCCGAGGAGAAGATTGAGTTGGGCTTGATATCTTCTGAGGTATGAGAGCTCGTAAAGAACTTTGATCATGAGAAATGGCCATCTTGGCAAGCCACATGGGGGCCATTTTTTCCTTTGGCACTACCAGCTAACAGTGTCCACTGTAACCTTTTGGGAGGGAAACCATTATAATAAGCTGGAAAACACTGTGTTAAATAAACTTGTGGAGGCACCAGGAACTTCAGAATATCTGTTAGCTCATTGTTAACTAAATCAATGATGTCGTATGTATGATGATGCACATGCAATGTATTTATATACTGTCAGATGAACATACCACATTCTCAGGAGGGGAAAGAGAAGAGTGGCAAACATGAAGGGAAGGAGGATTGGTTTCATTGAGATCTTAGAGCAGGATAAAATGTCAGCATAACATTGTGGGCCAAAGGGCCTGTACTGTGCTGTTGTGTTCTACGTTCCATGTTCTAAGTTTTGGCTTCCATATCAGGAATTGGTATTGGCATTGGTTTATTACTGTCACATGTGCCATGATACAGTGCAAGACTGTGTGTGCCATCCAGGCTGATCATGCCCTCCTTTCCAGGGCGCCAATGCTCAAGACGAAAGGGCATGGCTTTAAGGTTATGGGTGGGAGGTTCAGGGGAGATGTCAGGGGGAGGTTTTTCACCCAGAGAGTGGTTGGTGCATGCAATGCACTGCCTGGGGTGGTGGTGGAGACAGATACGTTGGACAGGTTCAAGAGTTTGTTGGATAGGCATATGGAGGAATGTGAGATAGAGGGATATGCGGGAGGAAAGGGTTAGATAGTGTGAAGGTGGTTTGATGGCGGCACAACATGGTGGGCCGAAGGGCCTGTTTCGTGCTGTATGGTTCTATGGTTCTATGGTTTTGGTTATGCCATATGCAAGCACATCGAGGTAGTAAGAGAAAACAGAATGCAGGATATGGTGTTGCAGCTACAGAGAAAGTGCACTGAAGGTAGATAAGTGCAAGGGCCACAAAAAGGTAGACTGGGAGATCCATTCAAGAGTCTGATAACAGTGGGATAGAAGCTGTCCTTGAGCCTGGTGGTATGTGTTCTCAAGTTTTTATATCTTCTGTCCATCATTAGGGTGCAGTACTTTTCGTGTAAGCTTTTTTTTAACTCAAGCTTCTTCAAAAGGAAATGGTATCTATATTTAAAAAGGAGAAAAGATATAGGGCTGAGACAGAAAGAGAATTAGGGGTCTTTCAGTGAGCTGACAGTATGATGGAGCAAGTGATCTCCGGTTCTGTATGACTTGGCAATTTCAGGCTTTGTTATTCTTCAGTCTTCTAGTATTTCCCATGCCCAGTTGTTCCAAGTCAGAGCCAATCTCATTTCACTTTCTCATCAGCCATTAGAGAGTGCCAGCTCGCTTCTGGCAAAGTGAAAGGTACACAAACATTAAGAGTCTCAGTTCATTGCAAAGCACATCACAACCAATGATCTTCACACTGTTGCAATGGAGGGAAGACATCAATCTGTGCACAACAGGCTCCCACAAACTGCAATATACTGACCAGCTGATACAGCTGATGTTTATTGAGGAACAAATATTGGCCAGAATCCTGGCAATATCTACACTGTGTTAACGTAAAACATAGAGCATAGAACAGTACAGCGCAGTAACAGGCCCTTCGGCCCACAACGTCCATGCTGACCATGATGCCAATTCCATGTGCCAACCCATGGTTTGAAGTTCCACCTACTCTTCCCTTTTTCCTTTCTCTTTTGGCATGAGAGTTAATATTTTATTGGAACTGGAATTGGAATTGTTTTATTATGGTCACTTGTACCGAGGTACAGTGAAAAACTTGTCTTGCATACCTTTCGTACAATTCATTACACAGTGAATTGAGGTAATACAAGGTAAAACAATACAGAATGCAGTGTAAAGTGTCACATTCTGTAAGGAATTTAGAGTTTGTATTCCTAAGATTAGTTTCAACCTGAAGGGATGGAAAGCTGCCATTGTGGACAAGTGACTAATCAGGCAGGCACAGTAGTGTTAGCAGTTAGCATAACGCTATTACAGCGCCAGCGACCCATGTTCAATTCTGGCCACTGTCTGTAAGGAGTTTGTACGTTCTCCCCATGTCTGCATGGGTTTCCTCCGGGTGCTCCGGTTTCCTCCCACATTCCAAAGACGTACAGGTTGGGAGCTGTGGGCATGCTATGTTGGTGCCGGAAGAGTGCCGACTCTTGTGGGCTGCCCCCAGCACATTCTCAGTAATGCAAAAAGATGCATTTTGCTGTGTGTTTCAATGTACCTGTGACTTTAAAGATATCTTATCTCATAATAATATGAATAGTGTAGGTTGAGGACATATGAAAGCAATGGCTATTGCCTTGGCATTGACAAAGATAAAGAAAACCTACCCAGTGGATGTACAGTATGTCAGGATTGAAGAATGCAACCTCCTGAAGCAATATAAAAACTGCAGATGCTGGAAGTCCAAAATAAATACAGAAAATGCTGGAGATGCTCAGTAGGTCAGGCCACATCTGTGGAAAGAGAAACAGTGTTAATATTTCAGGTGGAAGTTGCCATCAGTACACAACTTGCCTGACGAGGAGAAAATCTATAGATGCTTGGCACACTTTGTCCACATCAACCATGAGGCCTATCCACCCTAAGCCCACTTGCCTGCATTAGGCCTGTATCCCTCTACACCTTTCCTATCCAAGTACCTGTCCAGACACTATTTAAATGTTGCAGTTGTATCTGCCCTGACCACCTCCTATTGCCACTCATTCCAGATATTCACCACCCTCTGTGTGAAAAACCTACCCCTCAGATCTCCCCTAAATTTCTCCCCTCTCACCTTAAACTTGTGCCCTCTGGTTCTAGACTCCCCTGCCTAGAAAAAATACTCTAACTTTGCCCCTTATAATTCCTACCTCTCTAAGATCACCATTCAACCTCCTGCATTCCAATGAGAATAAACCAATTCTCACATAATAACTGCAATCCTCCATTCCAGGCAACATCTGTTCTGCACTCTTTCTATTGCTTCTTAGTTGGGATTTTCCTCTGCTTCCCCACCCAAATGCAACACCAATATCCTCAAAGCTCGTACTTCTATCATGCCTTGGTGTCCCAAATCAGATCTTGACATGGGTTCTGTGTGAGCTGGAAGAGATCTCAACCATTGGTGGAAATGGTCTTCCGCCAATGATTTATGATCCAACCAGAGCTAAAAGTAGAATATAGAGCAACAATAAGGTGCCCAATTGTATCAGTACAACTGGACTAAGTCAGCAAGATTACAACTATACCAGAAAAAAATTTAAGTTATTTTCACCACTGCATCCAATCATCCACGTTATGGTTCTGCATAAACAGGCCCCCACCTGCTAATAAATAACTGGATGTTCCTTTTTGCACCAATAGTTTGTGCCATGACCTTAAACCAAACCTACCTGCAAGCTTGATCTTGTCTCAAGTTACCACAGATCAGGCATACTTGGTTTCTTGGACACCCTGCATATATATAGTTGGGCTCAGTATTGGTATTGGTTTATTATTGTCACTTGTACCGAGGTACAGTGAAAAACTTGTCTTGCATACCAATCATACAGGTCAATTCATTACACAGTGTAGTTACATTGAGTTAGTACAGAGTACATTGCTGTAGTACAGGTAAAAACAATAACAGTACAGAGTAAAGTGTCACATCTACAGAGAAAATGCAGTGCAATAAGGTGCAAGGTAGATTGTGAGGTCAGAGTCCATCTCATCGTACAAGGGAACCGTTCAATAGTCTTATCACAGTGGGGTAGAAGCTGTCCTTAAGCCTGGTGGTACGTGCCCTCAGGCTCCTGTATCTTCTACCTCATGGAAGAGGAGAGAAGAGAGAATGACCTGTGTGGGTGGAGTCTTTGATTATGCTGGCTGCTTCGCCAAGGCAGTGAGAGGTAAAGACAGAGTCCAAGGAGGGGAGGCTGGTTTCTGTGATGCACTGGGCTGTGTCCACAACTCTCTGCAGTTTCTTGCGGTCCTGGGTAGAGCAGTTGCCGTACCAAGCTGTGTTGCATCCAGATAGGATGCTTTCTATGGTGCATCGATAAAAGTTGGTGAGTGTCAAAGGGGACAAACCGAATTTCTTTAGCCTCCTGAGGAAGTAGAGGCGCTGGTGAGCTTCCTTGGCCGTGGCGTCTACGTGACTTGACCAGGACAGGCTGTTGGTGATGTTAGCAGCATTCCTCTTTTTCCTTTATCCAATGAAAAAGACATCTTCAGTTATGTAGACTGTTGCAGCACTGCACCTTCAGTTTACCAAGTTTGCATGGGTGATTATTCCTCATAATGTACCTCATTCAATTTCAATGAAGATTCAAAGAATCACAAGACTAGAGAATCAGAGAAACTTACAGCACAGAAATATGCCATTTGGCCCATTGTGTCCATGCCAACCAAGACTGGTTAATCCCAATTTCCAGCTCTTGGTCTTTAGTCCTGCAGGTTACTTTTGCTAATTGGTTTATTATTGCCACATGTAGTGAGGTACAGTGAAACACTTTGTTTTGCATGCCATCCATACAGATCATTTCACCACATCAGGTAGTACAAGGGTAAAACAATAACAGAATGCAGAATACAATGTTACAGTTACAGAGCAAGTGCAGTGCAGGCAAACAATAAGGTGCAAGGTCATAACAAGGTAGATTGTGAGGTCAAGAGTCCATCTCATCGTATAGGGGAACCAATCAAAAGTCTTATCACCGTGGGATAGAAGCTGTCCTTGAGCCCGGTGGTATGTGCCCTCAGGCTCCTGTATCTTCTGCCTGATGGCAGAGGGGAGAAGAGACAATGACCCGGGTGGGTAGGGTCTTTTTCATTATGCTGGCTGCTTCCCCAAGGCAGCAAGAGGTAAAGACAGAGTCCATGGAGGGGAGGCTGGTTTCCGTGATGCGCTGGGCTGTGGAGGGGCAGGGTGGGAGGGAGAAACACACTGGGGAGGAGCGTTACCAACAATTGGAAAACAATGTTCATGCCATTGAGTGCTGGGCTGTTATTGGAACTGGTGATTTGCTCTGGTAGAGAGCCAACACAGACATGATGGACTGAATGGTCCCCTTCAGTGCTGCAAGCATTCTTTGATTCTATGATTGGTAAGTTCTCTCTGTAACTTCTCTAAATCTCTTCAACATAAATTGTCAGAATTTCCTATTTGTCATACATTTAGTTTACCCCTCGTGGGGACCACCTGATAATACAATAACTGGCCAGTCTGAATTCATCGTCAAGTTTTGTGAACAGGCCATATCTGGGCAAGCTCCCACACTCTCCATTAGGTGGCAGTATATAGCCAGAGGTGGAGCTAGTTCTGGAGTAAAGATCTTCAGTTCAATGGCTGGCACATTGAGTGGGAAATTCCCTTTGTTGTATCTCAATATCAGGTGGAATGGCTTCTATGAAGTGAAGGTCTTGGGAGAAGGCATCTCAGACAGTAAAAAAATGTCTTATGCAGTCACTTGCTGGGCTTCTTCACTGAGGGTGGACTTATTGACAAACGCTGCTCCTTCCATTCATTGTTTAATTCTTCACTAACATGGATTTAGTTGGGTCCCAGAACTTTGACCTGCTGTGAATAGGGAAGATTTTCCAGCGGGGTCTCAGTGGATTTCTGGATAAAAGCTTTAGCACAGCGTTGATACCTTTCCAGTGCCTTCACATTGTTGCTGTAGGTAATGTGTCAGAAGCATAGAGGGAGACAGGAGATACCACTGTCCAGCAGAGCTTTCTGCCAGGTTTTAAGTCTTGATCACCAACCACCCTTTTCCTCCATCAGCCAAAGGCTGTGCTGGTGTATTGAAGGCTCTGGTGGATTTCACCACATGAGGCAGTCCACCTCTCCCAAGGTGTCGCCGTGAACCTTTACTGTTGGAGAGGTGTTTCACAACAAGGGCAGGTTGGCAGATGACATTTGTTCTACAAGTATCGTTACCAGCCCGTAAGAGCCATCTCCTTGTATGCTTCAGTGACAAGTCGACACTAACTTACAGCTCAGCATCTCAAACTGTAGCTGAGTGCAGTAACTCCATTGGAACCAATGGGAGAACTTGACTATCAGGAGAGAGGTGAGTATAGCTGTGTATGTGGGTGTGTTTGTGGTGTGTGTGTGTGTGTGTGTGTGTGTGTGTGTGTGTGTGTGTGTGTGTGTGTGTGTGTGTCTGTGTGTGTGTGTGTGTGTCTGTGTGTATGCGCGGGTATGTGTGTCTTTCATCTATATTATTTATACATTACCTGATCCTGAGGGATGAGGGGGACCTTCTTCACCCAGAGAGTAGTAAGTACCCAGAATGTGCTGCCTGACAGAATAGTTGAGGCTGGGATGCTGACAGCATTTAAGAGGAGTCAAGATGAAAACTTGAATTGATCAGGCATTGAGGTCTATGGACAAAGTGCTGGGTGATGGGGTTAAAACAGAAGGGTGCTCACTGGCTCTGTAGATGACTTGGATAGAATGGCCTGTTTCCTTGCTGTATTCATAGCATTCATATTTAGAGAAGGCTGCACTTGCAATGGAGGCAGTGGGGAAAAGCTTCACTGGGTATATTCTTAGGATGAAGAGGTTGTAGTATCTATATGAGGCACTGCCTGAAGAAGGCAGCAACTAATCATCAAAGGGTGGCACAGTAGCGAAGCGGTTAGCGCGACACTATTACAGCGCCAGCGTTTAGGGTTCGATTCCCGTCACTGTCTGTAAGGAGTTTGTACGTTCTTTCGTGTCTGCGTGGGTTTCCTCCGGGTGCTCCGGTTTCCTCCCACATTACAAAGACATATGGGTAGGTCAATTTGGGTTTAAAATGGGCGGCGCGGACTCGTTGGACCGGAAGGGGCTGTTACCACGCTGTAAGCAAAAATAAATAATAATAAAAATAAATAAATAGGTCCCCACTATCCGGGCCATGCCATCTTCTCGCAGCTACCATTGGGCAGGAGGTACAGAAGCCTGAAGTCCCACACCACCAGGTTCAAGAACAGCTACTTCCCTTCAACCATTTGGTTCTTGAACCAACCAACTCAACCCTAATCACTCCCTCAGTATAGCAACACTGTGACCACTTTGACCACTTTGCACTACATTGGACTTTTGTTCTTTCTTGTATAATTTTGTATAATTTATGTTTAATTTGTGTTCTTGTGAATGTTGTGTCTCTGATGATATGTGTTGGTATTGGTATTGGTTTATTATTGTGACTTGTACCAAGGGACAGTGAAAGACTTGCCTTGCATGCCAATTCTACAGGTCAATTCATTACACAGTACAGTTACATTGGGTTCGTACAGAGTGCATTGATGTAGTACAGATAAAATGCTGCTGCAAGTAAGCTTTTCATTGCACCTGTGCACACATGTACTTGTGCATGTCACAAGACACTTGACTTTGATTTTGATGAAAAATTGAGTAGGTTAGGCCTGTACTTGTTGGAGTTTGGAGAAATGAGAAGTAACACCGAAACATTTACTGTGGGGGATTGACGAGGATGCTCAGAGAATGTTTCCTCAAGTGGGAGCTCACAGAATAAGGGGACATTGTTTCAGGACTGCCCATCGAAAGCGGAGATGAGGAAAAATATTTTCCTTTCAAAGGTTGTGAATCTTTAACACTCTTTACCCCAGAGAGCTGTGGAGGCAGAGTCACTGAGTGTACTCAAGGCTGAGATCTTTGAACAGCAAAGTTTTCAAGGGGTATAGGGACAGAGTGGGAAAGTGGTGGTGAGGACAAGATTGGATCAGCCATGATCTTATTAAATAGTGGAACAAGCTCGATGGGCCAAATGGTCTAATACTGTTCCTGTTTCTTATGTTATAGAGTCACGAGCACAAGAAAGTCAGAGCAGGAGTAGGCTGGTTGACCTCTTAATCCTGCCCCGCCATTCAATATGATCGTGGCTGATCTACACTGGCCTCAACTCCTCTTCTGTGCCAGTTCCCCATAACCCTCAGCTCCTCAAACCTTCCAAATATTAATCTATCTCCACCTTAAGTATATCCAATGATCTGGCCTCCAACACCCTCTGAAAGAAGAAATTTCTATTTATCTCTGTTTTAAACACCTGGCCCCTTGTTTTGCAGCTATGGCCCTTTGTTCATGACTCTTCTACAAGTGGAGACATCTCAACAGTTATTGGTATTGGTATTGGTTTATTATTGTCACTTGTACCAAGGTACAGTGAAAAACTTGTCTTGCATACCATTCATACAGATCAATTCATTACACAGTGCATTGAGGTAGTACAGGGTAAAAACAATGCAGAGTAAAGTGTCACAGCTACAGGGAAGTGCATTGCAGGTAGACAATAAGATGCAAGGTCGTAACAAGTTAGATTGTCAGGTCAAGGGTCCATCTCCTCGTATAAGGGAACCGTTCAATAGTCTTATAACAGTGGGATAGAAGCTGTCCTTGAGCCTTGTGGTATGTGCTCTCAGGCTCCTGTATCTTCTGCCTGATGGGAGAGGGGAGAAGGGAGAATGACCTGGGTGGGTGGGGTCTTTTTCTCTATGCTGGCTGCTTCACCAAGGCAGCAAGAGGTATAGACAGAGTCCATGGAGGGGAGGCTGATTTCCGTGATGTACTGGACTGTGTCCATGACTCTCTGCAGTTTCTTGCAGAGTAGTTGCCATACCAAGCCGTGATGCATCCAAATAGGAAGCTTTCTATGGTGCATCAATAAAAGTCAGTGAGTGTCAAAGGGGACATGCCAAATTTCTTTAGCCTCCTGAGGAAGTAGTGGCGCTGGTGAGGTTTCTTGGCCGTGGCGTCTACATGGTTGAACCAGGACAGGCTATTGGTGATGTTCACTCCTAGGAACTTGTGTCAAGCTCACTCAGGATCTGATATGTTTGAATCATGTCATCCCTTATTCTTCCAAAAAAGGAATACAGACCCAAATTGTCCAGCCTCTCTTAACAGGACAACTCTCATCCCAGGGATCAGCTGATGAATTCCCTTTGGACTGCCTCAAAAGTGACTTTATTTTTGCTAGGTTAGGGGAACCAAAACTGTACACAATACTCCAGGAGACACAAATGACTGTGTGATTTCATGTGTTTCTCTGGGTTTACCAGTTTCCTTCCCAAAGAGCTGCTGGTTGGTAGGTTAAACAACAAATTTCATGTCATATAAGACAGATAATAAACCTGACTCTGATTGTGATTCTGATTCCAATTCAGTTAAGTTACCTCTAGTGTACGTAGATTGACAAATTAGGGAGTTGTTAATGGGTATGTGTGAGAGAATAGGTTGCAGGGGTAAGTGTGGAATGGGATTGATGGAATTTCTCAGAGAGCCGGCATCGAGTCAGTGGGCTGAATAGCCACCTATATTAAGGGGAATTATATCGATATTGGTATTGCTATTGGTTTATTATTGTCACTTGTACCGAGGTACAGTGAAAAACTTGTCTTACAAATCGATCATACAGGTCAATTCATTACACTGTGCAGTTACATTGAGTCAGTACAGAGTGCATTGATGTAATACAAGTAAAAACAATAACAGTGCAGAGTAAAGTGTCACAGCTACAGAGAAAGTGCAGTGTAATAATGTGCAAGGTCACAACAAGGTAGATTGTGAGGACATAGTCCATCTCATTGTATAAGGGAACCTTTCAATAGTCTTATCACAGTGGGGTAGAAGCTGTCCTTAAGTCTGGTGGTACGTGCCTTCAGACTCCTGTACCTTCTACCCGATGGAAGAGGAGAGAAGAGAGAATGTCCCGGGTGGGTGGTCTTTGTGAAAGGCATGATAACTTTCCCAGGGCACCAATGCTCAATACAACAGGGCATGGCTTTAAAGTAATGGGTGGGAAGTTCAAGGGAGATATCAGCGGAAGGTTTTTTACCCACAGAGTGGTTGGGGTATGGAATGCGCTGCCTGGGGCGGTGGTGGAGGCAGGTACATTGGTCAAATTCAAGAGATTGCTAGATAGGCATATGGAGGAATTTAAAATAGAGGAATATGTGGGAGGAAGGGGTTAGATAGTCTTAGGCGAGGTTTAAAGGTCGACACAACATTGTGGGCCAAAGGGCCTGTATTGTGCTGTACTGTTCTATGATTCTATGATTCTATGATAACAATACAAGCCTTTCTGTCCAAAGCATTTAATTATTGATGGTGATACTTTGACTTTTTTTTGCTTTAAAAAGCAAGTTTTTGGAAAGATGCAAAAATAACAGGGTTATTATAATGGGAAACTTCAACTTTCCAAATATTAATTGGCACCAACTTAGTGCCAAGGGTTTAGACGGGGCGCAGTTTGTTTAGTGTGCCCAGGATGGATTCCTGACACAGTATGTTGACAGGCCGACTAGAGGGAATGCCATATTAGATCTAGTTTTGGGTAATGAACCGGGACAGGTGACAGATCTATCGGTGGGTGAGAATTTGGGGGACAGTGACCATTGCTGCATAACCTTTAGAATTGTCATGGACAGGGATAGAGGCAAAGAGGACGGGAAGATATTTAATTGGGGAAGGCGAATTATGAGGCTATAAGGCAAGAACTTGGGAGTGTAAATTGGGATGACATTTTTGAAGGGAAATGTACTATGGGGATGTGATCGATGTTCAGGGATCTCTTGCAGGATGTTAGGGATAAATTTGTCCCGGTGAGGCAGAGAAGGAATGGCAGGGTGAAGGAACCGTGGGTGATGAGAGAGGTGGAACAACTAGTTAGGAAGAAGAAGGCAGCGTACATAAGGTGTAAGCAGCAAGGATCAGACAGGGCTCGTGAGGAATATAGAGTAGCAAGGAAGGAGCATAGAAAGGGCTGAGGAGAGTGAGAAGGGGACATGAAAAGTCTTTGGCGAGTAGGGTTAAAGAGAACCCCAAGGCTTTTTTCTCGTACGTGAAGAGCAGAAGGATGGCGAGGGTAAGGGTAGGTCTGATTAAAGACAAAGGTGGGAGGATGTGCCTGGAAGTGGGTGAGGTTCTCAATGAATACTTCTCTTCAGTATTCACCAAGGAAAGGGGTCTTGATGATGCTGAGGACAGTGTAGGTGAGGGTAATGTTCTAGAGTATGTAGATATCAAGAGAGAGGATGTGTTGGAGTTGTTAGAAGATATTAGGACAGATGAGTCCCTGGGCCCTGACGGAATATTCCCCAGGCTGCTTCGTGAGACAAGGGAGGAGATTGCTGAACCATTGGTTAGGATCTTTGAGTCCTTGTTGTCCACAGGGATGGTACCAGAGGATTGTAGGGTGGCGAATGTTGTCCCCTTATTCAAAAAAAGGTAGTAGGGATAGTCCAAGGAATTACAGACCAGTGAGCTTTACGTCTGTGGTGGGTAAGCTGTTAGAAAGGATTCTAAGAGATAGGATTTATAAGCATTTAGAGAATCATGGACTGATTAGGGACAGCCAGCATGGCTTTGTGAAGGGAAGATCTTGCCTCACAAGCCTGATAGGGTTCTTTGAGGAGGTGACCAGGAAGATCGTTGAGGGTCGTGCAGTGGATGTGGTCTACATGGATTTTAGTAAGGCATTTGATAAGGTTCCGTATGGTAGGTTTCTTCAGAAGGTCAGAGGCCAAGAGATACAGGGAGGCTTGGCAGTGTGGATTCAGAATTGGCTCGCCTGTAGAAAGCAGAGGGTTGTGGTGGAGGGAGTGCATTTGGATTGGAGGACAGTGACTAGTGGTGTCCCACAAGGATCGGTTCTGGGACATCTACTTTTTGTGATATTTATTAATGACTTAGATGAGAGGGTGGAAGGGTGGGTTAGCAAGTTTGCAGATGACACAAAGATCGGCGGTGCTGTGGATAGTGTGGGGGGCTGTTGGAGCTTGCAGAGGGATATTGATAGGATGCAGAGCTGGGCTGACAAGTGGCAGATGGAGTTCAATCCAGAGAAGTGTGAGGTAGCACACTTTGGAAGGCCAAACTCCCAGTCAGAGTACAAGGTAAATGGCAGGATTCTGGGCAGTGTAGAGGAGCAGAGGGATCTGGGGGTTCATATCCACAGATCACTGAAAGTTGCCTCACAAGTAGATAGGGTAGTTAAGAAAGCTTATGGGATGTTAGCTTTCATAAGTCATGGGATCGAGTTTAAGAGCCACAAAGTAATGATGCTTTTCTACAAAACTCTGGTTAGGCCACACTTAGAGTACTGTGTCCAGTTCTGGTTGCCTCATTATAGGAAGGATGTGGAGGCGTTGGAAAGGGTGCAGAGGAGATTTACCAGGATGCTGCCTGGATTAGAGAGTATGGATTATGACTAAAGGGGCTAGGGCTTTAGTCATTGGAGAGGAAGAGGATGAAGGGAGACATGATAGAGGTGTACAAAATATTAAGAGGTATAGATAGAGTGGACAGCCAGCGCCTCTTTCCCAGGGCGCCAATGCTCAAAACAAGAGGACATGGCTTTAAGGTAATGGGTGGGAAGTTCAAGGGAGATGTCAGAGGGAGGTTTTTCACCCAGAGAGTGGTTGGTGCATGAAATGTGCTGCCTGGGGTGGTGGTGGAGGCTGATACATTGGTCAAGTACAGGAGATTGTTAGATAAGCATATGGAGGAATTTAAGATAGAGGGATATGTGAGAGGAAAGGGTTAGATAGTCTTAGGAGAGGTTTGAAGGGCGGCACAACATGGTGGGCCGAAGGGCCTGTATTTGCTGTATTGTTCTATGGTTCTATGGTTCTATGGAAATGATATCAGTGATCTCAGCGAATAAGCATTTGCAGTAACAGGGAAATGGGCAGCAAGTCCATACAGAGTGGAAAAGGGAAATCAGAAAACATTGGTAAACTCATTCACAGGGCAGGTAAGAAAATAAAGCCAGCGCCAGCATTTTGTTGTTGTGACAGTGATAAATATCTGACTAGCAAACACAGTCAGAGAAAGTGACTGATATCTCCAGCAATAAACTGCTTGAGGGATACAATGATTATTGCTCTTATGAATAAGACAGCAGGCAATCTAAAAAGTGTGTTGCCAAATTCTTTTTGTTATACGATGGGATGGCAGTTGAGAAGCATGACTCTAAAACGAGAAGGCATAGGTTTAGAGTAAGGTGTAAGAGGTGTAGCAGGACAGCACAGTGATCGTGTTGGTTTCTTCTGGGTGTCTGATTTCCTCTCACATTGCAAAGACATGTGTGTTGGTAGGTTAATTGGTCACTAGCAAATTGCCCCCAGTGTGTGGGTGAGTGGTATAAACTGGGGGGAGTCGACGAGACTGTGGGGAGAGTAAAAATTGGGATTAAGGTAGGATGAGTGTAAGTGGGTAGTTGATGGTCAGCATGGTCTTGGTGGGCCAAAGGGCCTGTTTCCATGCTGTATCTCATTTTGACTCTAGGAGATCTGAGGGGGAATGATTTTACCCAGAGGGTGTGCTGATCTGGAGTGCCCTGGTGGAGGGAGTGGAGGAGGCAGGTACTCTCACAACACTTGAGAAGTATCTGGATGAGAACTTGAATTGCCAAGGTATGGATGGCTACAGAGCAGGTGCTGGGAAATGGGGTTAGTGTAGGTTGATACTTTGTGGTTGGCAGGGACATAGTGGGCCGAAGGTCCTGCCTTTCTGCTGTGTGACTGGGTAACTGTAGTTGGTGTCACTTTCCAAAATCTGGACATCGAAGATACAAAAGGCATTTATTCTCTTGATGCCAAATGCTGGTCTAAGCCAACAAACTACTGAGTCCACAGTAGTGTAGCGGTTAGTGTAACACTTTACAGCACCAGCGACGCAGGTTCAAATCCAGCCACTGTCTATAAGGAGTTTGTATGTTCTCCCCGTGTCTGCGTGGGTTTCCTCCGGGTGCTCCGGTTTCCTCCCACATTCCAAAGACATACAGGTTAGGAAGTTGTGAGCATGCTATGTTGGTGCCAGAAGCATGGCGACACTTGTGGGCTGTCCCCAGAACACTCTACGCAAAAAGGTGCATTTCACTGTGTGTTTCAATGTACATGTGACTAATAAAGATATCTTATCTTATCTTGATTCCCTGTTTATTCATTGAATTTGTTGAAATGGGGATGGGGAAGTCTACAATGGATGTATAGACCAAGGCAAAGGAGCATACTCATACAGACACACACACACACACACACACACACACACACACACACACACATGCAGCCCGAGTACTGAGTGAGCCCTGCTGGTAACTGAGATTTCCATAGATAGTTTAGCTGGTCTATCACTTTACACTATCAATCGGTGGTAATTGTGCCTCAGAAGGTTATTGGTTCAAGTTCCACGACAATTACCCAGGACAAAAATTCTGGTCTGATGATTCTGAGGAAGTTTGAGGAAACATGCAAAACACGTGAGCCTTTCAAATGGATTTTAAAAATCACAGGAAATGACTTCAAAGAACAGAAGACTTCTTCCTGAGGTCTTGTTCAATATTTATTCCACAATGGACATCACTAAAAACAGATTATGACGTCGTTGCATGTTGTGGGAGTTTGGAGACAGACAAATTCACTGCTGCCTTTCCAACAATACAACAGTGACAACATTTCAAAGGCAGAGGACTGTGAAAATTGTGAACGAAGCCACAAAAATGAAAATCTTTTTCTCTTTATAATAGTTATCTCCTCTTGTTCATACATCTGCAAGTAGCAAGATCTTGACAAACTTCAGGCATGGGCTGCTCAGTGGCAAGTAGCATTCACATCATTAAAGTGCAAGGCAATGGCCATCTTCAATGAGAGAGTCAAACCAACTATCATCTGCATTCAATAGCTTTACTCTTGCCCAGCCCTCATCATCAACATCCTGGGAGACTTTGTTGACCAGAAACACATGTGGACCAGTCAACTCCAATCACACCCAAGAAGATCAACACCATCCAGGACAAACCAACTGATATAAAAACATAAAAAACTGGGAATACACAGCAGACCAGATAATATCTGATCTCCTGTTAAACCTTTCGCCTATCGCCGCAATAGGTCTACAGCAGACGCCATCTCGCTAGCTCTCCACTCCACTCTGGACGACCTGGGCAACTGGACCAAATACGTCAGGCTGTTGGTCATTGACTACAGCTCACTGTTCAACACCATCATCCTCTCAAAACTTATCATCAAGTTCCAAGACCTGGACCTATGTACCTCACTCTGCAATTGGATCCTCAACTTCCTCAATGGGAGACCACAGTCCGTGCAATTGGAAACCTCATCACCTCCTCACTGACAGGAATGAGGTAAATCGGCTGGTTAAGTGGTGTCATAACAACAACCTTGTGCTCAGTGTCAGCAGAACCAAGGAACTGATTATGGACTTTAGCAAGGGAAAGTCAAGCAAACACTCACCAGTCCTCGTTGAACGGAAACACTCGCCAGTCCATCTGCGGTGGAAAGGGTGAGCAGCTTCAATTTCCTGGGTGCCAACATCTCAGAGGACCTATCCTTGGTCCAGCACACAGATGCAACCATGAAGAACATATGCCATTGTCTCTGCTTTCTTAGAAGTTTAAGGAGATTCAGCATATCATCGGAGACTCTGACAAACTTCTACACATGTACAGTGGAACTCCTTCTGAATGGTTGCATCACAGCCTGGTATGGAAACTCCAATGCACAGAAATGCAAGAGACTACAGAGAGTGGTGGACTCAGCCAGTTCCATCACGGTACAGCTCTCCCCACCATTGAGGACATCTACAATAGACTATGTCTCAGGAAGGCGACATCCATCATCAGGGACCCCCACCATCCAGTACATTCCCTTTTCTCACTGCTGCCATCAGGCAGGAGGTACAGGAGCCTGGACCCACACCTCAAGCTTCAACAACAGCTTCTTCCCCACTCCCATCAGGTTCGTGGACTGACCTAAGAAACCCTCACACTACCTCGGACTATTCCTTTACCACTCTCTCAATCTTGCACCAGTGTCACTGTATTTATTTTGGTTTTTATTTTCCACACATGTAAGTTATGTATAATTTAAGTTAATGTAAGTTTATGTTAACTTATGTCTGTCGTGTTTGTAATGTACTGGGCTGCTGCTGCAAAATGCTAATTTTCAGTGTATCAATACACAAAAAAAGTGCTGGAGGAACTCAGCAGGTCAGGCAGCATCTATGGAGGGAAATATGGAGGGCAGGCACAGTAGTGCAGCGGTTAGCATAATGTTATTACAGCACCAGTGACCCAGGTTCAATCCCCGCTGCTGTCTGTAAGGAATTTGTACATCCTCCCCGTGTCTGCATGGGTTTCCTCCAGGTGCTCCGGTTTCCTCCCACATTCTAAAGACGTACGGGTTAGGAAGTTGTGGGCATGCTATGTTGGTGCCGGAAGTGTGGCGACACTTGCGGGCTGCCCCCAGAACACTCTACGTAAAAGATGCATTTCTCTGTGTGTTTCGATGTACATGTGACCAATAAAAATATCTAATCTTATCTTAAATATACAGTCGACGTTTTGGTCCGAGACCCTTCATCAGGACTGGTGAAGGGTCTCAGCCCGAAACATGGACTGTTTATTTCCCTTCATGGATGCTGCCTGACCTGCTGAGTTCCTCCAGCACTTTTTGTGTATTTCTCCAGATTCCAGCATCTGCAGAATTTCTTGTGTCTCTAATTTTCAGTCTATGTCGCCTATGACAATAATAAACTTGAACTTGAACTCTGATGAAGGTTCATTGACCCTAAATTATCACTGATCTGCTGAATGTCTCCAGCATTTTCTGATCTTACTTCAGATTTCTAGCATCCTTAGTTTTTGTGTTTCCCCTTAAATGGCACTCCATCGATCACTCGAAGGATTGATTCCTTCCACCACTGGCTTGGAGTGGCTGCAGTCCACAAATGTACTGTGGTTACCTCCCTAAGCCACTCCAACAGCACCTCCCAAACCCACAACCTCTACTTCCAAGAAGAACAAGAGGTTCAACCATATGGGAACACCACCGCCTGTATGTTTGGTAATTGGTTTATCATGTATCATGGTATAATTAAAAACTTTGTTTTGCATGCCATCCATACAGATCATTTCACCACATCAGTACCTCGAGGTAGTACAAAGGAAAACATAACAGAATGCAGAATAAAGTGTTACAGCTACAGAGAAAGTGCAGTGCAGGCAGATAATAAGGTGCAAGGCAATGATGAGGTGGATTGTGAGATCAAGAGGCTATCTTCTCTAAGTCTTACATTAGTCTGATTTGGAAATCTATTACTATTCCTGTATCATCACTGGGTCTAAATCCTGGAAGTCTCTCCCGAATGACATTGTGGGAGCACCTTCACTAGAAGGCCAACTGCAATTCAGGTAGGCAGCTCGTGGGAAATTAATGGATAGGTGATAAATGCTGGTCTTGCCTGCAACACACAACATGTGAGAAATGAATATATTGTAGCGGTTGCTACCGCGAAATAAAAACAAGACGCTACTCGGAGGATTGCCAAACAAGAACTGGTTTATTTTCCCGCCTTGCGCGGGCCCTTTAAGGGAGACTGTTCCCGCCCAAAACAACCGGCAATGACGTAAGTCCTACGTCATCAAGACTTCCCCGTGCGCGGGTTCTCCCCATCGCTCGGAAAGACGAGGCCCGCCGCCATCTTGGGCCTCGTCGCTCCGACGCCGCGCGACCCGACTGCCGAGCCGGTTCGCCCGACTAAACGATGAGTCGCCACACAACCCCCCCCCCCAGAATCGGCGATACAGTCCCCAAGGTCCGTGGGCTGTGCCAGCTGCCGCTTAGGGGGCCGGCCCCTGCGTCACGGCATTGCAACCTGGACAGGTCGTTGCAGATCCAAATGGGCCGGTTTGAGGCGGTCCGCCGTGAAAACCTGTTCCCTGCCTCCAATGTCCAAAATAAAGGTGGATCCGTTATTCCGTATAACTCGGAACGGTCCCTCATATGGTCGTTGCAATGGCGCCCGAGGTGTGCCCCTACGAACGAAAACGAACTTACAGTCCCGTAGTTCCTTGGGCTGGCAGGATGGGGCTTGACCGTGCCGCGAGGTGGGAATCGGGGCCAAGTTGCCAAGCTTCTCGCGCAGTCTTTGTAGGACTGCTGGGGGTTGTTCCCCTTGGTCCCGAAGGGCAGGTATGAAATCCCCGGGGACAACCAGGGGCGCCCCGTACACAAGCTCAGCTGACGAAGCGCAGAGGTCTTCTTTGGGGGCAGTGCGTATGCCGAGCAGGACCCAAGGCAGCTCATCAACCCAGTTAGGACCCTTCAGGCGGGCCATCAAGGCCGATTTCAGATGGCGGTGAAAACGTTCCACCAACCCGTTTGATTGAGGATGGTAGGCCGTGGTGGTGTGCAGCTGCGTCCCTAGCAGGTTTGCTAATGCAGCCCAGAGACTGGAAGTGAATTGGGTGCCTCTGTCTGAAGTGATGTGGGCCGGAACACCAAAACGTGAGACCCAAGTTGTGAGCAGCTCCCGGGCTCAGGAATCAGTTGTGATGTCAGTCAGGGGGGTTGCCTCAGGCCACGTCGTGAACCGGTCCACAATGGTAAGGAGGTACCGGGCTTCTCTTGAAACCAGCAGAGGGCCCACGAGGTCGACGTGTATGTGGTCGAACCTCCTACGGGTAGGCTCGAACTGCTGTGGTGGGACGTTGGTGTGTCGCTGGATTTTTGACGTCTGGCAGTGCGGACAAGTCCTGGCCCGCTCACTGAGCTGTTTGCGCAGGCCATGCCAGACAAACTTGCTGGCGACCAGTCGGACAGTAGATCTGATGGACAGGTGTGCCAACCCATGTACCGAGTCAAAAACGCGACTCCGCCAGGCTGCAGGGACTATAGGGCGGGGCTGACCAGTCGCAACGTCGCAAAGTAGGGTCCGCTGACCTGGACCAACCAAGAAATCTCGGAGCTGCAGACCCGAGACTGTGGTTCTGTAGCTGGGCAGTTCGTCATCGGCTTGCTGTGTGTCAGCCAGGGCCGTGTAGTCGACACCCAAGGATAGGTTGTGGATGGTTGGTCTGGAAAGTGCATCAGCAACGACATTATCCTTTCCGGAGACATGTTGGATGTCAGTTGTGAATTCGGAAATGTAAGATAAATGTCTCTGCTGACAAGCTGACCAGGGATCGGAGACTTTGGAGAAGGCAAAGGACAGAGGCTTATGATCGGTGAAAGCGGTGAAAGGCCTGCCTTCTAGAAAGTATCGGAAATGCCGGACCGCCAGATACAGTGCTAGAAGTTCCCGATCAAAAGCGCTGTACTTCAGTTCGGGTGGTCTAAGGTGCTTGCTGAAAAATGCCAAGGGTTGCCAGCGGCCTTCGAGTAGCTGTTCCAGTACCCCACCCACGGTGGTGTTGGACGCGTCTACCGTGAGGGCAGTCAGAACGTCAGTCCTGGGGTGTACAAGCATCGTGGCGTCTGCCAGGGCGTCTTTGGCCTTAACGAAAGCAGCCGCAGCCTCGTCAGTCCAGGTGATGTCCTTGCCCTTACCAGCCAGCAGCGAGAACAGAGAGCGCATGATATGGGCTGCTGCAGGGATGAACCGATGGTAAAAGTTGATCATCCAAAGGAATTCCTGTAGGCCTTTGACTGTGTCGGGGCGGGCAAAATGGCGGATAGCGTCCACCTTGGCGGGTAGGGGTGTTGCCCCGTCGCTGGTGATTTTGTGGCCGAGGAAATCGATAGAGTCAAGTCCGAATTGGCACTTGGACGGGTTGATCGTGAGGCCGAAATCGCGGAGGCGGGAATACAGCTGGCGGAGGTGGGAAAGGTGTTCCTGGCGGTTACGGCTGGCGATCAGTATGTCGTCTAAGTAAATGAACACGAAGTCCAGGTCTTGGCCTACCGCATCCATCAGCTGCTGGAAGGTCTGCGCGGCATTCTTAAGGCCGAATGGCATCCGAAGGAATTCGAACAGGCCGAATGGGGTGATAATCGCAGTTTTGGGGACGTCATCCGGATGGACCGGGATTTGGTGGTATCCCCTAACGAGGTCCACTTTGGAAAAGATGCGGGCCCCGTGTAAGTTCGCTGCGAAGTCCTGGATGTGAGGGATGGGATAGCAGTCCGGGGTGGTGGCGTCATTCAGCCTGCGGTAGTCGCCGCAGGGCCTCCACCCTCCGGTGGCTTTGGGGACCATGTGCAGGGGGGAGGCCCAGGGGCTGTCTGACCTGCGAACAATCCCCAGCTCCTCCATGTGACGGAACTCTTCCTTTGCCAGACGGAGCTTGTCTGGAGGTAATCGTCGTGCTCGGGCATGAAGGGGTGGCCCTGTAGTAATGATGTGGTGTCGTACCCCGTGTTTGGGCCTAGAATTTGTAAACGAAGGTGCCAAAATTGATGGGAATTCGGCTAGGAGCTTGGCGAAATCGTCGCCAGAAAGGGAAATGGAGTCCAGGCGCGGGGCTGGTAGGCTGATTTCTCCCAGGGGATAGGTCTGGAGAGTGCTAGAGTGGACCAACCGCTTCCTTCGCAGGTCGACTAACAGGTTGTGGGCCCGAAGGAAATCAGCTCCTAGGAGTGGTCGGGCGACGGTGGCAAGGGTAAAGGTCCAGGTAAAACGGCTGCCGCCAAATTGTAATTGAAGTGTACGGGTGCCGAAAGACCGTATCGTTGTACCGTTGGCGGCATTGAGTAGAGGACCTGGTGGCCTGTCCCGAGTGTCACGGCCGGTCGGGGGCAAAATACTGACCTCCACTCCAGTATCAACAAGGAACTGCCGTCCAGATTTCTTGTCCTGAACGAAGAGGAGGCTCTGTCAGTGGCCAGCCGCCGTAGCCATCAGCGGCGGCTGGCCCTGGCGTTTCCCTGAAACTTGCAGGGTGGGCGGCATCGATGGGCCTCCACACCCCACCTCTGATGGTAGAAGCACAGCTGGTCACCCGTGTCGTCGTCTGCGTTCCTGGGGCGTGGCTGCTCGGTTGCTGGGGCCGGGCGAGGCGGGCGTTGGGCTCGCGGCCTGGTGATTTGACTGACGGACGAACCGCTCTCGCGCTTGGCCCTCCACGGGACATCTGCCCGGGCGGCCACCTCACGGGGGTTGCTGAAGTCGGCGTCAGCTAACAACAAGTGGATGTCATCAGGGAGCTGTTCGAGGAAGGCCTGTTCGAACATCAGGCATGGCTTGTGTCCCTCGGCCAATGCCAGTATCTCATTCATTAGGGCGGATGGGGATCTGTCCCCCAGGCCATCCAGATGAAGCAAGCAGGCGGCGCGCTCACGACGGGAGAGGCCGAAGGTCCGAATCAAAAGGTCTTTGAAAGCCGGGTACTTATCTTCCTCCGGAGGCGACTGGATGAAGTCTCCAACCTGGGCGTCTGTCTCTTGGTCCAGAGAGCTAACCACATGCTAGTACTTCGTGGAGTCGGAGGTGATCTGCTGAAGGTGGAATTGCGCTTCGGCCTGGTCAAACCAGACGCTGGGCCGAAGTGTCCAAAAGGTGGGCAGCTTGAGGGCCACTGCGTTGGCTGCTGCGCTGTCGTCCATTGCACGGGTCCAAAAGCCGTTTGGACCGTTGGGGTCACCAATGTAGCGGTTGCTACCGCGGAATAAAAACAAGACGCTACTCGGAGGATTGTCAAACAAGAACTGGTTTATTTTCCCACATTGCGCGGGCCCTTTAAGGGAGACTGTTCCCGTCCAAAACAACCGGCAATGACGTAAGTACTACGTCATCAAGACTTTCCCGTGTGCGGGTTCTCCCCGTCGCTCGGAAAGACGAGGACCGCCGCCATCTTGGGCCTCATCGCTCCGACGCCGCGCGACCCGACTGCCGGCCGGTTCGCCCGACTAAACGGTGAGTCGCCACAATATAATCAAAAGAAGATACATCATTGAATGTAACATTAGAACGTAGAACATAGAACAGTACAGCACAAAACAGGCCCTTCGGCCCACAACGTTGTGCCGACATAGCTAATCCCTCCTACCTACAGAATGCCCCTATCCCTCCACCTTCCTCTCATTCTTGTGCCCGTCCAAGCCCCTCTTAAAAGCCCCCAATGAATTTGCCTCCACCAGCCCATCAGGCAACACATTCCAGGCATCTACCACTCGCTGAGTAAAAAACGTACCCTTCATGTCTGTTCTGATCCTACCCCCTCTCACCTTAAATGCATATCCTCTGGTATTGGATCGTTCAATAATGGGGAAAAGATATTGCTTGTTCACCCTATCTATGCTCCTCATAATTTTATACACTTCCAACAGATCACCTTATCAGCCTCCGCTGCTCCAGAGAAAAGAGCCCAAGTTTGTCCAATCTCTCCTGATAGCACATGCCCTCTAATCCGGGCAGCATCCTAGTAAACCTCCTCTGCACCCTCTCTAAAAACTCGATATCCTTCCTATAGTGAGGTGACCAGAATTTCACACAATACTCTAAATGCGGCCTAACCAGAGTTCCTGTGATAATTAATTGCATGGAATAGATATGTCTTGGCTTTAATGTCATAAAATCTTCTGATTACTAGATGTCAACGATAAAGAAAGAATGTGGATTTATATAGCACCTTACACATCACCACGTGCACTTTGCAGACAATGAAGTATTTTTGAAGTGTTGTACCGTGGAGAAACACGGCAGCTAACTTGGACACAAGCTTCCACAAATAACAAAAATATCTGGAAAGAGGAGCAGATCGCATGCCTTTTTTTATATGCAAATCATGCATAAGATCACTCGCCTGCATGTTTTAAAGCAACTATGTTGGTTGCCTGAAGGGGAAACAAGACTATGCACTTTTGGCAGTGATTGACCCTGGCACCAGCGTCACTTTGTCTGTCTTATTCTCGTGTGAAGATGCCAGTAACATGCACAATCCTTATCTTTGTCTTATCAGCAGAGATTGGAGAGATAATGTGCAACCTGTGGCCTCCATTTTTCACTCACGGTCAAACTAGGATCAAACTCCACAGCAAGTTATTAGGCAGACCTGAGACTGGGACATTGATGCTCTGACTACTATTCTGTGCATTGCAAATCTCACTGCTGTGCCTCACAACGCTCAGTGAGTAAAATTGCAGCACACGTTTATACTGCAGTCTTCATAAACATACAGATCAGATCAGATTAGGTTATACACCAGGGTGAAATGAAATTCCTTGCTCACATGAAGCTCACATGGTAACTAGTACACATGATATTAATAAATACAACAATAAATACAGTGATTAACTCTAAATAACAGAATCGTGCAAAAATAGTAGTGCAGTCTGAAGTAATGCAAAAGTGACAATAATGGTGTAACCAAGAGGGGTAGGATTCAGAGTCCGAGAACGTGAGAGCACCACTTGGAAGGGAATGTGAAAGAGGTGGTTGGTTCAGAGGTCTGGTAGCAATGGGGAGCTAAGCCGTGCTTGCAGCGATGTGGAGCCCACTTGGGGCATGGGACTCAAACAGCATTGGTGCTGACAGGGTATGGAGGCATGTGCCCACGGGGACCCCAACTCCCGATAGTTCCCCACAATGATGCTTTGGTGGCCATGGAAAGTGTACTTTAAGGCACTGACTCACTTCCCAGCAGTCAGTGTGGGAATAGTGCAGCTCCTGCAACCTCTGCATTTGGCCACCAATGCAGCCAGCGGGGGTGGAAGGAAGAGGGACATGCTAACAGTTTCTTAAAGGTAACTTTCACAAATTTAGCTTTCGTTTTTTGCAATTTCCTGGGTTGGACGTTAGGACTGAGTGCAACATCCATTTAGCGGAACAAAATGAGTGAAATCCAATTTCCAGACAAATCTTTTATTTTTGCCTTTAATAGTTTGTTAGTTTCAAGGTTCCAGCTGGAGATGCAAATTCTTCACCCAGGGGCCGGTGAATCTTTGGAATTCTCTATCCAGATTCAGACTAACTTATTATCATGTTCACCAGGGTGCAATGAAATTCCTTGCTCACGTATAGCTCACAGAGTAAGCAGTATACATGGTAATAATAAGTATCCCGATAAGCACAAAACAGCAGAATGGTACAAACAGGAGGATTCAGCTGTTAGGTGGATTCGAGGCAGAGTTTTGAGGTAGATTAGGTTAGATTAGATATCTTTATGAGTCACATGTTCATCGAAACACACAGTGAAATGCATCTTTTGCAACAGAGTGTTCTGGGGGCAGCCCACAGTTGTCGCCACGCTTCCGGCGCCAACATAGCAAGGCCCACAACTTCCTAACCCGTACGTCTTTGGAATGTGGGAGGAAAGCGGAGCACCCGGAGGAAATCCACGCAGACCCGGGGGAGAACGTACAAACTCCTTACGGACAGCGGCGGGAATCGAACCCGGATCACGGGCGCTGTAATAGCATTACGTTAACCGCTACAAGTAGTAAGGGGAATGAATGGCATTGAGGTGAAAGATCGGTCGTGATCACATTGAATGATGATTCAGACACAAGGAACTGAACAGCCTATGACTGTCTCTATATCTCTTTAATAATTTTGCCCTGTTTTTGTACAAGCACCACAGGTTTGTTTAGAGACACAAGAGACCGCCGATTTGGAATCTGGAGCAAGATAAACTTCTGGAGGAACTGAGCAAGTCAGGCGGCATCTGTGGAAGGAAGTGGACAGTCGACATTTCAGGTCAAGACCCTTCATCTGGACAAAGGTAGAGGGGAGATAGCCATAAAGAAGTGAAGAGAAGAGGTGGGTCAAAACCTGGCAAGTGACAGGTGAGGAGGGGTGATAGGGAGGTGGAAGAGGGATCTACTTTCATGGCATCTATATGCCTATGACAATAAACAAACTTGAAGAGTGGGAATAGAGACAGAGGCTGGGAGGTGATGGGTGGAGGCAGCAAAGGGCTGCGGATGGTGGCATCTGACAGGACAGGAAAGCGGAGCATGGAACCAAATAAGGGAGATTGGGAGGGCAGATGGGAACAGTAGGAGGGAGGGGACCCAGTGGGAGGAGTGTGTGGGTGCTGGGCAGATGGAGCATTTGGAGGAGGGGAAAGAAACAGGGCAATAGGGGGCTGGGGGTGGCTGTAAGAGGAACGATCGATCAATCACTAGCCATACATCCACCTGAGAGAGAACTTTGGTCTAATGGCTTGTCTGAAGTATGGCACCTCTGACATTACTGCCTTCCTTCAACAGTATTCTGTGTGCCAGCTGAGACATTGTGCTCAAGTTCAGGATGAAACTCACGTCCACAGCCGCTTGGCTCAGGAGACTAATGTATGGCAGAAAACTACAGCTGACAATGTAATAGCAAGTGTTTAATTGCAAAATTTGGGATGTCAGTGCCTTCAACACAATCACACAGCCAAGGTTTAGGTTTCAAAACCAAGAGTTTTCATGTGGTGAATCACTGACCATGCCCTTTCACTCAGTGGTAAATACTGATCATTTATCAGTTGAGATGTATGGTAAATCCAGGGTGAAACTTGAATATCTCCATTGTTTATTCGTTTCATTGTGGAGTGACTGTCTGAAAATGTTTCTTCCCTCCAGAGAGTCTATGCAAATGTCCAAAGTTCTCCAAACAGCAGACTCCAGAGGTAACGGCATATTGCAAAAGGTCATTAGTCGCAGAATTCTAAGTAACGGCCTTTGAAACTTGAAACATTTAAACCCTGGAAAAATTATGATTTTTTTTTCTTTGTCTATTGTGTCAGTAAGTATTTCACATTCCTTCCACAAGGATGTATGGGTCCTGAAGAGGGTGCAGAAAAGATTTACAAGAATTATTCCAAGGATGAGGGATTTCAGCTACACCATTAGACTTGAGGAGCTGGGATTCTTCTCCACAAGAGCCAGGAAAGTTGGGAGGAAATATAACAGAACATAGAACATTACAGCACAGTACAGGTCCTTCGGCCCACGATGTTGTATCGACATCTTATCCTGCTCTAAGATCTATCTAACCCTTCCCTCCCACATAGCCCTCCATTTCCCTATCATTCATGTGGCTATCGAAGAGTCCCTAATGTACAGTATCTGCCCCCACAACCTCTGCCGGCAGTACGTTCCATGCACCCACCACTCTCTGTGTAAAAAACTTACCTCTGACATCCCCCCTATACCTTTGTCCATTCACCTTAAAATTATGCCCCCTAATGTTAGCCATTTTCGCCCTGGGAAAAAGTCTCTGACTGCCCACTCGATCTATGCCTCTTATCATCTTGTACACCTCTATCATCACCTCTCATCCTCCTTCTCTCCAAAGAGAAAAGCTCTAGCTCACTCAACCTATCCTCATAAGACATGCTCTCCAATCCAGGCAGCATCCTGGTAAATCTCCTCTGCACCCTCTCTAAAGCTTCCACATCCTTCTTATAATGAGGCGACCAGAACTGAACACAATACTCCAAGTGTGGTCTGACCAGAGTTCTACAGAGATATGCAAAACCATAGCTTTAGAAGATCTGTTCCTTCCCAGGCAGGGTCTTGGGGTTGAGGATGATTTGCTCCAATTCCAGTTCCATGGGTGCTGATGTGGCTGATGAGGCCGATGTGAGACCTGCAGACTCTTCCACAGGTGGGGCAGGAAGAGCTTGATGAGGCAGTGGGGTGGTTAATCTGGGAGGTGGCACACACCTTCCACCCTTTATCCTGGGCTTTGCTAAAACTCGCACTAAAGATGCAGAAGATTGAAAACACGTACCACCAGCTCAAGGAGAGCTTCTATGCCACTGTAATAAGACTCTTGAATGGACTATCTTGTAAAGATGAACTCATGATCTCTCAATCTACCTCATCATGGCCCTTGGGCTTTATTTATCTACCTGCTCTTCACTTTCTCTGTAATTGTAACGTAATATTCTGCATTTTTTCCCTTTTGTACTACCTTATGTATGGAATGATCTGTCTTGATGGCATGCAAACAAAAGCTTTCCACCGTATCACAGTTAATGGGACAACAATAAACACATTACTAATTGAATGGACTTGAGGATCTGAATGTGCCTTTTGCACGGAGTGACTTTGGGGCAGGCATTTCTACAAGTCCATAGGAACATTACACTTCCTCAAGGAGGCTTTGAGAACATCCTTTAATCCTTTGCTCTACCTGCTGGGTAATCTCCTGCCATCATAGAGCTAGTAATAGAGACTCGGGAGCCTGGTGTTGGGCTTATACGCAACATGGTCTGCCCATCAGAGCTACTGTGTGTAATTAGAAAAATAAAAAAAAAAGCCTGCAGATGCTGGAAATCTGAAATAAAAGCAGAGAAAGCCAGAAACACCCAGCAGGTCAGGCAGCGTCTATGGGGAGAGAAACAGAGTTAACACTTCAGGTCTGAGGTTTTGACGAAGGGTCTTTGACCTGAAACGTTAACTCTGTTTCTCTTGCCACAAGTGCTCCCTGACATTTCCAGCTTTTTCTGAGTCTCATTAGGGCTTCATTGCTGGGGATGTTGGCTTGGGAGAGGATGCACCCATTCACTTATAGAGTTCATAAAACTCTGGTTAGGCCGCATCTGGAGTATTGCATTCAGTTCTGGTCGCCCCATTACAGGAAGGATGTGGAGGCTTTGAAGAGGGTGCAAAAAAGGTTTACCAGGATTTTGCCTAAATTAGAGGGCATGGGCTATAAGGAGAGGTTGGACAAACTTGGGTTGTTTTCTCTGGAGCAGTGGAGGCTGAGGGGAGACCTGATAGAAGTTTATAAGACTATGAGAGGCATAGGTAAAGTAGGCAGCTGGTATCTTTTTCTCAGGGTTGAAAAGTCTAATACTGGAGGGCATGCATTTAAGGTTCATGTGCGGGGTAAGTTCTTTACAGAGAGAATGGTGGGTGCCTGGAATGCGCTGCCAGAGGTGGTAGTGGAGCCAAATACTATAAAGAGGTTCTTAGACAGGCATATGAATATGCAGAGAATGAAGGGGTATGGACATTGTGCAGACAGAAAGGATTCGTTTAGCTAGACGTTTAATTAGTTCAGCACAACATCGTGGGCCGAAGGGCCTGTTCCTGTGCTGTACTGTTCTGTGTTCTATGTTCTATTGGGCTGTCTATCCTTCCAGTGGATTTGGAGGATTTTGTAAAGACAACATTCAAGGCATCTCTCCAATGCCTCTTGCAGGTGGTCTACCCACAAAAGGGATCACTGCTGCCTGCTCAACTATGAGTTTTGTGTCAAGTTAATGGTCTTGAGCTTCAGTCTCTTTTTTTCCCCAGACAGCCAATGACTATGTTGACACACCAAGTCAATGGAGAAGTTCGTCAGTGTTGTCCACGCCCATTGAGAGGTGGCTTACAAGATATGGAAAGTATTCCATGTCTCATCATAGATGTTTATTGTTCAGGATGTTGTTGATAGGTTGTTGAGAGGATCTTTGTTTTGCAGATGTTAAACATCAGTCCCATTTCCTATATGGTCAGTGAACAAGTCAACCATTAATTGGAGCTCATCCTCCGAACATTTGCATGTACAAGCATCATCTCTGTACAGCAGCTCAATGAGTGAAGTTAGGGTGACCTTGGTTCTGGAGTAAAGTTGATGTGGATTGACCAGTTTCCCATTTGTGCTGTAGATTAACTCCACTTCAGTAGCAAGCCTAGTGACGTAGAGTATTGTGGTGAGGAAGATGGAGAAAGGTGTTGGGATGATGACACAGCCTTGCTTGACACCTGCCCTTGCTGATATTGGGTCTGTTACGGACTCATTGGTTAAGTTCATGGCCTTAAAGCCATCATGAGCCAGGTGCAATGGAGACAAATTTCTGGCAGGGGTCAAATTTGAAGAATGTTCCAGCACCATCCAGATCGAGAGAGTCAAAAGCTCGTGTGAGGTTTACAGTGTGGAACAGAGGCAGGTATGAAGCTGGGATATGGGAAATGGAAAGAAGTCCTTCCCTTTACAGATGCTTCAATGACCAGGAGACACAAATTTAAAGCTTTGGGCAAAGGATACAAGGGGGACATGAGGAAAAACACTTTTAATGGAGGGCAGTTGTGTCCACAATTCACTGCCTGTTGGAATATTGGAAACAGAATCAATCACGGCCTTCAAAAGGGAATTGGATAAGGACTTGAGGGAAAAAAATCTTGCAGAGCTCTGGGGAAAGAGGAGTGGAATGGGATTGACAGTCTTGGTCTTCCAGGAACCAACATGAAACAATGATTTTACAATATGATTCAACAAAATGAAACATGTTTTGGTCAGAATGGTGGAAATGTTTCATAGCAGTCTCATTAACTCCACTACTTTCAACGCACACTGATGAATATATTGGTCCAATCCGAAAGACTGAGCAAAGGACCAACAACTTGCATCTTTAATATAGAAAAACATCCCCAAGCCTGAATGATTATCAAAGCAAATTTACCAAATAGCTGCATAGAGAAACATTAGAGAAGGTGTACAAAGTTCAGTCAGAGGAGTAGGTTACAAAGAACAAGAGGAGGTGAGATAGAGAGGTTTGAAAGTTTCAGAGTTTTGGATCTTGAGGCCTGAGAGAAAATGGCATCAGTATTGGAGTGATTAAAATCAGAGATGTGTGAGAACATAGAACACTACAGCACAGTACAGGCCCTTCAGCCCACAATGTTGTGCCAACATTTTATCCTGCTCTAAGATCTATCTAACCCTTCCCTCCCACATAGTCCCCTCCCATTTTTCTATCATTCATGTGTCTATGTAAGAGTCTCTTAAATGTCCCTAATGTATCTGCCCCCACAACCTCTGCCGGCAGTGCGTTCCACACACCCATCACTCTCCGTATAAAAAACATATCTCTGACATCTCCCTTATACCTTCTTCCAATCACCTTAAAATTATGCCCCCTTGTGTTAGCCATTTTCGCCTTGCGAAAAAGTCTCTGACTGTCCACTCGATCTATGCCTCTTATCATCTTGTACACCTCTATCAAGTCACCTCTCATCCTCCTTCTCTCCAAAGAGAAAAGCCCTCACTCACTCAATCTATCCTCATAAGACGTGCTCTCCAATCCAGGCAGCATCCTGGTAAATCTCCTCTGCACCGTCTCCAAAGCATCCACATCCTTCCTATAATGAGGCAACCAGAACTGAACACAATACTCCAAGTGTGGTCTAACCAGAGTTCTATAGAGCTGCAACATTACCTCGTGGTTCTTGAACTCAATACCCCAGCTAATGAAGTCCAACACACCATACGCCTTCTTAACAACCCTATCGACCTGCACGGCAACCTTGAGGGATCTATGGACGTGGACCCCAAGATCTATTTGTTCCTCCACACTGCTAAGATTCCTGCCATTAACCTTGTATTCTGCCTTCAATTTCGATCTTCCAAAGTGCATCACTTCACATTTTTCTGGGTTGAACTCCATCTGCCATTTCTCAGCCCAGGTCTGCATCCTATCAATGTCCTGTTGTAATCTACAGCAACCTTCTACACTATCCACAATACCACCAACCGTCGTGTCATCTGCAAACTTACTTACCCACCCTTCCACATCTTCATCCAAGTCATTTTAAAAAATCACAAAGAGCCGGGGTCCCAGAACAGATCCCTGTGGAACATCACTGGTTACCGACCTCCAGGCAGAATGTGCTCCACCTACCACCACCCTCTGTCTCTTATGGGTGAGCCAATTCTGAATCCACACAGCCAAGTTTCCCTGGATCCCTGTGAAGACACAAGTGCAATGAAAAGCTTACTTGCAGCAACATCACAGGCACATAGCAACATATAAACAGCATTCACAAGAAAAACATAAATTAAACACAACTAGAACAAAAAAGAACAAAGTCCATTTTAGCGCAAAATGATCAAGGTGTTCATAGTGTTGCTAAATTCTAGTGATTAAGGTTGTTCAGGTTGGTTCAAGAACTGAATGGTGGAAGGGAAGTAGTTGTCCTTCAACCTGGTGGTGTGGGACTTCAGGCTTCTGCACCTCCTGCTCAATGGTAGCTGCAAGAAGATGGCATGGCCCGGATGATGGGGGTCTTTAATGATGGATGTTGCCTTCTTGAGGCAACATCTCCTGTAGGTATTATCAATGGTGGGGAATGGTGGTGACAATGCGAGGAAGAGGTTTTTTTATGCAACAGCAATACTCAAGTCACTGCCTGAATGGGTGACGGAAACAGAAACAATCAGTGTTTTCAAAATGGAATTTGAGGGAAAATAATATGCAGTGCAACGAGGCGAGAGCAGGGAATGGGATTGCCCTACCAAGAGCAAACATGAACTTGCTGGGCTGAATGGCCTCTTTCTTTTCTGGAAAGATGCTATGATTCTTTGGAGTCAGTAGAGTTGAATTCCTAACGTAGAGTACAACATGGAATTGCTGTAATATTGCACATTTAGCACCATTTCTACCTGTAAGTAGCGAAAGGGCTTACGGTGCACTATTGAACGGTTTCCTTATACAATGAGATGGACTATGACTTCACGATCTACCTTGTTGTGACCTCGCACCTTATTGCACTGCACTTTCTCTGTAGCTGTGACACTTTACTCTGTACTATTATTGTTTTTACCTGTACTACATCAATGAACTCTGTACTGACTCAATGTAACTGCACTTCTTAATGAATTGACCTGTACGATCGGTTTGTAAGACAAGTTTTTCACTGTACCTTGGTACAAGTGACAATAATAAACCGATACCATAAAAGAGTAATGAAGGGAGAAGAAGTGAAAGGAAGGTCCCAAGGAAGTGTAAAAAGCAGAAATATTCCTGGCCTCTGCTGTTTGGAGAAAGTGGGAGTGGTGGTTATATCTGCCACTGTAAATTCAGTTTAGAAATCAAGGAACTTCATTGCACCCTGTTGTATATGGCAATAAACTAATCTGTATCTGAATCCAAGTGCGATGGTGTAAAGCATGTTCCAGACTGCCTACCACTCCATTTTGCACCGAAGATCTTCCTCATTGCCTGAGGGTGGAAACGGAAAGAGAAAGAACAGATTCTTCTCCTAAAATACCCATTGGAATAGATTGATGTCCATCCATTTAATTACTGGCTTGAGTTGAGCGACTCTTGCTTGATGCCCGATGTGCTTTTATGTTCTGGACACATTTTGTAAAATGCAGTCATCATCAAGATGTTTGCACAAGTATCATAATATACCTTTATAAAAATCAATCCAGCCCATGGAATTGGTTAGATTACCTGTAGAGTATTAAGTGTGGTGTAAAGTACAATGAGAACCAATAAAACTAAATCAGAAAATTTGCATTATATATGTCCATTAAATGCGCCATTCCCTGCTGGAAGTATTTTATGGGAAGGGTTTGGTTAAATGTTAAGTTGTAAAGCCACCATTTACAGCCAATATAGGTTAAATCTGCTGAAGCTTTCTCATTTTCTGGTCATAAATGTTAGAATGACAGTGTTTTTGTGTATTATGTAACTCGATAAATATAACGTGGTCCCACTATAGTCTGGTTGACCAATACTGCTGAGGTTTAGCATCTTGTGCAAGTCAGGAAGAGCACATCTTTACATATGTGTTAAAATTGGACAGAAAGTCAAAGTTACTCATTGTAGCCATGGTTAATTGTTATAGTAGACTTCCACCTTTGCGGTTTAGTAATAGTGATCACAGATCAAAACAGACTGACAAGCAGAAAGCTTGACAATAATTAAGCAACCGTACCCAAGAAAGTGAGATGGGAGAGGCTGAATTGGAATCCAAAGTTCTAAAAACATATGTAAACTATATTAAGAGATTCTTGATAGGAATAAAAACCAAAGAAATCAAAGACCCCACCCACCACAGACATTCTCTCTTCTCCCCTCTTCCATCGGGCAAAAGATACAAAAGCCTGAAAGCACGCGCTACCAGGCTCAAGGACAACTTCTATCCTGCTGTTATAAGATTAATGAATGGTTCCCTGGTACGATAAGACGGACTCTTGCCTCATAATTATGACCTTGCACCTTATTGTTTATCGGCACTGTACTTTCTCTGTAGTTGTGATGCTTTATTCTGCATTCTGTATTTTTTTACCTTGTACTGCCTTGATTGATCTGTATGAATGGTGTGCAAGACAAGTTTTTCACTGTACCTCGGTACAATTGACAATAATAAACCAGTTCTGATAGCAATAATAAAAAAAATTACTAGAATAATCTATACCATCAGCATCAACTTTTCTTAAGTATATTAAAGAGTTTAGGGTGATAAAGGAAACCATTAAAAGCAGACACTAGCAAGACGGCGATGAATAATACATAAGAGCAGACTTGATAACTGGGTACTCTGCTTCTATTTCTGCAATAAAAACGGAAGGTACTTCCCAGAAATCTGATCAATTTATGTTAAAAAATGCTAATGAACTAAAATGATGGACATATGTGTCAGCCATGGCTTCGCTTGTGGTAGCATTGCCTCTGAGTGAGAAGGTGAGAGAGTTCAATGCAGTTAGAGTTGTTACCTATCAGGTGAGTTGGAAAATCAAGGCCCCTTCCCTTTGTCACCTCCACCTACCACCTCCCGGCCGCTGTCGCTATTTCCACTCTCCCCTCCTCCATCTGCCCGTCACCCACGCCCCCCACCCGTATCACCTATCGGTTACCAACTCTTGCTTCACCCCTCCCCCTCACCTTTTTATACTGGCTACCTCCCTTTTATCTTCCAATGCGGATGAAGGATCTCGACCCGAAATGGCAACTGTTCACTTCCCTCCCCAGGTGCTGCCTGACCCACAAGAGTTCCTCCAACAGTTTGTTTTTCTCCCCTTCCACTCTATCAGTTGAACGTAACAAAAACATGACATTATTTCAAAAGACATACATGAGACTGCAGCTGCTGTAATCTGAAGTGAAAAAAAACAAACTGCTGGAGGAACTCAGTGGGTCAGTCAGCATCCGTGGGGGGAAAGACATAGTCGACATTTCGGGTCGAGACCTTTCTGGCCCGGACTTATTTCAAAGTCAGTGTTGAACCCGGGTCACTGGGAGCTGTGAGGCAGCAGCTCCACCTCTTGCACTGTCTTGACTTTACTGTTGCTGCATTGGACTTGTTAGCACCCTCAGAACCCACAAAACCAGACTGAAGGAAGTTATCCTCAATCCTAAGGAACTGCCTAACCTTCTACTTGAACATAGAAAATAAAACAGTACAGCGTAATACAGGCCCTTCGGCCCACAATGTTGTGCTGACCTTTAAACCTCACCTAAGACTATCTAACCCCTTCCTCCCACATATCCCTCTATTTTAAATCCTTCCATATGCTTATCTAGCAATCTCTTGAATTTGACCAATGTACCTGCCTCCACCATCAACCCAGGCAGCGCATTCCATGCCCCAACCACTCTCTGGGTAAAAAACCTCCCTCTGATATCTCCCTTGAACTTCCCACCCATTACTTTAAAGCCATGCCCTCTTGTAGTGAGCACTGGTGCCCTGGGAAAGAGGCGCTGGCTGTCCACTCTATCTATTCCTCCCAATATTTTGTACGCCTCTATCATGTCTCCTCTCATCCTCCTTCTCTCCAAACAGTAAAGCCCTGGCTCCCTTAGTCTCTCCTCATAATGCATACTCTCTAAACCAGGCAACATCCTAGTAAATCTCCTCTGCACCCTTTCCAACGCCTCCACGTCCTTCCTATAATGGCTGTTATCTACCATTCTTCAAAATATTGCCTTGGAATCCACATGTCCTCTATATCTATGCTCCTCCAAACAGTGCAACACTTCTTCAGTATTATATTGGCCTGTCTATCTTGACTTTTATGCTTCTGTCTCAATTTATGCCTCAACTCAGAAGCAAGATTGCTATCACGCATTAGCTTTGCGTTCTTCCATCATAATATCAAAAGCAGCTGCAATGTACAGTCATCAAAATAAAATGGTGCTGATTAGGAAGACAAAGGGGGGGGATGGTGTCGGGGAGCAGGGGTCTGGAAGGAGAGGGCAACAAAGAGAAAGTTTACAAGAGGGATTTTGAATGTGGACGGTGAGCTTGCAATTGATATCCAGTTTTGGAAAGGGATCTCAAATGGCCTCAGAGCTCTGAGACGACCAGTGAAGAGAGGAAGTGAATTCTGAAGGCTCTCCTTCTAAGCCAAACATTGATCCAAACATTGAATGAACTTCTACAATAGAGTTGCTCCGGTCACCGCTCCATTTAACAAAAAAGCACTGTACGCACATTCATCAAGTTTTCCACAAGGGAGCTGTAAACATGTTCACTTCCAACAAATCTGCCGCATCATTAGGTACAGTGAAGAGGGCAGTCACAGCAATATTAACAGTGCACCACTGAAAGGTCTAGACAGGGAGAAGCAGGCTTTATGGACAGGAGGGCTTACAGATAATATTTTTAAGGAGGGAATTATTTCAATGTGGAATGCATAGTTTGAAAGGGAGTAACAATCAGATCCAATGGTAGCTTTAGAGAGGGTGCAGAGCAGGTTTACTAGGATGTCGCCTGGATTAGAGGGCATGTGCTATCAGGAGAGGCTGGACAAACTTGGGATCTATTCTCTGGAGCGGCGGAGGCTGAGGGGTGATCTGTTGGAGGTGTATAAAATTATGAGGGGCATAGATAGGGTGGACAAGCAATACCTTTTTCCTATTAATGAGTGATTCAAAACCAGAGGGTATGGATTTGTGAGAGGGGATAAGTTCAGAACAGACGTGAGGGGTGCGTTTATTACTGAGAGAGTGGTGGATGCCTGGAATGCATTACCTGATAGAGTGGTGGAGGCAAATTCATTGGGGGCTTTTAAGAGGGGCTTGGATGGGCACATGAATGAGAGGAAAATGGAGGAATATGGGCATTCTGTAGGTAGGAGGGATTAGCTATGTCGGCACAACATTGTGGGCCGAAGGGCCTGTTCTGTGCTGTTCTATGCTCTGTTCTATGTTCTAGCTTACAAAAGAGGATCAGATTCTTATAGCCAAGACAAAATGTTGCAGTGCTTTGGGCCAAGAGGGGAGTAGTGAGAACCACAGCAAACCAACTACCCTCGCTCTATGCTGTAGGTTCCCATGTTCTTCAGATCAGATCAAATTAATTTATTGTCATATACACCAGGGTGCAATGAAAGTCCTTGCTCCCATGGTACACATGGTAATAATCAGTACAACAAGTACAGTGATGAGTGCAAAAAACCATACAATGGTGCAAAGATAGTAGCGCAAACTGAGAGTGGAAAAAGAAATGCTAAAGTGACATTTACGGAAGAGGTAGGATTAAGGGTTCGAGAACCTGGCAGCACCACCAGGAAGGGGATGTGAAAGAGGTGATTGGTTCAGATGTCTGACAGCAGTGGGGAAGAAGCTGTCCTTGAGTCTGGTCATCTGGGCTTTCAAGCTCCTGAATCTTCTCCCAGAAGGTAGAAGAGAGAAAAGGGAATGTCCAGGGTGGCAGGCGTCCTTGACAACACTGTTAGCCTTCCTGATGCAACACACCGTGAAGATGGACTGGGCTGTGTTTACCTCTGTCTGCAGATTCTGTCAGTCCAGAGCAGAGCAGTTGCCATACCAGGCCTACGTTTGCAAAGCTTCCAAAGCAAAGCAAAGCACATGAATGATAGAAAAGTGGAGGGTTATGTGGGAGGGAAGAGTTAGATAGATCTTAGAGCAGGATAAAATGTGGGCCAAAGGGCCTGTACTGTGCTGTAATGTTCTATGTTCTGCGTTCTATGTTCATCTACTGAAACATGCAATAAGATGGTCCATGCACTCAACATCCGCTAGAATTTGGCATCCTCTACCACACTGCTTCCCTTGTACAACACTCAATAAAGATTCATGGCAAGATCCTGGAAAAAGTGGACCGCTCTTATATCTTGGGAGCTACCTCTCCGCAAAGATAGACATTGATGATAAAATTCACCATCACCTTCAATGCACCAGCCTTCGGTTGTGTGAGGAAAAGGATGTTTGAAGATCAGAACCTTAGACCTGGCACAAAACATGATCTGCCAGGCAGCAGTCATCTCTGCCCTCCTCTTTGGTTCCATGACCTGGATTCCAGTCGGTACCACACAGTAGAGGAAAAATACCATCAAGATGTTGTGAGTAAATCCTCCAAACTCACTGGAAGGAGAAGCAAACCAATGTTCACATCCAGTACCAGGCCAACATCCCCGGCATTGAGGCCCCAGTTACACTCAGTCAGCTCCATTTGGGAGTCCATGGTGTTTGTATGCCCAACCCCAGATTCAGAAAGCAAGAAGTTTATTCTGAGCTCAGTCATGGTAAAAGTTGATCATTCAGACAGTGGGAACAATTAAAGGATGTGAGGATAGGTTGAGCGAGCTGGGGCTTTTCTCTTTGGAGAGAAGGAGGATGAGAGGTGACTTGATAGAGGTGTACAATCAAGTCCTATTCAATCTATTTTTCTTTTAACCATCGAGAATTGACTCAGCTTTTTCCTTATGGAGAATGAAGGGAGTAACATGCTTTCGAGATTTATTCATTGATAACTGTTTTTAATCTTTTGAACAGTTGTCTAATAAATACAATCCACCTAGATCACGTTTTTTTCGATATTTACAGGTAAGAAATTTTTTAAAAGTTACTTTACCTTCTTTTCCGACACCATATAAAATTGAAATTATGGAAAAAATTTTAGGTTTTAATCCTCATCAGAGGGGCCTGATAGCAATAATTTATGATCGGATTATGAAAATACGTTCAGAGGAACTTGATAAAATTAAGAACGAATAGGAAAGAGAACTCCAGATACTTTTACCTACAGAGACATGGAAGAAAATTCTTCAATTAGTTAATACATCTTCAATGTGTGCTGGACACTCTTTGATACAGTTTAAGGTGGTTCACAGGACCCATATGTCCAAGGACAAGTTAGCCCGTTTTTATCATCATATAAATCCTATATGTGACAGATGTAATTCGGAGGTGGTTTCCCTGACACATATGTTTTGGTCCTGTCCCCTTTTGGAAAAATATTGGAAAGACATTTTTAACATTATTTCATCTGTATTGAACATTGATTTACAACCTCATCCTATTACTGCAATTTTTGGGTTACCAATGATGGAATCTCGCCATTTATCTGCTTCCGCTCATCGTATGATCGCCTTTGTCACATTAGTGGCCAAGCGATCCATTTTGTTCAAATGGAAGGATCCAACACCTCCCACCACTTTTCAGTGGTTTTCTCAAGCTATAGCATCTTTAAACTTAGAAAAAATTAGGAGTGGTACTGTTGATCCTTCGCTTAAATTTGAGGAAGTTTGGAGTCCATTTATTCAATATTTCCATATGATATAAGCAGACCTTTTTCAGATCTCTTTCAATAACCCTTGAATACAGAGGAGCGGAGTTGACGACATAATAATTTTTTTTTCATTTTAATTGAAGAAATATCAGTCCAGTTTTTTCTGAAGTTTTTGGGTTTTTGTTTGGTTTATTATCAATATTTTTTTTGATTTCGGGGTTCTCTTTTCATATAATTAAATTTCATTTCTTTTCAATCTTCCCTTTTGTATTCGTTCACTTAATAAGAGAGCGGGAGGTCTGGGTTACTTTTTTTCTACTCGTGATTATATATATTAACTGTTATGATTGCTATCCTGATCTCTTTGCACCATGTGTATAGTTACTAATGTTATATATATTATTTTGTACTAATTTGAAAATTAATAAAAAGATTGAAAAAGAAAAAGAAAGAAAGACAGAGGTGTGCAAGGTGATAAGAGGCATAGATCGAGTGGACAGTCAGAGACTTTTTCCCAGGGCGACAATGGCTAACATGAGGGGGAATAAATTTAAGGTGATTGGAGGAAGGTATGGGGGGGATGTCAGAGGTAAGTTTTTTTACACAGAGAGTGGTGGGTGCTTGGAACGCACTGCCGGCAGAAGATGTGGGGGCAGATACATTTGGGATATTTAAGAGACTCTTAGATAGGCACATGAATGATAGAGAAATGGGGGGCTATGTGGGAGGGAAGGGTTAGATAGATCTGAGAGCAGGATAAGATGTTGGCACAACATTGCGGGCCAAAGGGCCTGTACTGTGCTGTAGTGTTCTATGTTCTATGTGCTTTAAGCCTCCTTGATAAAATATAACACCCCCACTATCTCCTGGAAATTCCTGGCCCGTAACAGGGCAAAGTGGAGAAAGAGCATTCAGATGTATCTAGGACCTCGAGTGCTGTGTAAGTGGTAGGTGAAAGACACCTGATCACAAACTACCCATCTGCCCACCCCATCAGACACCTTGTCCCATCTGCATTACCCACAATGGCCTCACCAGTTACGTCAACTACAATGGGTCAGAGCACAGGAAGGATATGGAGGGCTTAGTGACATGGTGTCGTGACAACAACTTTTCCCTCAATGTCAACAAAAAAAAAGAGCTGGTCATTGACTTCAGGAAAGGGGGCGGTGTACATGCACTTGTCTACATCAACGGTGCTGAGGTCAAGAAGGTTGAGAGCTTCAAGTTCCTAGGAGTGAACATCACCAACAGCCTGTCCTGGTCAAATCACGTAGATGTCACAGCCAAGAAAGCTCGCCAGCACCTCCACTTCCTCAGGAGGCTGAAGAAATTCAGTTTGTCTCCTTTGACTCTCACCAACTTTTATCGATCACCATAGAAAGCATCCTATCTATAACAGATGGCAGACTTTTCAATCTTGCCTGTCTCAAGTCCAAAAACAAGACATCCATGAGTTCCCTCATCGAATTCCAATATGCAGACGACAACTGTGTTGCAGTTCTCTCAGAAAACCACCTACAACAGATTCTGACTGCCTTCAACCATGCGTACACGAAACTTGGACTTACCATCAATTCCAAGAAGTCTCAGATCATCTACCAACCATCAACAACTGCGACAAATCGGATAGAACCATCAATCCAACTTGGCGAAACAACCCTGGAAAATGTGGACCACTTTCCATATCTTGGAAGTTACCTCTCCTCCAATGTACGTTGGTACAAGTGACAATAATAAATCAATACCAATACCAAAACATCAGAACCCATAAACCAGAGCAGAAGCAAGTTATCCTCATTCTTGAAGGACTGGCTAAGAAGAAGAAGGATACTTTTACAAATTACTGAAGTTCTAAGGAAGGAAGTCTAAATGCAAAGTTTACAATCTGCTGAAATAGCCTCTCTCATATAGAACATAGAACAGTACAGCACAAGAACAAGCCCTTCAGCCCAGAATGTCTGTGTCAACCATGATGCCTATTTAAACTGCAAATCTGCCTGCTCATGGTCTATATCCCTCCATTTTCTGTTCATGTGCCTGTCTAAATGCCTTTTAAACATTGCTGTTGTATCTGCTTCCACCACCTCCACTAGCAGCACATTCCGGGCACCTATCACTCTCTGTGTAAAACACTTGCCTCGTAAATCTCCTTCAAACGTTCCCTCTTCCACCTTAAACCTATCTAAAATTTGACATTTCCACCCTGGGAAAAAAACTCTGACTATCCACTCTACCTATGCCTCTCATAATTTTATAAAGTTCTATCATGTCACCCCTCAGCCTCTGCGCTCCAGAGAAAACAAACCAAGTTTCTCCAAAATCTCCTCATAACTAGTACTCTCCAATCCAGGCAGCATCTTGATGAACCTCTTCGGCACCCTTTCCAAAACCTCCACATCCTTCCTGCAATATGGAAGGTGACTCTCTGGTTGACAGATCCTAAATCCCCAACATAAAAATGCATATCCCGCATCCAACCTTCTTGGACTTTGGACCAATGTGTTCTGAGTTCCCTTGGGTAGTAGATGTGTAAATTGTTGCATGACTTTTTCTTCAAAATTATTTGGATTGCAACCATTTATGACTTTTGCTCTTCCCAGCACAACTGAGGCCCCTTGGCTAAGACCAGAGGGTCATCAAGTTATACAACATGGAAACAGGCCCTTCACCTCAACAGGTCCATGCCGACAAAGATGCCCATCCAAGCTCGTCCCATTTGCCCACATTTGTCCCAAATCCCTCTAAACCTTTCCTATCTATGTACCTGTCCAAATGTTTTTTCAATGTTATTGTTGTACCTGAAACCACCATTGCTCTGGCTGTTAATCCACCAGGAAGAGGCTCTGAAGTCAAAATGTTATTCAGAGCAGGAAGATAAAACATTTGAAACTTATAGCCTTCTCCTGCATTTGTTCCCAAAGAACGTTGTTTTCAATTATATAACATCTTTTATATGGGCCAAACATGGGCCAATGGGACTAGTCTGGTGGGCACCATGGTCGGCATGGACGAGTTGGGATGAAGGGCCTGTTTCCATGCTGCATTACTCTAGAATTCTAAGACCTCAGCTCATACCAGCCAATCAGATATAATTAAAAGTCACTTAGACAGGAACATGGATAGGAAAAGTTCAGAGGGATATGGGTCAAACACGGGAAAATGGAACTAGCTTAGATGGGAATCTTGGTCGGCATGGAATAGTTGGGCCGAAGGGCCTGTTTCTGTGCTGCGTGTCTCTATGACTCTAAATACTGTTGAAAACAAGACACTAAATTTCCATAAACAGTTAATCGTAAGAAAATTTACATCACTCATCCTGATTCAGGAACAAATATTTCCCAGGACACTGGGGAGGACTCCCCTACTATTCTTCAAAAGGTGACCTTTATATTGAGTAATTCACAATGAATTACTCTGTTGTGATTACTTGGAACATAGAACATAAAACAATTACAGCACAATTCAGGCCCTTCAGCCCACAAATCTGTGCCGAACATGTCCCTACCCTAGAAATTCCTAGGCTTACCCATAGCCCTCTATTTTACTCAGCTCCATGTACCAATCTCTTGAAAGACCCTATCGTATCAGCCTCCACCACCGTTTCTGGCAGCCCACTCCAACACAGTCACCATTCTCTGAGTAAAAAACTTACCCCTGACATCTCCTCTATATCTACTCCCCAGCACCTTAAACCTATGTCCTCTTGTGGCCACCAATTCAGCCCTGGGGAAAAGCCTCTGATTATCTACCCTATAAATACCTCTCATCATCTTATACACCTCTATCAGGTCCCCCATCATCCTCCGTCTCTCCGAGGAGAAAAGGGCAAGTTCCCTCAACCTGCTTTCATAAGGCATGCTCCGCATCCCAGGCAGCATCCCTGTAAATCTCCTCTGCACCCTCTCTATGGCTTCCACATCTTTCCCGTAGTGAGGCTACCAGAACTGAGCATAATACTCCAAGTGGGGTCTGACCAGGGACCTATATAGCTGCAACGATACCTCACGGCTCCTAAATTCAATTCCCCGATTGATGAAGTACAATACACTATATGCCTTCTTAACCACAGAGTCAACCTGCGCCGCCGCTTTGAACATCCTATGGACTCGGACCCCAAGATCCCTCTGATCCTCCACACTGTCAAGAGTCCTACCATTAAGACTATATTCCGCCAACATACTTGGTGAATCTTTTTAAGGTCAAATGTAAATTACAATCACAATAAGAGTTAACTATCTGCTAATTGCTGTTGTAAAATATTCTGTCATTTGTAAATCTCCAGATCGTCCCCATAGTTAGCACAATCCAAAGGTCCTCTGGTTGAAAATGTCCTGATAAGAGAATCTGACAGATGTAGAATTATGGAGTCTCAGACAGAAGTTCTGCACCTTTGATACATTGTGCCTCTGCTGATTTGTTGAAACGATATCTTATTTACCACCACATCCCTGCTTTTTCCCATACACCTGTAAGTTAGTCCCTTCCCTGTGCAAACCCAATTGCCCCTTGAAAGTTCTGTGGTGTCTGCTCTCATCACTCTTTCAGACACAAGAGGTTCTGCAGATGTTGGAATCTGGAGCAATACACACAAAGTGCTGGAGGAACTCAGCAGGTCAGGCAGCATCCATGGAGGGAAATTAACAGTCAATGTTTCAGGTCGAGAACCTTCATCAGGACTGACTCTTTCAGACACTGTGTTCACATGTTAACACCCTTTGCGTTAAATCTGCTAAATTGACAAATAAAAATGAAAGGTCCTTGGTTTGAAATATTAACTCTGTTTTTCTTTCCGCTGATGCATCCTGACCTGCTGAGTGTTTCGATCATTTTCTGTTGTTATTTAAATTATGGCAAAAGGTCATTGACCTCAACATAAGCTCTGTTTCTCTTCCCACAGAGATCTGCTGGTCTGCTGAGTACCTCTAGCATTTTATGCTTTTTTTCTACTTATTTTCCTTTCATCTACTTTCCAATAGTATGTATATATATAAATGACGCATAGATACTGATCTGTGTGCCAGATGAAACAGATTCCTCTGTGCTTTATCAAACATCTTATAATTTTGAATACCTTCACTAGGTCTCCTTTTAATGTGCTCTGGTCTAAGGAGAACCATCTCAAATTTTATAGCCTCTCCAAACTCAATTCTCTGAAATAGTATGTTCATGCTTGTGAAGTTATTGGTAATGGATTAGCAGCACATTTGAACATAGAACATTCACAGCACAGTAAGGCCCTTCAGCCCACGATGTTGTGCCAACATTTTATCCTTCTCTATCTAACCCTTCCTTCCCACATAGCCCTCCATTTCTCTATGTGGCTATCCAAATGTCCCTAATGTATCTGCCCTTACAACCTCTGCTGGCAGTGCGTTCCATGCACCCACCACTCTCTGTGTAAAAAAGTAACCCCTGACATCCCCCTTATACCTTCCTCCAATCACCTTAAAATTATGCCTCCTCGTGTTAGCCATTGTCGCCCTGGAAAAAAGTCTCTGACTGCCCACTCGACCTATGCCTCTTATCATCTTGTACACCTCTATCAAGTCACCTCTCATCCTCCTTCTCTCCAAAGAGAAAAGCCCTAGCTCACTCAACCTATCCTCATAAGACATGCTCTCCAATCCAGGCAGCATCCTGGTAAATCTCATCTGCACCCTCTCTAAAGTTTCCACATACTTCCTATGATGAGGCAACCAGAACTGAACACAATACTCCAAGTGTGGTCTAACCAGAGTTCTATAGAGCTGCAACATTACCTTGCGGCTCTTGAACTCAATACCCCAACTAGTGAAGGCCAAAACACCATATGGCTTCTTAACAACCCTATCGACCTGCATGGCAACCTTGAGAGATCTATGTATATGGACCCCAAGATCCCCCTGTTCCTCCACACTGTTAAAGCTCCTGCCATTAACCTTCAAATTCAACCTTCCAAAGTGTATCACTTCACACTTTTCTGGGTTGAACTCCATCTGCCACTTCTCAGCCCAGCTCTGCATCCTATCCAATGTCCTGCTGTAATCTACAGCAACCTTTTACACTATCCACAACATCACCATCCTTCATGTCATCAGCAAACTTACTAACCGACCCTTCCACATCCTCATCCAAGTCACTTATAAAAATCACAAAGAGCAGGGGTCCCAGAACAGACCCCTGCAGAACACCACTGGTCACCGACCTCCAGGCAGAATATGCTCCATCTTCCACCACCCTCTGTCTTCTATGGGTGAGCCAATTCTGAATCCACACAGCCAAATTTCACTGGATCCTATGCCTCCTGACTTTCTGAATAAGGCTTCCATGAGGAACCTTATCAAACACCTTACTAAAATCCATGTGCACCACATCCACTGCTCTACCTTCATCAATGTGCTTTGTCACATCCTCAAAGAATTCAATCAGGCTTGTGAGGCACAACCTGCCCCTCACAAAGCCATGCTGACTGTCCCTAATCAACCTATGCTTCTCCAAATGCCCATAAATCCTGTCTCTAAGAATCTTCTCTAGTAATTTGCCCACCACTGAAGTAAGACTCACTGGTCTGTAAATCCCAGGGTTATCCCTACTCCCTTTCTTAAACAAAGGAAGAACATTTGCCACCCTCCAATCTTCTGGCACTATTCCTGTGGCCAGTGAGGACATAAAGATCATCGCCAAAGGTGCAGCAATCTCTTCCCTCTCTTCCCGTAATAAACTTGGATATATCCCGTCTGGCCCTGGTGACTTATCTATCCCAATGTTTTTCAAAAGTTCCAACACATCCTCTTTCCTCACATTGACATGTCCTAGTATATCAGCCTGTCGTACACCATCCTCACAAATGTCAAGGTCTCTCCCAGTGGTGGATACTGAAGCGAAGGATTCATTAAGGACCTCCCCTACCTCTTCCGACTCCAGGCACATGTTTCCTCTTTTATCCCTGATCGGTCCAACTCTCACTCTGGTCATCCTCCTATTCTTCACATACATGTAGAACGCCTTGGGGTTTTCCTTAATCCTACTCACCAAGGACTTCTCATGCCCCCTTCTAGTTCTCCTAAGCCCATTCTTAAGCCCCATCTTGGCTACCTTGTAACTCTCCAAAGCCCTGTCTGTTCCATGCTTTCTAAACCTTAGGTAAGCTTCTTTCTTTCTCTTGACAAGATATTCTATGTCGTTTGTCAACCATGGTTCCTTCACTCTACCAGCATTACCTGCCTTAATGGGACAAACCTATCCAGAACCCCATGCAAGTACTCCCTAAACAACCTCTACACTTCCATCAAGTACTTCTCCTAGAACATCTGTTCCCAATTTATGCTCCCAAGTTCCCGCCTAATAGCATCATAATTCCCCCTCCCCCAATTAAATACTTTCCCATATCATCTGCTCCTATTTCTCTCCAAGGCTATGGTAAAAGTCAAGGAGTTATGGTCACTGTCTCCAAAATGCTCTCCCACCAAGAGATCTGAAACCTGATCAAACTCATTGCCTAGTACCAGGTCCAGTATGGCCTCTCCTGTAGTCAGCCTATTCACATACTGTGTCAGGAATCCTTCCTGGACACAACTAACAAACTCTGCCCCTTCTATCCCCTTTACACTAAGGAGGTGCCAATCAATCTTAGGGAAGTTGAACTTTACTTGCAACAATAAGTAAGCTGTTTTGTTCATTTTTGTTCAATTGTTGTCAGTGAATATCCCCAGTCACTCCTCTCCCTTCCGCCCCCTCCACCACAGTCACCGCCTTCAAAGCATGCCAAGTGCTGCTGCCGGGATTCGAACTACAGAGAGTTTTGGGTTCTGAGGAGCAATCTGTATTGTGATTTTTCTTTTCCAGAACGTGAAGCCGTGTCATCTGCGTCAAGAAACGCGAGTTGAAAAAAAATTGCTTTTTTTCACAGATTTTGTGAGAGCGAATTATATTTTTGAGTGGTGATTCGTGAATTCTGAAAGGGTGAATTTCCATTAACCAAATGGCCATATCATGGGGTGGGGTGTGTCATCTGTACATTGGAATTTCAACACCCAGCGTAGCTAGCAGTCAACCTGAGTGCAGTCCCCAAACTCCAGCACCGTGACTGTTGCTCTGAAAACTTCATAAACAAGGAAAACATCTTTTTGTTTAATTTCAATTTGAATAATCTGCAGGGAGAGAAAGATAGATTGAAAAAAGAATGGTTTGCATTAAGGTGGGGAACTGCTCCAACCATCAAGGTTTAAAGTCTCATCTGTAATAAACTGAAATTTCAGTTTGGATGTTGGCAACTATGCAGAAGATTGTATGCAAAATAGACTTAGATGAAGGGAGTTCTTAGTACTCACTTGATAGACCTCCTGTTCCAGAGATCTCTTTATTCCAGTCTTTTGATTACAACACTTCTTGATTTGTATTGCTTAAGGTATAATTCCAAAGAGAGTGTGATAGTATATGCAGGACAATTCCCTACCTTGCTGTATTAGTGAAAGGAATGAAACCTATGGAACTTAGTGTAATATTAGATCAACACCAATATTAGATTAACGTCAATATTTATCATTGTGTATGCAGTACCATGGGTCATTGTCAATGAAAGACAACATTTAGAAATTGAGCATAGAACCTGGAATAGGCCATATGGCCCTTCAAGTCCACTTAGCACCATATTCCTGCTCTTTCCTCATCTCTTTTGATGCCTTTTGCCTCTGGAAATGTATCTGCCTCTTAAACATATTCAACAATGTGTCCTCTGTGGTGTGAGTTTCATAGGTTTGCTGCCTTCTGAGCTACTTGGGGAAACAGAGTTAATGCTTGCACAGATGCTGCTTGACCTGTTGAGTATCTCAAAACATATTGATTTTATTTCACATTTAGTCATTGGTTCATCTCATCCCTCCTTCATGGAGTGGATGATCATTGGCGTTTACTTGGTGTCCATTGGAAAGTGCCGAGGTGTGATGGATATCATCCCCTTGAAGTAAGTGGACTGAAAATTTATTCGCTGTGAAGAAGGAAGTGGTTAACATTGGGAAGCAATTGATCTTTCCAAGGAAATAAAATTGCAAGAGTATTGAATTGTGACAATGTGTCTCAGACTCCCAATGTAACGTTTTTATAAAGATCTGATTTTGAATCGGGATTGGGACTAGAAAGAGAATTATTGACATAATTGATTAAATACTTCATAGAAGATATAATGTGAGCCAAGAAGCGTCATTTGTGAAATGGAACCTGCCATGGATGAATAATTAATGTCATAAATTTAGATAGGTATTCTTAAGTTGTCTTCAATTACATTTGGGATTTGGGAGCAGTTTTGTAGAAATTGGTCTTGAAAATTACTTAAGTGGAGTAAAGTCCACCATTGAGCAGATTAATTATCTGTGAAATAATTCAGCCAAATGGCTTATCCCTCCCTTTGGCTTGTTCTTGATGTACTTTGAAATGTTTAGGTACTAGCAAGCTGGGAGTGGTGGGGATTGGGTTAACATGGGTGATTGAAGTGGGAGAGGGATCAAAAAATTGTGTGATCCACCCACAAGTGCACACCTTTTTATTTCAAGTTTAAGTCGAGTTTATAGTACAGTGAGATACAGGTACAATGAAAAATGTGTTTGCAGCAGCATCACTGGCATGCAGATTCAGACAACACACGGAACATGGACATAAGTTGTACATAAATTATGCAAGATGGCAAAGGAAGAGCCTGTGCAAAACAAGACATTAATGCAAAAACACAATTTTATTGAATTCTAATGCAAATTCTTTGAAGGACAATGCCCCGAAGTATGGGGGCAACATGATGGATACCAAGAATAATAAGAGGAAACGGGACTGCAGAATTTGGGGAACTTCAAAATTGGTTTCAGTAGACTATGGGTAGTAGAGTACAGACAACCCAGATCAAAACTGAGAGAAGTCAAAACCTAGTTGACGGACTGAGCACTTGAACTTCAATCTTGACTTCAACGCACTTGGGTATGGATAAAAAGGTGCCCCTGAATTCCCAGTTTAAACTTGTTTAGGAAAGAGAGGAGGCAATTTTAGACAGACTAGCTTGGAATCAAAGTCTTCCTGAATGATTTCGCAGTGGGTCAGATTCCTCGGCTGGAGCTGCACTTCAGCATGCCTGGGGCTATTGGATGTCTCTAGCAAAATGAGGTTTGAGTAGCTTGCAGCCCTATCTCGTACAGATGAGCTCGTTGGGCTTGGGTTAAACATCTGGTCTACTAGTAGGGCAAAGAACGCATTATCCCAATGAATCCAGCCTTTCATTCCTCCCTTTACCTCCCGGAGCCTAGTCTATCAGTTTGCTCAGTTACATTTTGTTGTTGTGTAGCCAAAGAAGAGGCTGCTTAAGTGAGCAGATGAGCAGAGCGAGAGAGAGAGAGAGATTTTCACAATCTTTGTTTTGGGAATACCCTAACTGAGCTGGCTGGTATATCAGTGTGTGAATTCTATATCATTCAATTGCATTTCTATGAAACTTTGGATTGGCCATTGTTGATGTGACATAGACACAGGGACAGGCCCTTGAGTCCACGATGTTGTGCCAAACTAATTTAGCGAATGATGCCTGATTACACTAATCCTGTCTGCCTACACGATGTCCATAAACCTCCATTCTCTACATATTCATGTGCCCATCTAAGAGCCTCTTAAATGCCTCTATCTTATCTGCCTCCACCACCACCCCTGGCAGCGCATTCCAGGCACCCACCACTCTCTGTGTATATTTAAAAAGAACTTGCTTCCCAAAATCCCCAGTTCTGCATCATCGCCCAGAATGAATTTCTACATCAGTAGCTTTACAGGGTTATAGCACAAGCTATACTGTATTCCTTATTAGATCATGGCTCTCATTATAGATGTTTTCAACTCACTATGTATTAAACTTACAAGACCTTATACCATAAGCAACACATTACACAGGTAAAGGAGTTCAACTGCATCCTAAAGGCCACATTATTTTGTCCTATCGTAGCTATCCCTTAAATTAACCACACTTAGAGTACTGTGTACAGTTCTGGTTGCCTCATTATAGGAAGGATGTGGAGGCATTGGAGAGGGTGCAGAGGAGATTTACCAGGATGCTGCCTGGATTAGAGTATGGATTATGGGGAGAGACTAAAGGAGCTAGGGCTTTACTCATTGGAGAGAAGGAGGATGAGGGGAGACATGATAGAGGTATATAAAATATAAAGAGGAATAGATAGCGTGGACAGCCAGCGCCTCTTTCCCGGGGCACCAATGCTCAATACAAGAGGGCATGGCTTTAAGGTAACTGGGGGGAAGTTCAAGGGAGACGTCAGAGGGAGGTTTTTCACCCAGAGAGTAGTTGGTGTATGGAATGCGCTGCCTGGGGTGGTGGTGGAGGCTGATACTTTGGTCAAGTTCAAGAGATTGTTAGATAAGCATATGGAGGAATTTAAGATAGAAGGATATGTGGGAGGAAGGGGTTAGTTAGTCTTGGGAGTGATTTGAAGGTCGGCACAACATGGTGGGCCAAAGGGCCTGTATTGTGATGTATTGTTCTATGGTTCTATGGTTCCACCCATGACAACAACCCTGTTATTTTTGCACCTCTCCAAAATCTGCCTCCCGATCTGCTCCTCAGATCTCTGCTGCTATTGGGGGTGGGGGGTGGGGGGGTGTCTGTAGAATACTCCCAATAGAGTGATCGCTCCCTTCCTGTTTCTGACTTCCACCCACACTGACTCAGGAGACAATCTCTCCAGGACATCCTCCCTTTCTACAGCTGTGACACTGTCCCTGATCAGCAAAGCCACTCCCCCACCTCTTTTACCTCCATCCCTGTCCCTTTTGAAACATCTGCACCCCGGAATATCCAGCAGCCATTCCTGTCCTTGTGACAGACAAGTCTCTGTAATGGCCACCACGTCATAGTTCCATGTACTTATGTAAGTTCATCGCCCTTGTTTCTGATACTTCTCGCATTAAAGTAGACACACTTCAGCCCATCCAACTGACTGCAATTTTTCCCTTTCAAATATCTATCCTTCCTCACAGTCTTTCTACATGTTGCATCTACTTGTACACTAAATGCACCAACCTCTGACCTATCACTCTGGTTCCCATCCCCCTTCCAACCTAGTTTAAACCCTCCCCAACAGTTCTAGCAAACCTGCCCACAAACTTGAGACTAAACCTTGCTGATCTTTATCAATACCTAACCAGTATATGGATATTCTGGCAATAAAAAATAAACAGTACAGCACAGGAACAGGCTCTTTGGCCCACAATGTTGTCCCAAACTAATTAATCAAATGCCACCTAACTAAACTAACCTCTTCTGCCTGCACATTGTTCATCACAATCTACCTTGTTGTGACCTTGCACCTTATTGTCTACCTGCACTGCACTTCCTCTGTAGTTGTGACACTTTACTCTGTACTGTTATTGTTTTTACCTGTACTACCTCAATGCACTCTGTACTGGCTCAATGTAACTGCACTGTGTAATGAATTGACCTGTACAATCGGTATGCAAGACAAGCTTTTCACTGTACCTTGGTACAAGTGACAATAATAAACCAATACCAATACCAATATCCCTCCATTCTCTGCATATTCATGTGCCCATCTAAGAGCCTCTTAAACACCTCTAGCAGCGCGTTTCAGGCACCCACCACTCTCTGTGTAACAAACTTGCCTTGAAAAAACAGCTTTCATACTTGCAACGCCTGTATGTACTGAGTGTAATTCATTTAAGGTTGGTCTCATTATTTTGGGGATAACTACTCCATATCTCCATTTCAGACATTCGAGATCCATGGGCAACTCACGTTGCATAATGGCGCGTGTCCACATTTAGACATTTATCTGAATGGTCTAACCTTTGACAGTTTTCTCACTGGCACCTTTCCAAAGAGTATCTTCTTGTGCTGCCTTAGCAAGTTCTGCAGCTGTGACTACAAAGTCATCATTCACTACTTGCAAGGTAAGGATTCTATTTCCACTACTTAGGTCAAAATCTTCCCATGGTATCAGCAATTGAATCCTGTTTGGAAAATTGATACTCGATCAGGCAGTCCTATTATGGAGGCACTGTCTCCCATCACTACATTCCATGACTTGGGACCTGGCATGATTAATAGGACTTTGTGATCTGTGACGAGAGTAAAAGCTCTTCTCAGAAAAAACATATGAAATATCTTCACTCCGGTGTTGTCCAGTGATTCTTTATCTATATGTGCATAATTTTGTTCATGCTTACTGAAAATGTGCGACACAAATGCTGTTGGTTCTCCTTGTGCATCATCCACGATGTACTAACAACAGTGCCCATGCTGTCACTTGAGGCATCACACGCACCGTTGGCCTCATAATCCACCAACATAGATTCACCCCTTAAACTCCATTTGCACAATTCAGATGAGCGCGAGATGTTGCATTTCCGGAAGTCAAACCAGGGTAAAACTTTCACAGTGAACAGTATGGCTCAGTTGTAGAACAGAGGGACGTTGGAGTACAAGTGGATAGTTCCCTGAAAATGGCATCACAGGTAGATAGGGTGGTGAAGAGGGTGTTTGGCACGCTGGCCTTCATCAGTCAGAGTATAGGAGTTGGGACATTATGTGGCAATTGTACCAGACGTTGGCGAGGCTGCACCTGGAGTAGTTACAGTTTTGGTTACCCTGCTAAGGGAAAGGTATCATTAAGCTGGAAAGGGTGAAAAGAAGATTTACGAGAATGTTGCCAGGACACAAAGGGCTGACTTATAGGGATAGTTTTGGCAGGATTCTGAAAAGCATTAAGGTGGATAAATCTCCAGAGCCTGATGGCATATATCCCAGAATATTGAAAGAAGCAAGTGAGGAGATTACTGGGACTTTGACAAGGATCTTTGATCCTTCTCTAGCAACAGATGAGGTCACGGAGGATTGGAGATAGTTTCAGTTACTGGAGATAGATCAGTTACAAATATGGGCAGAGAAGTGGCAGATGGAGTTTAATCCAGGCAAGTGTGAGGTGTTGCACTTTGGGAGTCAAATGAAAGGAGAAAATATACAGTTAGATAGGCCCCCTTAATAGCATTGAAGTACAGAGGGATCTTGGGGTCCAAGTCCATAGTTCACTGAAAGTAACTACACGAGTGGATAAGGTGGTAAAGAAGGCATATGGCATGCTTGTCTTCATTGATAGGGGCATTGAATAGAAGAGTAAGCCATATAAAACTTTAGTTAGACCACAATGGGAGTATTGCATACAGTTCTGCTCGCCCCATTATAGGAGGGATGTGGAGGCTGTGGAAAAGGGTGCAGAAGAGGTTTACTAGGATGCTACCTGGATTAGAGGGTATGAGCTGTAAGGAAAAGTTGGACAAACTTGGGTTGTTCTTCCTAGAGCAATGGAAGCTGAGGGGTGACCTGATAGAGTTTTTTTTTAATTATAAGCATAGAACATAGAACATTACAGCACAGTACAGGCCCTTCGGCCCACAATGTTGTGCCAACATTTTATCCTGCTCTAAGATCTATCTAACCCTTCTCTCCCACATAGCCCTCCATTTCTCTATCATTCTGTTTGTGGAACATAATTAATTGTAATTCTGACAATCAACAGGCTAATATTAGGAAAATTCACCAAGGAAAGTGTCAGACTGTAAAAAAGCCAAATTAGTTCACTAATATGACCTGTGGACCCTAACCTTCATCAGCTCAAGTTCCACTCCACCCCATTTCATATTAGTTGATTTTTAATACTTATTAGCATCCTGAGAAAACCTTAGAAGAATTGTAGTATTGTTATGGATCAGGTTGCTATTTGGTGAATGTTCCCTTTAAGATATAGTACAGTAGAGTAGTAGTGTGTGTGTGTGGTGTCATCACGACAGCAAGGTAACAACTTGCTAGCTGTTTTTTTTTTGCTCAGTGAGGCGGAGAGAGAGAGAGAGAGAGAGAGAGAGAGAGAGTGTGTGCTGGTGTCCTTAACAATGGATGAGAAACAATAGCTGTGTCTGTCACTACAATCCATGGATGGATTTTTGGAGCAAACAAGTGGAGTCCACTTTGTCGTTATCCTGTAGTGGGAAACAGGTATTTCTGTGGATGACCACGTACCGAATGCCTTCGGGGTGGCAGATACTTCAGAACAAAGTAAATGGCGATCATCAGTGATTGAGGTGTCGTATGGGTTCCATCGTAGAATATTTGGACTTTGTAATTTCTCTCTATATTCTCTCTACATTTTCTCTTCAGTCAACGGTGGTTTTGCAAAAGCCTTTGCTCACGTTTCACCTTACGGCTTGCTGAACTGAACTTTGAGAACTATTCCTGGACGGAGTTTGGGAATTTGCCACACACACACTTCGAGTTTAGTTTTGGGGTTAATGTTTAATATCTAACATTTTTACTTTTCTTATCATCATAAGTAGTTATCAATAAAATAGCTTCTAACACTTATACATGACTCGGCATGTTTCTATTGTTGCTGCTACGTAACAGTATGAATATATAAACAAAATATTTCCATCTATATGTTGCCAGGAAACAATTATTATGCATAGAACATTTGGAAATGTTCCAAAAGGAGTTATTTTGCCAATATGTGAGACAATTCATTGAGACCCCCTACCAGTCATGCTTTTCCATTTTAAGAGAAAGGTGAAAACTGTAATAGAATAAAGTGTTACAGTTACTGTGAAAGTGCAGGGCAGGTAGACAATAAGGAGCAAGACCATAACGAGGTTGATTGTGAAGTCAAGAGTCCATTTTATCCTACTGGGGGACCGTTCAATAGTCTTATAACCGTGGGATAGAAGCTGTCCTTGAGCCTGGCAGTATGTGCTTTCAGCCTTTTGTATCTTCTGCCTGATGGGAGGGGAGAAAAGAGAGAATGACCCAGGTGGGTGGGTCTTTGATTATACTGGCTGCTTCACCAAGGCAGCGGGAGGTATAGACAGATTCCATGGAGGGGAGGCTGGTTTCCATGATGTGCTGAGCTGTGTCCACAACTCTCTGCAGTTTCTTGCAGTCCCGGGCAGAGCAGATTCACCGTGGTGCTTTCTGCGGGTTCGCTCTCCAGAAGACTGACGTATTGTCCGCAACAGTGTTGTGTTAAATCGTTCTTTACTGTCTTAAGGATCAAGGACTCTGAACATGAGCTTTGTAAACCAAAACTAGTTTAATCACAAAGGCAAACGCGGGACAGAATGGATGGGAACAGACAAACGCTCACTCACGCACACGAGAGGGGATCGCAACTGGGGTAAAGTACACTCACACACACACACACACACACACACACACACACACACACACTGATACAAACAAGCACACAATAACAATGTACAACTTCAGGATATGACACTTCAATGCCTGTCCCACACTAGCATTGGCCCTTAACGCTCGCTGAGTCTGAGTAAAACACTCCCTGACCATGTGGTGATGCACTCTTACCAATGATCTCTGCAGCGTTGTCTCACTACTCCTGGGGTCATTAAAAGAGGAAGGGCTAGTGGATGCAGCCCTTTTTATGGTGCTAGGAGGCTGGGTGGAGCATCACTGTTGTGCCTTAAACGAGCCAATGGTGTGGGAGTCAAAGACAAAGGTTTCTGCCACAGCCAATGGTCAGACAAGTTCAGAGACAAAGGGTACCGGTCAGGCAAGTTCAGAGGCAAAAGGTACTCCCACACCTGTGGGGTGGGTGGAGAAGCACCTTGATTGACAGTAGTATCACTTCCGATCAGAGGAGCAATGCTGTCTTCTGGTCAGCGGGGGTCAGTGTCATTACTGTCATGTGACAGCCATGTGGATTTCTCACAACAAACAGTGACTGTGGGTTCAGGTGCATTGGCGGCTGTCAGGATGGGTGGTGACATTCCAATCCCCTTCTGTTCAAAACGAGTATAGAATGTGTTAAGCTCATCAGGAAGGGATGCGCTGTGGTCGGCGATGCTGTCCGACTTTGTTTTGTAGCCCGTTGTAGCATGTAAGCCCTGCTACAATAGACGGATGCTGCAATACGTATCAGGACCCCATGTGTCAGTTCTAAGGTACTTCAATGAAGAGCCAACCCGTGGAAAGGTTGAGAACCTTCTCTGCCTTTGTAGTGATCTTGGTTCTGACTTGCAACTAATTATTTATTATGTGATATTTTCAGCAACTATTAGGGCACGATGACCTCTGAACACTCTTTGTGGGGAGTTTACAATCAGAACAAAGTGTGGTTCGTCATTCCATGTGGAAGGACAATAACTGGATTCGGTGAAGGAGGTGGACGGAGGTACATCATCGACGTCTTGGGAAAGTATCCAGTACTCCTCCATTCTTCCTTGAAGGGAGGCTGTGGGATTGTTGCTTCAATGTGAGGGAGCAGACATGTGTTTTTAAAGACAATACCACCAGCGATGCAGTGTGTTATGAGTGCCGTGTCATTGGCGATATTGGACTTGAGTTTCTGAAAGAGGATTTGAAGTCCTGACCTCCTGATTCAGTGGCAACAGTGTACGAGTCAGGAAGTTGAGAATTCCATTCCTCAAAGTCAAGCATGAAATCTCCAACGATGCTCCAGTATGCTGCACTGCTCTGGTGGTGTTAAAACAATGACTGATCTGACTCCTCAGGCGGACACAAAAAATCCCACAGCTTTCTCTCAAATTGAGATAGAGGAGTTCTGGATACTCTCCTGAGACATTGACAAAATACTTCCATGCATAAGACTATCAGACATAGTAGAATTAGGCCATTCGTCCCATCGAGTCTGGTCTACCATTCGATCATGGCTGATTTATTTTTCTCTCTCAACCCCATTCTCCTCCCTGTAAACTTTGATGCCCTTACTAATCAAGAACATATTAACCTCCACTTTAAATGTACCCAATGGCCTCCACAACCGTCTGTTGCAATGAATTCCACAGATTCACCACCCTCTGGCTGAAGAAATTCCTCCTCATCTCTGTTCTAAAGGGATGTCCTTTTATTCTGTGCCCTCTGGCCCTAGACTCTCCCACTACTGGAAACATCCTCTCCACGTCCGCTCTATCCAGGCCTTTCACTATTCGGTAGGTACATTCATCCACCTCTGTCAGCAGATGCCAACCATGCTCCTCCTGCACAGAGCCAGAGAGAGCACGTTCCGAGGAGTACTGCTCAGAAATTGACATTTTACACCCCTTTGTCTGTCGCTTCATTCTTGAACCGCCAAGATTGGCGGACGGCATCAGATGCGTCATGGATGTAAATGGGAGGGGCTTGGAACTAGGGAGAAAGGGAGGGTTCAAGATAAGGGGGGGAATGTTCAGTGGGGTGAGACCAGGCGGAAACAATAGGTCCTGGGCAGAAGGTGGAGGTGCTCTGTGCAGGGCTGGGGCACCTCAAGGCTGGAAGCTCTCCTGAGGAAATAAGGTCCACCTCTGCTTATCCCTCCTCATTGTATTTAGGAGATAGAACATAGAACAGTACGGCACAGAACTGGCCCTTCAGCCCACAATGTTGTGCCAGCATAGCTAATCCCTCCTACCTACAGATTGCCCATATCCCTCCATTTTCCTCTCATTCAGGTGCCCATCCAAGCCCCTCTTAAAAGCCCCCAATGAATTTGCCTCCACCACCCTATCAAGCAATGCTTTCGAGGCATCCGCCACTCTCTCAGTAAAAAACATACCCCTCACTTCTGTTCTGAACCTACCCCCTCTCACCTTAAATGCATGCCCTCTGGTATTGGAGCACTCAACAACGGGAAAAATATATTGCTTGTCCACCCTCTCTATGCCCCTCATCATTTTATACACTTCCAACAGATCACCCCTCAGTCTCCGCCGCTCCAGAGAAAAGTGTCCAAGTTTGTCCAGCCTCTCCTGATAGCACATGCCCTCTAATCCAGGCAGCATCCTAGTAAACCTCCTCTGCACCCTCTCTAAAGCCTCGACATCCTTCCTATAGTGAGGTGACCAGAATTGCACCCAGTACTCCAAATGCAGCCGAACCAGAGTTCTTGGATCTTGCTGCACAAAATGCTCGCTGCACTTGACGGCAGAAAAATGATCTCCAGGGGGTCAAAGCAATTCTAAGGTGTGAGCTGAAATGTACTAAATCAGTGCCAACTCTTGCATGCAGTGGTGTCTGAAACTGCAATGTGTTGGAGCCCAGGACTGATGGAACAAGACCAACATCCAGCAGATCTGAGTTGACTGCCCCCTTACTGCATTTTGCATGTAACAGTAGGGTTACGGACTCGGTGAATGTCCCTTTAAGATAAGGTTAATAGTGTGTGTGTGTGTGTGTGTGTGTGTGTGTGTGTGTGTGTGTGTGTGTGTGTGTGTGTGTGTGTGTGTGTGTGTGTGTGTGTGGGACATGCTTACATCAACAGAAGATAAAAGGACGTAATGATGTTGTTGAAGAGGTCAGTCAAAGAGAGAGAGAGAGAAAAGGGAGAGAGACTCCAGCCTGCTAGTTTCTCTATCAATGGATGAGAAACAATAACTGTGTCTGTCACTGCAATCCACAAATGGAAATTGGAAGTAATCCGGTGGAGTTCACTTTGTTGTTGACCTGTAGAAGAAAACAGGTATTTGTGTGGACGACCACGATTCGGATGCTTTTTGGGGTGAGGAAGTCACTACCGAGTAAACACTGAGGTGTTGTTTGGATTCCATCGTGGAACATTTGGATTTCATAATTACTCTCTATGTTCTCTCTACATCTACGTCTTATCTTCAGACAACGGTGGTTGTTGAAGAAGCCTTTGCTCATGTTTCACCTAACAGCTTGCTGAACTGAACTTTGAGAACCATTCCTGGACTTGGAGTTTGGGACTTTGCCACACACACACACGAAGAGTTTAGTTTTTGGGGTTAATGTTCAAGGTTTAACATTTTTACTTCTAACTTACTAACATTTTTACTTTTATTTTTCTTATTATCATAAGTAGTTATTAATAAAATAGTTTTTAACACTGAATCATGACTCGGTGTGTTTCTTTTGTTGCTGGTTCGTGACAAAATTGGGGGCTTGTCCGGGATCGTTCCCCAGATTGACGAGATTCGTCCGGGATCCAATCCAAAGATTGACGAGGGAGGTCAAGGTTTAAACAAATTGGGTCTTAGTGGACAACTGATTGTGGTCGGTCTGATAAATTCTTTTTAATTGACGTGTGTGTGGAAACCAGCAGCAATGGATATTGATGCATTTTCAGAGTCACCAACCCTAAAGGGATTGGGGGTGGCGAGAAAGGATGACTTGGTAAAGATTGCTACAAGGTTAAGCCTTAAAGCAGTAAAGCGGTCTATGAAAAAAGCAGTTATTCATAGAATGATAGTTGACTATTATTTGGAGAAGGAAGTGCTTGAGGTGAGTGAGGTAGCCGAGTTTCCTGAGATTAAACCAGTGATTTCTGATGTGATTTCTCAACCAGTGGAGTTGGAAGATTTGGAGGAGGAAGAGTTAGAACAGTTAGAACAGTTTCTTGGGAGTGAGTCAGAGATTCCTGACGGCCAGGTGCAGATAGCAAAGATGGAGTTAGAGCAAACGCGAATGAAGTTCGAGTTGGGACAAAAGAAATTAGAGGCAGAACGAGAGCTAACTCGGATGAATTTAGAGGCTGATTTAGCAATGAAGCAGATGGAATTGAGGAGGATGGAGCTGGATAGGGAGGAGAGGGAAAAACAGCGGCACCATGAGTTAAAAATGAAGCAAAGAGTTTGGAATCTGATTCTGATGATGGTTTTTCAGCCAGCAGGGAGGTTCGATTAGTCCCTCCTTTTGAGGAAGATCAGGTTGATCAGTATTTCCAACATTTTGAAAAGGTTGCTGTGAATTCAAACTGGCCAAAGGAAGGATGGGCTCTTATGTTACAGAGTGTAATTAAAGGTAAAGCTCAAAAAGCTTATTCTGCTTTGTCTGTTGAGGATGCAGCTGATTATACAAAGGTAAAAGAAGCTGTGTTAAGGGCTTATGAATTGGTACCTGAAGCTTATAGACAAAAATTTAGAGACTTGAACAAATCTGCAGATCAGACATACATGGAATTTGCCAAGGGAAAGAGAATATGTTTTGAACGATGGTGCATGGCTAAAAATGTAGTTGGGAATTATGATAAATTGACACAATTGATGTTAGTGGAAGACTTTAAAAGATGTGTTCCAGCTGAGATAACAACATATTTAAATGAAAAGGAGGTGGAAACTTTATAAGAAACTGCTAGGGGACTACCTAAAACCTTTCAAAAGAGTTATAAGGACAATCCAGGTAAACCGGAGATTAAATTGGGAGGTAATCAGAAAGGGAAGGATGAAAAGAAGCCAGGGCTGGAGAAACCTGTTGAGCATACTTGTTATTACTGTAAGAAACCTGGCCATGTGATAGCTAATTGTGCCCTTTTGAAGAAAAGGAAGCCGTGCCCAATGCTTGCTTTCAGGTAATTAAAAATCAAAAAGGTTTAGGGGATGTTGTTAAAGATCAGTCCTTGCCAGAGGTAAAGGCTGAAAAGTTGGAGGAGGTGAGAAAGGAATTCCGTTCTTATGTATCAGAAAGTTTTGTTTCACTGAATGATGGGTCACCCTAGGTGCCAGTGAAAATCCTTAGAGATACTGGGGCTTGCTGGACAGTGTTTTAAATTTTGGTGAAGAAACTGACACTGGTGAGGTAAACCTAGTGCGAGGCGTTACAGGTGACACCATGTCTGTCCCTTTGCACAAGGTGATTTTAAAGTCAAAGTTCATAGAAGGACCTGTCGAGATAGGGATACAACTTAGTTTAACAGTGGAAGGAGTTTCTCTGTTATTGGGGAATGACCTTGCGGATGGAGAATTTGTCCCTGTGGTATGGTTAACAACCAAACCAAGGATTGATGAGTCTGAGAATGATCCAGATGTTTACCCATCATGTGCGGTGACTCGAGCTAGGACTAAAGAATTAGCCAAGGCCAACAGTCCTGTACAGCCTGATGTGGTTCCCTGTGACAGTCCTAAACAGGAAGAAAATTATGATGACTTGTCTGAGACTTTTCTGTCTTCACTGGAGGATCAAAATCCTTGTAGGGAGCCTGAATTTAAAGATTTGCCTTTGTCGAGGAAAGAATTTATGATGGAACCGACGAAGGACCCTGAGCTTACAGAATTGAGAGAAAAAGCACTCTCGTGTGATGAGATTGAAAAAGTGCCAATTGGATATTATGTCAAAAATGGAGTGTTAATGAGGAAATGGAGACCTCCTCATGTCCCTGTTAATGAGGAATGGGAAGTTATTCATCAGGTTGTGGTTCCAAAAGTTTATAGGAATAAGATTTTAAATCTGGCCCATAGTATGCCTTTGGGTGGTCATTTTGGTGTAAATAAAACTGTAAGAAAGATCTTGAAACAATTCTATTGGCCTGGTCTGAGAAAGGATGTGGTGATGTTTTGTCGAACCTGTCACACATGTCAGATGGTAGGTAAACCAAATCACAAACCCCCTGTGGCTCCATTGAAGCCAATTCCTGCTTTTGGTGAACCCTTTTCGAAGGTGATTGTGGACTGTGTTGGTCCATTGCCAAAGTCTAAGGCTGGAAATCAGTATTTGTTAACCATCATGTGTGCAACTTCTAGATTTCCAGGGGCAATACCACTTAGAAATATTAAGGCCAAGACTGTGTCAAAGGCTCTTTTAAAATTTTTTACTTTGGTTGGTTTGCCAAAAGAAATCCAATCTGATCAAGGCAGTAATTTTATGTCTAAATTATTCCAACAACTAGTCTATGAGCTGGGAGCAAAGCAGATTGTATCATCTGCATATCACCCAGAATCTCAGGGAGCTCTGGAGAGATTTCATTCTACTCTCAAAAATATGCTGAAGACTTATTGCTTTGAAAACATATAGAATTGGGATGAGGGTGTTCATTTACTTTAGTTTGCCATTAGAGAATCAATACAGGAGTCATTAGGATTTAGTCCGTTTGAGCTTGTATTTGGACATTGGGTGAGAGGACCTTTAGAATTGTTAAGAGGACAATGGGTTAATGAGGAAGTGCATTTGAGTCTGTTGGACTATGTCCAAAAGTTTAAAACTCGGTTGGAGAGAGTCTGCCAGCTAGCGAGAGGAAATTTGAAAACCGGCCAGATAAGAATAAAGACATGTTTTGACAGACGTGCTTGCCCTAGGACATTTGCAATGGGACAAAAGATGTTAGTATTTTTCCCTAGCCAAAATAATCCATTGCAATCTTGTTTTTCTGGACCATATGTTATTGAATTCCAAGTAACTGATTTGACATATGTAATCAGAACACCAGATAGACGCAAGGAAACACAACTCTGTCATGTAAACATGCTGAAGCCTTATTATGAGAGAGATTCAGTTGTGGCCATGGTGGATGATATGAAGGTTGTTTCTAGAATGCCTGATGTTGATAATGAGGAAGGCCAATTTAGACCAAATATGGTTCCATTGAAACTAAAAAACCAAAATATCCTGGAGAACCTTGAAACAAAGTTGGACCATTTACAAGTTTCGCAAAAACAACAGATGAGAGAATTAATTTTAAAATTTAAAAATCTGTTCCCAGATGTTCCAAACAGAACATCGATAATTACTCATGATGGTGATGTTGGGGATACAAAACCAATCAAACAACACCCATATCAAATGAATGTGGAAAAAAGTAAACTTGTTGATCAGGAGATTGCATACATGTTAGAAAATGATATTATTAGATGTTCCTCTTCAAACTGGAGTTCGCCCTGTGTTATTGTGCCTAAACATGATGGAACTGTTAGATTTTGCACAGATTACAGGAAAGTGAATGCTGTAATGAAGTCAGATGCTTACCCTATTCCTAGGGTGGATGATTGCATAGACAGAGTGGGAAAGGCTAAATTTCTTACAAAGATTGACCTATTAAAAGTGTACTGGTGTGTTCCATTAACAGATAGAGGAAGGGAGATTTCTGCCTTTGTAACCCCTTCTGGATTGTATAAATATAATGTTTTGCCATTTGGAATGAAAAATGCTCCGGCAACATTTCAAAGAATGATTAATTCAATGATTCATGGGTTAAAACATAAAGATGCCAATATTGATGACTTAGTGACCGGGAATGATACATGGGAGGATCACATCTCTGCGTTAGAAAGGTTGTTTGAAAGACTTTCTGAAGCTAACCTTACAGTTAACTTGCCTAAAGTGAATTTGGCCATGCCACTGTGACGTATCTTGGTTATGTTGTAGGTCAAGGCAAGTTAGTTCCTGTTCAGGCAAAAGTTCAAGCAATATCTGAGTTCCCTGTTCCCACGGGTACGAGGACTGTTAGAAGATTTTTGGGAATGGTTGGATATTATCGAAATTTTGTAAAAATTTTGCTGATGTTGCTCTTCCCCTAACTAATCTTCTGAAGAAGGGAGTAAAGTTTGTTTGGACAGATTCTTGTCAAGAAGCATTTGAGAAGCTAAAAGCCATTTTATGCTACCATCCTGTGCTCAAATCACCTGACTTTAAAAAGCCATTTTCATTAGCAGTAGATGCCAGTGATGAAGCTGCAGGAGCTGTGTTGTTGCAGAAGGGTGACCTTGATGATATTGACCATCCTGTAGCTCACTTTTCAAAGAAATTTAATGAGCATCAAAAGAATTATTCCACAATAGAGAAAGAATTACTGTCGCTTGTTTTAGCCTTGCAACATTTCAGTGTATATGTTTGCACTGCTCAGAAACCATTGACTGTGTATACAGATCATAACCCATTGGTGTTTCTGAGCTGTCAAAAACAAGAACAGAAGGCTGTTAAACTGGAATTTAATTTTGCAAGAGTTTGATCTCATGATAACTCACATTAAAGGCAAAGATAATGTGATTGCTGATTGTCTTTCCCGATGTTAAATGGGAAATATGTATCTTTATTAAACTGATATTCTGTAATTGTGTAGCATGATAATTATTAACATTACTAACCCTATGCGCAGTTAAAATTTTTCTTGGGAAAAATTCTTTTTAAGTGGGAGGTGTTACGGACTCGGTGAATGTCCCTTTAAGATAGAGTTAGTAGTGTGTGTGTGTGTGTGTGTGTGTGTGTGTGTGTGTGTGTGTGTGTGTGTGTGTGTGTGTGTGTGTGTGTGTGTTTGTGTGTGGGACATGCTTACATCAACAGAAGATAAAAGGACGTAATGATGCTGTTGAAGAGGTCAGTCAAAGAGAGAGAGAGAGAGAAAAGGGAGAGAGACACCAACCTGCTAGTTTCTCTATCGATGGATGAGAAACAATAACTGTGTCTGTCACTGCAATATACGAATGGAAATTGGAAGTAATCCGGTGGAGTTCACTTTGTTGTTGACCTGTAGAAGGAAACAGGTATTTGTGTGTGGACAGCCACGATTCGGATGCTTTTTGGGGTGAGGAAGTCACTACTGAGTAAACATTGAGGTGTTGTTTGGGTTCCATCATGGAACATTTGGATTTCATAATTGGTCTCTATGTTCCCTCAACATCTACGTCTTATGTTCAGACAACGGTGGTTGTTGAAGAAGCCTTTGCTCATGTTTCACCTTATGGCTTGTTGAACTGAACTTTGAGAACCATTCCTGGACTTGGAGTTTGGGACTTTGCCACATGCACACGAAGAGTTTAGGTTTTGGGGTTAATGTTCAAGATTTAACATTTTTACTTCTAACATACTAACATTTTTACTTTTATTTTTCTTATTATCATAAGTAGTTATTAATAAAATAGTTTTTAACACTGAATCATGACTCAGTGTGTTTCTTTTGTTACTGGTTTGTGACAGTAGCTGTGTCCATTTAACTCAGAGAGGATGACTTCATAAACGGGGCCAGTGTCACAGGACGCCAGTTTGCAGGAACTCCACTAAGAGTGGACGTGCGGAATTGAAAACATATGCATGGCTTTGCCATAAGTCTCTCTCTCTCTCTCTCTCTCTCTCTCTCTCTCTCTCTCTCTCTCTCTCTCACACACACACACACACACACACACACACACACACACACACACACACACACACACACACACACACACACACACACAGAGCAATTGGAAGGTGTGTGCACCTTCACTGTCGTAACTCAAACATGCCAAGGACGCGTTCCTCAGTGTTTTCCACCCACCTCCCGTCGATTGCAAATCAACAAGTGAAACATTAACAAATAAACAGAGACAAAAGCTGCGGATTCGGGAACAGACGTGTTGCTGCGAGAGAGACAGAGACAGACACAGAGAGAGAGAGAGAGAGAGAGGTTGCAACTTCTCTTTGTTAACTTTGCCAAACTCCGTCCCAAAATGGTAAAGGAAAAAACAGGTAAATAGCTCGCCAAATATCTTCATAATTTCTTTTTCTTTGCCAAGCTGAACCTTGTTTCTTTTATTGTAATTTTTTTTAGCATGGTTTTGACATTTGATATGTTTCACCATGAGTTTTTTTTAAACTGGACCTATTAATCAGATTGTCATCGCTGTAAAATTTCTCTCTCTCTCTCTCTCGCGCAGATGATGAGACTCAAAATGATTCCAGTCCTCCCGAGAAGAAGACTCCGGTTAGTATTATCAGTTTTTAAAAGCGGCGGCATGTTAACATCTGAGGAAAGTTGGTGGAAGGAATTGAACGAGTTGTGGCTGGTGTTAAAGTTCGCTGTCGCTTTGGGGGATTCAGTCCCAGAGTCATACTGCATGGTGACAGGCCCTTCGGCCTGAAAGGTCCATGCTGACCACCATTTGTGTTGCGCTGCTTGCTGGATTTACAGTTTGAAATACAATATATAACTTATTGGGGCTTTTTTTCATGAATGTCGATGATGATCTGGTGTATAGTAGGGTGAGAGAGTCACCTGATACAAGTTCAGATATACTAATTTTTGGTGTAAACACACCTATGATTTTTTTTAATATAAGATACCTTTATTAGTCACACAGTGAAATGCATCTTTTTCTGGCGTCGAGTGTTCTGGGAGCAGCCTGCAAGTGTTGCCACACTTCCGGCACCAACATAGTATGCCCACAACTTCTTAACCCATACGTCTTTGGAATGTGGGAGGAAACCAGAGCACCCGGAGGGAGGGAACCCACGCAGACACAGGGAGAACGTACAAACTCCTTACAGACAGCAGCCGGTACACTACCGTGCTTGAAATGTGTGTGTGTGTGTGTGTGTGTGTGTGTGTGTGTGTGTGTGTGTGTGTGTGTGTGTGTGTGTGTGTGTGTGTGTGTGTGTGTGTGTGTGTGTGTGCATACACAAGTGTGTACTTGCATAGTGTTTGAATGTGTGAGTTTGACCATATGCGCCCTGTGTTTGTATGGGTGTAATCGAAAACTGGAGTTTATCGTCATATGCACAAGTACATGTGTGCACAGATGCAATGAAAAACATCCTTGCAGCAGCATCACAGGCACATAGCATCCGATACACAACATTCACAAGAAAAACATAAATTAGACATAAATTATACAGAATTTTTACAAGAAAGACACAAATAGAACAAAAAAAAGTCTATTATAGTGCAAAGTGGTCAGAGTGATGCTATACTGAGGTAGTGATTAGGGTTGTGTAGGTTTGTTCAAGAATTGAATGGTTGAAGGGAAGTAGCTGTTCTTGAACCTGGTGGTGTGGGGACTTCAGGCTTCCGTACCTCCTGCCTGATGGCAGCTGCGAGAAGATGGCATGGCCCGGATGGTGGGGATCTTTGATGATGAATGTTGACTTTGTGAGGCAGCGCCTGCTGTAGATACCACTGACGGTGGGGAGGGATGTGCCCGTGCTGTATTGGGCTGAGTCCATGACTCTCTGCAGTTTCTGTGTAGTGTGTGCAGATGTGTATGAGAGATTGAGTATGCACGTCAGTGTGTGCTTGTTGGGCATGTGAGTGTGTGTGTGTGTGTGTGTGTGTGTTGGGAAGAAGGGTGTGAGTGTGTATGCACATGTGATTTGAGCACATGTGCATTCATAACTAATAAAAACACAGGGATTGTGTATTGCTGAGAGCACTACCAAACACTTCTGGCACAGTGGCGCAGTTAGCAGAGCCGCTGCCTCACAGCGCCAGAGACCCAGGTTCAATCCTGCCCTTGGGTGATGTCTGTGTGGAGTTTGCACGTTCTTCTTGTGACCACGTGAGCTTCCTCTGGGTGCTCCGGTTTCCTCCCACATCCCAAAGTCGTGTGGGTTTGGTAGGTTAATTATCCACTGCCCCAAGTGCGTAGGTGAGAGGTGGAATCTGGGGGGAATTGATGAGTATTTGGGGAGAATAACAAAAATAGGATTAATATCTGATTAGTGGTTAATGGTAGGCGCAGACTTTGTGGACTCAAGTGCCTACCATTGGGGTGTGGAATGCCCCAATGTACTCATGCTGTATCTCCCTTTGACTCAATGATTTCCCATAAAAATATACACCTTGCATTACAGCTTTATAAAACTCTGGTTAGGCCGCATCTGGAGTATTGCATTCAGTTCTGGTCGTCCCATTACAGGAAGGATGTGGAGGCTTTGGAGAGGGTGCAGAAGAGGTTTACCATGATGTTGCATGGATTAAAGGGCAGGTGCTCTCAGGAGAGGTTGGACAAACTTGGGTTGCTTTCTCTGGAGCGATGGAAGCTGAGGCGAGACCTGATAGAAGTTTGTAAGATTATGAGAGGCGTAGATAGACAACCGGTGTCTTTTTCCCAGAGTCGAAATGCCTAATACTAGAGGGAATGCATTTAAGGTGAGTGGGGGAAAGTTTAAGGGAGATGTTCGGAGCAAGGTTTTGTACGCAAAGAGTGGTGGGTGCCTGGAATGCGGTGCCAGGCGTGCCAGTGGAGGCAAATACGATAGGAGCGTTTAAGTCTCTTAGATAGGCACATGAATGTGCAGAGAAGGAGGGATATGGACATTGTGTAGGCAGAAGGGATTAGTTTAGTTAGGCATTTTTTTTTCTTTTTCAATCTTTTTATTAGTTTTCAAATTAATACAGATTAATATATAACATCAATGTTTGTACATGTAATACAAAGAGATCAGGAGAACAATCATGGCATAGATAATCATAAAGAACAATAAAATATTTAAAAAATCTGTAGATTCCACGATCTCTTAGTAAATGAATATAATATAAAAGAAAGGAAAGAAAAAGATTTATTATATATATAAAAGAAAGAAAAACATCCCCAAATCAATAACAAAAATTATAAACAATATATCAAACCAAACTAAACAGAAACATTGAAAAAAAAACAAAAAAAAAGAAAAAAAAAGACTGGACTAAAATTTCTCAGTAGAAACAGAGCAATATTATGTCGTCAACTCCGTTCTAAATTGGAAAGTTATTGAAAGGGGATCTATATCATGTCAAAATATTGAAGAAATGGACTCCAAATATCTTCGAATTTAAACGAAGGATCAACAGTACCACTCCTAATTTTTTCCAAGTTTAAACATGATATGGTTTGAGAGAACCATTGAAAAGTAGTAGGGGGTATTGGATCCTTCCATTTAAGCAAAGTGGATTGTTTGGCCGGTTTAGTTAGGCATTTAATTACTAGTTTAATTAGTCCGGCACAACATCATGGGCCGAGGGACCTGTTCCTGTGCTGCACTGTTCTATGTTCATCGTTCTGACCCCAACTAACTGTCTGGCTATCTTGTTCCACCCATAACCCTCACTCCTAAAAATCGCTGGTCACTTCCCTTGCTTCCTTCATTATTTTTCTGTCTACACCTCGAGAGACTTGTCCTGGTTCTCAGGACAGTAAGATTATACTTATCACTCTCCCACTGTGATTATCACTTTATTGCATTATTACCTTTGGAACCGCTTTCATTCCGAGATTACTCATAAATGGATAGACTAATGATATAATAAAACCATCCCATTTAATAATTTACTGTTTTATTACCAAAGCATTTTTTTGCCATGGGATTTTTGGTTCGTTATTTTTGCCTCTCCTGAGAGTGTTGATGGCTGTTGTTGTGGATTCGGAGAGATAGAGAAGTTGAGATGGTTCTCCTTGGACCAGAAGAGACCGAATCAAGGTATTCAGATTTACAAGGGATTTTAACAAAACTCTATGGAGGAAACTATTTCCTCTCACATGAATCAGTATCAAGAAGTTATTGAGATAAAATTATTGAAAATTCGACTAAAGGGAGAATGAGTAAAAATGATTTAATACACAGGGTTGCTATGGTCATGAACACATTGTCTGAAGAAAATTACGGGAGCAGATACCACAGGAACATTCAAAAGGGATTTGGAGGTGCATTTGAGGGGGCTTAATTTGCAAACTTATGGGGAAAAGCATCTCATGTTACATTTCTTGTATTTTCTTATGACATTGAGCTTAGGCTGATTCTCAGAGCATAGAACATAGAACAGTACAGCACAATACAGGCCCTTTGGCCCACAATGTTGTGCCAACCTTTAAACCTTGCCTAAGACTATTTAACCCCTTCCTCCCACATATCCCTCTTATTCTAAATTCCTCCATATGTTTATCTAATAATCTCTTGAATTTGACTGATGTACCTGCCTCCACCACTGCCCCAGGAAGCATATTTCCATGCCCCAACTGCTCTCTGGGTAAAAAATCTTCCTCTGATATCTCCCTTGAACTTCCCACCCATTACTTTAAAGCCATGCCCTCTTGTATTGAGCATTGGTGCCCTGGGAAAGAGGCGCTGGCTGTCCACTCTATCTATTCCTCTCCATATTTTGTACACCTCTATCAAGTCTCCTCTCATCCTCCTCTCCAAAGAGTAAAGCCCTAGGTCCCTTAGTCTCTCCTCATAATTCATACTCTCTAAACCAGGCAACATCCTGGTAAATCTCCTCTGCACCCTTTCCAATGCTTCCACATCCTTCCTATAAAGAGGTGACAGGATCTGGATCCCCATCAACAAACAATCTGCTGGAGGAACTCAGCGCTTGAGTAGCATCTGTGGGGAGGAAAGGAAGTGTTGACATTTCAGGTCGAAACCCTGCATCAGGACTAAGAATGGAGAGGGGAGATAGAGATGGGGAGTGTTGGGACAGGGGCCAGAGGTGATTGGTGGCCAAGGAGGGGTGAAGGATGACAGGCAGATGGAGCCAGGCAGTGGTGGGGGAAGGTTGGAGTTGGGAGATAAGAGGCAGGTGGGTGATAGATGGAGGCAGGTGGAGGGAGGGGAGGGGAGGGTGAAGGTGGAGACAGCTGCCAGAGGGAGATAAGCAGGAACACAACCAGTGCTGAAACCAGTGTCCCCATCAGTCCCATTCCCCACTGTAACCTGTTGTAGAACCATAGACTCACACAGCACAGAAACAGACCCTTCGGCCCAGCATGCGCATGCCAGCCACATTACACATCTGCTCTTTTCTCTCACCTACTCATCCACTGAGGTGTGGCAATTAAACTACCAGCACGTCCTTGTAACATGGGTGGTGGTGGGGGGTGGGGGTGGGGGTGGTACCTGAACACTTGGGGGAAGCCCACATGTTCACAGGGAGAATGCACAAACTCTGCATCCGACGTGAGGATTGAACCCACGGCCCTTGAGCTATGAGGCAGCAGCACTAACTGCTTCCACTGCTTCTACAGCATGCCATATTCATTTGGCTTATTATTCTATCTATTTCAAATCTTGCTTACAATAGGTAGAACACAGGTATTAAATAATTCATCTGTGAAGTTATTGACCTCACTGGTAAGAGCAATAGTAAGATTTAGGGTGATTGTCACAGCAACAACCTCTGACCTGTGTTTCATTACCATGAGATGGCATGAGAGGTTTTGATCTTCCTGTACCATTTCCCTCAATCAACTAAAGGCTGTGCTGGTGCATTAAAAGGGGTATCGATCTGCCTTCAATAAGAGGTGTCTCATGAGGTACAGTGGCATGCAAAAGTTTGGGCAGCCCTGGTCAAAATTGATGTTACTGTGAATAGCTAAGCAAGTAAAAGATGACCTGTTTTCCAAAAGGCATAAAGTTAAAGATGACACATTTCTTTAGTATTTTAAGCAAGATTACTTTTTTATTTCCATCTTTTACAGTTGCAAAATAAAAAAGGAAAAGGGCCCAAAGCAAAAGCTTGGGCACCCTGCATGGTCGGTACTTAGTAACACCCCCTTTGGCAAGTATCACAGCTTGTAACTGCTTTCTGTAGCCAGCTAAGAGTCTTTCAATTCTTGTTTGGGGGATTTTTGCCCATTCTTCCTTGCAAAAGGCTTCTCATTCTGTGATATTCTTGGGCCGTCTTGCATGCACTGCTCTGTTGAGGTCTTATCCACAGATTTTCGATGATGTTTAGGTCAGGGGACTGTGAGGGCCATGGCAAAACCTTCAGCTTGTGCCTATTGAGGTAGTCCATTGTGGACTTTGAGGTGTGCTTAGGATCGTTATCCTGTTGTAGAAGCCATCCTCTTTTCACCTTCAACTTTTTTACAGACGGTGTGATGTTTGCTTCCAGAATTTGCTGGTATTTAATTGAATTCATTCTTCCCTCTACCAGTGAAATGTTCCCCGTGCCACTGGCTGCAACACAAGTCCAAAGCATGATCGATCCACCCCCATGCTTAACAGTTGGGGGGTGTTCTTTTCATGAAATTCTGCACCCTTTTTTCTCCAAACATATATTTGCTCATAGCGGCCAAAAAGTTCTATTTTAACTTCATCAGTCCACAGGACTTGTTTCCAAAATGCATCAGGCTTGTTTAGATGTTCCTTTGCAAACTTCTGAATTTTGTGGTGAGGACGCAGGTCTTCCATGAAGGTCATATTTGTGCAAGTGTTGCTGCACAGTAGAACAGTGCACCACCACTCCAGAGTCTGCTAAATCTTCCTGAAGGTCTTTTGCAGTCAAACGGGGGTCTTGATTTCCTTTTCTAGCAATCCTATAGGCAGTTCTCTCAGGAAGTTTTCTTGGTCTTCCAGACCTCAACTTGACCTCCATCGTTCCTGTTAACTGCCATTTCTTAATTACATTACGAAGTGAGGAAACAGCTACCTAAAAATGTTTTGCTCTCTTTTTATAGCCTTCTCCTGCTTTGTGGGCATCATTTATTTTAATTTTCAGAGTGCTAGGCAGCTGCTTAGAGAAGCCCGTGGTTGCTGATTGTTGGAACAAGGTTTGAGGAGTCAGGGTATTTATAAAGCTTTGAAATTTGCATCACCTGGCCTCTCCTAACAACGACTGTGAACAAGCCATAGCCCTAACAAGCTAATGAAGGTCTGAGACCTTGGTAAAAGTTATCTGAGAGCTCAAATCTCTTGGGGTGCCCAAACTTTTACATGGTGCTCCTTCCTTTTTTTCACTCTAAAATTGTACAAGATAAAAATAATACACTAATCTTGCTTAAAATGTTGAAAAGAACGTTTCATTTTTAACTTTGACTTTTGGAGATCAGTTCATCTTCTACTCACTTAACTATTCACAGTAATAGAAATTTTAACCAGGGGTGCCCAAACTTTTGCATGCCACTGTATGGGAAATAGTAAGTTGGTTTATTATTGTCACAAGTACTGAGGTACAGTGAAAAATGTGTTTTGCATGCCATCCACACAGATCATTTCATTACAACAACAGTGCATTGAGGTAGTACAAGGGAGAACAATAGCAGAATGCAGAATAAAGTGTTACAGTTACAGAGAAAGTGCAGTGCAGGCAAACAATAAGGTGCAAGGCCATAACGAGGTAGATTGTGAGGTTAAGGGTCCATCTTCTTGTACAAGGGGACTATTCATTTGGCTTATAACAGTGGGATAGAAGCTGTCCTTGAGCCTGGTGGTACGTGCTTTCAGGCTTTTGTATCTTCTGCCTGTTGGGAGGTGGGAGAGAGAGTGTCCAGGGTGGGTGATGTCTTTGATTATGTTGGCTGCCTTCCTGTGGCAGTGAGAAGTGTAGACAGTGATCTTGACCAGAGAGGTGGTCTTACCCTGAACCATTTTTGTCAGGGGATTTGTATGGTGCATTGGGGCCAGGTTGGTTAAGGACAAAGGTCTGCAGATGTTGCCCATTCTCTCCTCTGCTTTGGTGACCATGTTTGGAGCTTGGTCTCCAAGTATGCACAGACACAAGTCTTCCTACTAAAGTTTGAATGACCTTTGGTTCTGGAGTGTGGTCTCCTTAGGTTAAACCATTTCCCATTGGTTCTGAAGATTAGCTCCACTCCCACAGGGTGATTTTTTGGAGGGGTGAGGTGCAGCACTGCAGCAAGGAAGATTGAGAGAAATGCTAAGAGAATGATGCAGCCTTGTTTGATACTGGTCTTCACTGAGAGTGGCTCTGTTGTTAATGGATTGGTTAGAAAGATGGCTTGGTTGCATAGAGCAAACTTGAGATGGAGGTGACTTTCTATGAGCAGTTGAATTTGGGGAAGTTGTTCCATCGTCCCTCCCAGTTGAGGTTGAAGTACGACCATGTATAGAGCTGAGTGCTGCTCTCTGCATCTTGACTGGAGTTAGTACATAGAACATTGCAGCACAGTACAGGCCCTTCGGCCCACAATGTTGTGCCGACATTTTATCCTGCTCTAAGATCTATCTAACCTTTCCCTTCCACATAGCCCTCCATTTCTCTATCATCCAAGAGCCTCTTAAATGTCCATAATGTATCTGCCCCCACAACCTCTACTGGCAGTGTGTTCCACACACCCACCACTCTCTATGTAAAAAAAAACTTACCTCTGACATCCCCCTTATATCTTCCTCCAATCACCTTAAAATTATGCACCCTCGTGTTAGCTATTGTCTCCCTGGGAAAAAGTCTCTGACCGTCCACTCGAACTGTGCCTCTTATCATCTTGTACACCTCTACCAAGTCACCTCTCATCCTCCTTCTCTCCAAAGAGAAAAGCCCCAGCTCGCTCAACCTATCCTCATAAGACATGCTCTCCAATCCATTGTTACATGATGAAGATCATGTCCATGGTGTCTCTAGATAAATGAAATACACACTGATTGAGGACGAGCCTGATGAAGTTGTCATGCAGAGGATGTGGCAGCTAATTAACACATAGCCAAGATCTGTAAACACCAATGTGATAGTATTGGTATTGGTTTATTATTGTCACTTGTACCGAGGTACAGAGAAAAACTTGTCTTGCATACCGATCGTACAGGTCAATTCATTGCACAGTGCAGTTACATTGAGTTAGTACAGAGTGCATTGAGGTAGTACAGGTAAAAACAATAACAGTACAGAGTAAAGTGTCACAGCTACAGAGAAAGTGCAGTGCAATAAGGTGCAAGGTCACAACAAGGTAGATCGTGAGGTCAGAGTCCATCTCATTGTACAAGGGAACTGTTCAATAGTCTTATCACAGTGGGATAGAAGCTGTCCTTGAGCCTGGTGGTACGTGCCCTCAGGCTCCTGTATCTTCTACTTGATGGAAGAGGAGAGGAGAGAGAATGTCCCGTGTGGGTGAGGTAGTGGCCAGATGCACATAACTGTTAGTAGAGGGAAAATATTGGCCAGAGCACCAGGAAGAAGGAGACACAAGAGACTGCAGATGCTGGAATTTGGAGCTACAAACAAGACGCTGATGGAATTCAGCAGGTCTGGAGGCATCTGTGATGTCCATGTCCCTCAACAGATGCTGCCTGACCCACTGAGTTCCACCAGCATCCTTTGTGTGTGGTACCAGGAAAAAGCTCCCTGCTGACATTCAGTCGTGCAGCTGAGATCCAGCTGAGACCTTTTACATCCGCACCCGTCAGGTACCGAGGTTTAAGCTACTGCTGGCACTTATGACGATGCTGCACTCCCTCATCATCACTCTGGGGGTGAAGGCACGGAATTCGTCTGCAGGAGTGAATCTTGAACCTTCTGGCTTTGTAAGTGGGAGTACAACATGCCGAGACAGCTGAGACTGAGCAACGTTTCCGATGTCTGTAGTTACCAATGTGTTTGCATCGTGTAATGGAATCACCTTTCTAAGTGTTTTCTTCTGCCTTCCACAGCGGCTCTGCGGAACCAACTACCCTCTCAGTATTTGTTTCATGGTAGTGAATGAATTCTGTGAACGCTTCTCCTTCTATGGCATGAAAGGTGCGTTGCTGCTCTGTGCAGCCTCTTTTCATAATTCCGTGCTGTGGGTGTGGGTGAACAAGTGAGGGAACTTTGCCATACTCTACACGGTCTAAGAACTGGGGGTGACATTCCTTGTGTAACGTTCCGACTCCAGCTGCTCTGCTTGAACTGACTCACCATCTGTGTGGTCATCTTGCCCGGTTTTTATGTGACTCCTGACCTGCCAATGAACTGCCATTAAAAGGGCCCAGGGTGCAAACAGGGAGGACAATAAATGTTAGCAGTGACATTAATTGTCAAAAAGAAATGACAATAACCCAATGAACTATTTTGAGCAATGGATTTTTTTTCTGAGAGATAAAATTCAACTCATCATGGTGAACTCTGCACCCGTTATTCATAGTAGTATCACTGGATACTTGGCATCCAACAAAGTAATAGCATCTCATCTGAAAAACAGCCCCTCTGCTATAATGATGTACTCTCAATCTAGATTGTAACTTTAAATACCTGGTAGGGTTTCAACCCACATTTTTCTTTCTTAAGCAGATATATTACTGATCAAACCATTAATTGCATCTGTGCAGTGATCTTGAAGTTTACTCATCGAGTCACCAAGTTGTACAGCACAGAAACAGTCCCTTTGGTCCACCATATCCATGCTAACCGAGTATCTATATTAATCCCATTTACTGGCACTTGGTCCATAGCCTACTGTACCTTGGCAAGTCAAGTGTTTATCCACATATTTCTTCAATGCTGTGAGAATCTCTGCCTCCACCATGTCTCAGGCAGCGTATTCCAGATTGCAAACACCCTCTGGGTAAAAAAAATTCTCCCTCAGATCCTCTCTAAACCCCTTACTCCTTAGACATCTCTGCCATGTGTTAAAGTATCTAATTATCTTTCCTGTCTATGTCTCTCATAATTTCATAAACCTCTACCAACTTCCCCTCCACCTCAGCCTCCTCCACATGCCCAGCCTATTCAGTCTCTTCTCATGACTGAAACATTCCATTAGAGGGAACATGCTGGAGAATCTCCTCTGCACCTTATCCAGTGCAATCACATCTCTCCTATACAGTGGCAACCAAAACTCCTCACAATATTCCAGCTGTGGCTTAACCAGTAATTTATAAAGTTGGACCAAAATCTCCCTGCTCTTATATTCTGTGCCTTGTCTAATGAAGACAAGCATCCCGTATGCCTTCTTCACTATTCGTTCTGCAACCTCCTTGGACTGCAGTGTCCTTTAGCACCAGTTCTACTAAATATAATTAAACCGGATGGAGCGTTTTCATTGACCAAGTGTCCCAATGTCATTCCTTGTGTTTTTTGTATTTCAGCTGTTCTCACTCTCTACTTCACGACCTTTCTTCATTGGGATGAGGATCAGTCCACTGCCATCTACCATGCCTTCAACGGAGTTGCCTATTTCACACCAGTTATGGGAGCCCTCATAGCTGACTCCTGGCTGGGAAAGTTTAAGTGAGTTCACATATTGTATTGAGTATCTGTTCCTCGTTATTGTGTGATGATGTGAACCTTTTGTGTTTGTTTCCTTGGATACTAACTCACACCGTTTACTCCTTATCATCAGCCTCGAGCCAAGAGTTGGCCGAACATCTTCCCAACTGCTTGCCAGTGCTGAGCCGGCCAGTAGGAGTTGCCACAGAGAAACACAGTGATAGCTCAGCACAGTGACTTTTGGTGCACAGTTGGTTGGCTGATGAGAACCATGCCAGTGAACTGAAATCAAGAAACAAATAATGACAACGGGTTATTCATTCATTCATTCCCAAGAGAACAGTCATTAAATTCCAAATAGAGCAAAGATCTTCATGAAGTACAGTCTCCATTCTTAAAACTACCCTATTTAAAATGAGTCATTGCTTATTATGATGACAACTGTTGTCTATTTGTGGACATGTCAGTTTTAATGGGTGGTGTCTCATTGGATGTGTTTGCCACCACACTAGCCCCAGAGCCGCACAAACATTAATGTCCCTGCTGGGGCCATTCCTCAAAGTGGAGCAGGCTACAAGCAGAGATGAAACCTTAGGCACTCAAACACTTGGCATTGGTATTGGTTTATTATTGTCACTTGTACTAAGGTACAGTGAAAAACTTGTCTTGCATACCGATCATACAGGTCAATTCATTACACGGTGCAGTACAGAGTGCATTGAGGTAGTACAAGTAAAAACAATAACAGTACAGAGTAAAGTGTCACAGCTACAGAGAAAGTGCAGTGCAATAGGGTGCAAGGTCAGGTAGATCGTGAGGTCATAGTCTATCTCATCGTTCAATAGTCTTATCACAGTGGGATAGAAGCTGTCCTTGAGCCTGGTGGTACGTGCCCTCAGGCTCCTGTATCTTCCACCCGATGAAAGAAGAGAGGAGAGGGAATGTCCCGGGTGGGTGGGGTCTTTGATTATGCTGGCTGCTTCGCCAAGACAACGAGAGGTAAAGACAGAGTCCAAAGAGGGGAGGCTGGTGTCCGTGATGCACTGGGCTGTGTCCACAGCTCTCTGCAGTTTCTTGCTGTCCTGGGCAGAGCAGTTGCCGTACCAAGCCGTGACGTATCCAGATAGGATGCTTTCTATGGTACATCAATAAAAGTTGGTGAGTGTCAAAGGAGACAAACCAAATTTCTTTAGCCTCCTGAGGACTTAGAGGCACTGGTGAGCTTTCTTGGCTGTTGGTGATGTTTACTCCCAGGAACTTGAAGCTCTCAACTCTCTCGACCTTAGCACCGTTGATGTAGACAGGTGCATGTACACTGTCCCCTTTCCTGAAGTCAATGACCAGCTCTTTTGTTTTGTTGACATTGAGGGAAAGGTTGTTGTCATGACACCATTCCACTAAGCTCTCTATCTCCTTCCTGTACTTGTTTGCACCACACCTACCGTTCCCCTTCAGGACCACCCTGATGGCCTTCTGCCTGTTCCTGAGGTCGAAAGGGCTTTCCAACTGTTGTCAAAAATTCATGTTGACCAGAGGCATTTATTGTGATGCCTGTAGGCTCTGTAGTGTTAATGCTCACATCAGCATATAACAGAGACAGCTATCATCAGAACATGCTTTATTGGAGGCGGTAGCTCTCAACTAAACAACAATGATTTTTGGAGCAATTATCACGACCGTGCCACATGATACACATATGCACAGTACGTTGCCGATTCTTTAGAAAGGAAATAACCTCATTAACTGTTTACAGATGTGAAGAAACGCAATAGGTTAAGTAGAGAGAGGATGTTATAAATTTAACCATTCACTGGTCTTCTTGACCTCTGAAACCTCTTGTATTTGACCTAGTACCAGATGGTGCATGACATCTCCCTGAGAATATACAGACATAGAACAGTACAGTATAGGAACAGGCCCTTCAGTCCACTGTGACACGCATGATGCTAATCTAATCCCATCTGCCTGCACATGGTCTATATCCCTCTATTCCTTACCCATTCATGTGCCTGTCTAAATGCCTCTTAAATGTCACTGTAGTACTTGCTTCCATCATCTCCCCTGGCAGCACATACCAGGCACCTACCACTCTCTGTGTAAAACACTTGCCTCACAAATCTCCTTTAAACTTCTCCCCCACCACCCCCCCCCCACACCCCCACCTTAAAGCTATGCCGTCTAGTATTTGACATTTCCACTCTGGTAAAAAGATGTCTCCCATATCTTTATATATTTCTATTAAGTCGCCCTCAGCCTCTGATGCTCCAGAGGAAACGATCCAAATTTGTTCAACCTCTCCTTATAGCTAATCCTGGTGAACCTCTTCTGTACCCTCTCCAAAGCCTCCATATCCTTCCTGTAATGTTGCAACCAGAACTGCACACTGTACTCCAAATGCGGCCTAACTAAAGTTTATACAGCTGCAACTTGACTTCCCGACTTTTATACTCAATGCCCCAACTGATGAACGTAAGCATTCCATACACCGTCTTTACCACCTGTGTTGCAACTTTCAGGGAGTTTAGGACTTACACCCCAAGATCCCTCTGTACATCAATGCTCCTAAGGGTCCTGCCATTTACGATACACTTTCCTCTTGCATTTCACCTCCCAAAATGCAACATCTCACACTTGTCCAGATTAATCTCCACTCAAATCTCCACTGATCTGTATCCTGCTGTATTCTTTAACAACCTTCCTCACTATTCACATCTCCACCAAATAGAACATAGAACACTAGAGCACAGTACAGGCCCTTCGGCCCACAATGTTGTGCTGACATTTTATCCTGCTCTAAGATCTATCTAGCCCTTCCCTCCCACGTAGCCTCCTATTTTTCTAGATCATTTCCTAGATCATTGATACCTATCAAAAACTGTTGTCCCAGTACTGATCGTTGTGGAACGTCACTGGCCACAGGTCTCCAGACAGAGAAACACCCCTCCACCACTACCCGCTATTTTCTATGACCAAGCCAATTTTGTATTCAACTTACCAACTCACCCTGGATCCCATGTGACAATCCTCTGGACCAGCACAGCATGAGGGACCTTGTCAAATGCTTTACTAAAGTCCCTGAAGACAACATCCATTGTTAATTATCTTCATCACCTCCTCAAAAAAGGTGTCCGTCTTCACCTCCTCAAAATGCATCTGCAGGATGGTGCTGCGGCTTACTAATGGTGTTGCACTGAGCTTTTTTTCAGTCTTTTTATTAGTTTTCAAATTAATACAGATTAATATATAACATCAATGTTTGTACATGTAATACAAAGAGATCAGGAGAACAATCATGGCACGGATAATCATAAAGAACAATAAAGTATATAAAAAATCTGTAGATCCAACGATCTCTTAGTGAATGAATATAATATGAAAGAAAGGAAAGAAGAAGATTTATTATAAATTATAAAAGAAAGAAAAAAATCCCCAAAACAATAAGAAAATTTATAAACAATATATCAAACCAAACTAAACTAAAAAAAAATTCAAAAAAAAACAAACAGAAAAAAAACTGGACTGAAATTTCTCAGTAGAAACAGAGCAATATTATGTCATCAACTCCGTTCCTCTAAATTGAAAGGTTATTACAAGGGGATCTACATCATGTGAAAATATTGAATAAATGGACTCCAAACTTCCTCAAATTTAAGCAAAGGATCAACATTACCATTCCTAATTTTTTCCATGTTTAAACATGATATAGTTTGAGAGAACCATTGAAAAGTAGTCAGGGGTATTGGGTGTTGCACTGAACTAACCGCTTGTAGGCGTTGCACCTATTAATCTCCCCGTACTACAAATAGTGGCTTCGTTTGTGGGAGATCATGTTTTAACAGATTTTGCTCAGTTTTTTGAGGAGGGGACCAAGAGATTGACAAGGGTAGGGCGGCGGACATTGATTACGTGGACTTTTAGCAAGGCCTTTGACAAGGTCCCAGATGGCAGGCTGGTCGAGAAGGTTGGCGTACATGAGACAGCAAATTGGAGACAAAATTGGCTTGGTGATGGAAGGCAGAAGGTAGTAGTGTAGGGCTGTTGTTCAGAGTGGAGGCCTGTAACCAGCGGTGTGCCACAGGGATCGGTGCTGGATCCTTTATTGCTCATCAGAGACATGGCTGACATCAGGATAGGAATGGATATTGAATATTCCTGGTTTTCAGTGTTTTAAAAGGGATAGGGAGGGGAGGAGAAGAGGAGGAGGGGTGGCGATACTGGTCAGGGACACTGTTACAGCTGCAGAAAGGGTAGATAATGTAGAAGGATCCTCTATAGAGTCAATATGGGTGGAAGTTAGGAACAAGAAAGGAGCAGTTACCCTTCTGGGAGTATTCTATAGGCTTCCCCGGTAGCAGTAGGGATACTGAGGAGCAGATTGGGATGCAGTTTTTGGAGAGATGCAAAAATAACAGTGTTATTATAATGGGAGACTTCAACTTTCCAAATATTGATCGGCACCTACTTAGTACCAAAGATTTAGACGGGGCAGAATTTGTTAAGTGTGTCCAGGACAGATTCCTGTCACAGTATGTTGACAGGCTGACTAGAGGGAATGCCATATTAGATCTAGTTTTAGGTAATGAACCAGGACAGGTGACAGATCTATCGATGGGTGAGAATTTGGGAGACAGTGACCATTGCTCCATAACCTTTAGAATTGTCATGGACAGGGATAGGAGCAAAGAGGACGTGAAGATATTTAATTGGGGAAAGGCGAATTATGAGGCTATAAGGCGAGAACTTGGGAGTGTAAATTGGGATGTCCTTTTTGAAGGAAAATGTACCATGGAGACATGGTCGATGTTCAGGGATCTTTTGCAGGATGTTAGGGATAAATTTGTCCCGGTGAGGCAGAGAAGGAATGGCAGGGTGAAAGAACCATGTGATGAGAGAGGTGGAACAACTAGTTAGGAAGAAGAAGGCAGCATACATAAGGTGTAAGCAGCAGGGATCAGACAGGGCTCGTGAGGAATATAGAGTAGCAAGGAGGGAACTTAAGAAAGGGCTGAGGAGAGCGAGAAGGGGACATGAAAATGCTTTGGCGAGTAGGGTTAAGGAGAATCCCAAGACTTTTTTCTCGTATGTAAAGAGCAGAAGGATGGCGAGGGTAAGGGTAGGTCTGATCAAAGACAAAAGTGGGAGGATGTGCCTGGAAGCTGTGGAAGTGGGTGAGGTTCTCAATGAATACTTCTCTTCAGTATTCACCAAGGAGAGGGATCTCGATGATGCTGAGAACAGTGTAGGTGAGGGTAATGTTCTAGAGTATGTAGATATCAAGAGAGAGGATGTGTTGGAGTTGTTAGAAAATATTAGGACAGATAAGTCCCTGGGGCCTGACGGAATATTCCCCAGGCTGCTTTGTGAGTCAAGGGAGGAGATTGCTGAACCATTGGTTAGGATCTTTGAGTCCTCATTGTCCACGGGGATGGTACCGGAGGATTGTAGGGTGGCGAATGTTGTCCCCTTATTCAAAAAAGGTAGTAGGGATAGTCCAGGGAATTACAGGCCAGTGAGCCTTATGTCTGTGGTGGGTAAGCTGTTAGAAAGGATTCTAAGAGATAGGATCTATGAGCATTTAGAGAATCATGGATTGATTAGGGACAGCCAGCATGGCTTTGTGAAGGGAAGATCTTGCCTCATAAGCCTGATAGGGTTCTTTGAGGAAGTGACCAGGAAGATTGATGAGGGTAGTGCAGTGGATGTGGTCTACATGGATTTTAGTAAGGCGTTTGATAAGGTTCTGCATGGTAGGCTTCTTCAGAAAGGGATCCAGGGAGGCTTGGCAGTGTGGATTCAGAATTGGTTTGCCTGTAGAAAGCAGAGGGTTGTGGTGGAAGGAGTGCATTTGGATTGGAGGGCTGTGACTAGTGGTGTCCCACAGGGATCGGTTCTGGGACGTCTACTTTTTGTGATATCTATTAATGACTTAGATGAGGGGGTGGAAGGCTGGGTTAGCAAGTTTGCAGATGACACAAAGATCGGTGGTGTTGTGGATAGTGTGAAGGGCTATCGAAGCTTACAGAGGGATATTGATAGGATGCAGAGCTGGGCTGACAAGTGGCAGATGGAGTTCAATCCAGAGAAGTGTGAGGTAGTACACTTTGGAAGGACAAACTCCCAGGCAGAGTACAAGGTAAATGGCAGGATTCTGGGCAGTGTAGAGGAGCAGAGGGATCTGGGGGTTCATATCCACAGATCACTGAAAGTTGCCTCACAGGTAGATAGGGTAGTTAAGAAAGCTTATGGGATGTTAGCTTTCATAAATCATGGGATCGAGTTTAAGAGCCGCGAAGTAATGATGCAGCTTTACAAATCTCTGGTTAGACCACACTTAGAGTACTCTGTCCAGTTCTGGTCGCCTCATTATAGGAAGGATGTGGAGGCGTTGGAAAGGGTGCAGAGGAGATTTACCAGGATTCTGCCTGGATTAGAGAGTATGGATTATAAGGAGAGACTAAAGGAGCTGGGGCTTTACTCATTGAAGAGAAGGATGATGAGGGGAGACATGATAGAAGTATACAAGATATTGAGAGGAATAGATAGAGTGGACAGCCAGCGCCTCTTTCCCAGGGCACCAATGCTCAATACAAGAGGGCATGGCTTTAAAGTAATGAATGGGAAGTTCAAGGGAGATGTCAGAGGGAGGTTTTTCACCCAAAGAGTTGTTGGTGCATGGAATGCGCTGCCTGGGGTGGTGGTGGAGGCTGATACATTGGTCAAGTTCAAGAGATTGTTACTGATTATAGAGTCATAAATGTGCCATTACCTTGGGTAAAAATGGCATTGGTTACTCATTAGTTCATAGAATGTAATAAAGTAAATAATTTTGCAAGCCTTTGCGGATATTGATAGATTTTTATTTGTATTTAACCAATCCTAATCTTTAGTACAATCTTTGTTAAGCACAGCTACAATTCATTGAAAAGCTATAACCTTCACTTAAAGTTTTATTAACAGCTCCACCTCTGTTATATGCTTGCAGAAGAACCCAAAGGTACTATGTTAGCACTGTGTTGGGATGTTGTTGCTTGAAGGAGGTGCAGAACAGTAACTTATTGCAGAGGTTTCTTAATTAGAGTCGTGACAAAGGTGGACAATGGATCTGTTGACTACGTCAGGGAGCTCACACAGGAACTGGAAAATGGAGGGAAAGGGATCAATTCACAAGAGGACTATTCCTACCATACAGTAGAGAGCTGTCATAATGCTGGCCTGTTATACTGATCAATGGATACAGGGAAAAAGTTGTGATGCCTTTAACCAGGAATATGGACAGAATAAAATCAGATTTGTGTAGAAAATGAAAATCAAAATTCTGCAGATTCTGGAAATCTGTAATGAAAGCAAAAGGTGCTGGAAAGACTCAACAAGTCAGGCATCATCTTCCCTTACCCAATCTGGCCTTTGAGGAAATTTGGGACATATGCAATCACACCTACCTGCTCATCATCCATCCATCTTTTCAGATTCCAGACAGCCTGGAATCCAGATGAAGGGTCTCGGCCCAAAACGTCGACTGTCCATTTCCCTCCATAGATGCTGCTTGATTCACTAAGTTCCCCTTGCTTTGAGACTGACTTACTTCCACTTGGTGCTTCCAGCTCACACTTGCTGAATCGCTCCTCAGTCTAGTTATATTGGCCTCACCCCAACCTTAGAGCTTTTGTACTTTTCCATAAAAAAGCTAAACTAACAGAATTATGATCATTACCACAAAAACGCTCTCTGATCCTTGCTGCAAAATCATTACTGATGTTCTCCCAAACGCCCAGCTTCATTTCCTAAAGGTAAATCTTCCTGCTGTTGGGTCTGCTGCAGCCAAGAAGAAAATGAATGGACTCTTCGTCATCCAATTGGATCTTTCTTGGCCTTTCAGCTCTCCCTTCATCATTGTTACAGTTAACAAACATGCTCAAAGAAAATGCTCAAGAAGGCCACATCCATTATCAAGAACCCTGCCATCCTCCTTAAGCTACCATCGGGCAGGAGGTACAGAAGCCTGAAGTCCCACACCACCAAGTTCAAGAACAGCTACTTCCCTTCAACTATTCCATTCTTAAACCAACTTGCACAACCTTCGTCACTACCTCAGTATAGCAACACTATGACCACTTTGCACATAAATGAACTTTGCTTTTTTTTTGTTCTAATTGTGTTTTCTTGTAAAAAATTATCTAATTTATGTTTAATTTATGTTTTTCTTGTGAATGCTGCTTATCTGATGCTATGTGCCTGTGATGCTGCTGCAAGTAAGTTTTTCATTGCACCTGTGCATACATGTATTTGTGCATGTGACAATAGTGTAGCAGTTAGCGTAACACTATTACAGCACCAGCAACCCGGGTTCAATTCCGCCGCTGTCTGTAAGGAGCTTGCACGTTCTCCCCGTGTCTGTGTGGGTTTCCTCCGGGTGCTCCGGTTTCCTCCCACATTCCAAAGACGTACGGGTTAGGAAGTTGTGGGCATGCTATGTTGGTGCCGGAAGCGTGGCGACACTTGCGGGCTGCCCCCAGAACACTCTAAGCAAAAGATGTATTTCGCTGTGTGTTTCGATGTACATGTGACTAATAAAGGAGTCTTAAACTCAAGCCCCAGACTTCCTGATGCTGGAACTCCTGGCATTTCTCAGGAATATGTGGCCACTGTGTGCCAGTGAAGGTGTGTCATCTCCTTTATTCACTGATGAGATGAGGACATTGTTGGTGATTTTCTATCTGGATAGGTGAGTGGGACAAGGGAGGAGTGGTGTTGGGGGAAGAGGGCATGGTGAATTTCTTCAGAGGCTGCAGAACAACAAGAGTTAGAACCCATTTGAAGGGCACAGGTCCTCTCCAACATTGGCCTCTTATCAAGTAGGTCAAACGGATCAATGTTTGTTCGATCTTACTGTATACAATGGTCCAAAGTTCCCTTTGTTATTGTGAGGAGCTCATTGTTTCCAAACAATTCCATGATTTTTTTCCCCCAATCACTCTTGGGATGGCGAGGTTGACATTTATTACCCAAGGCTGGAGAAGAAGTGTTCTCTTGACTGGAAAGGAATTTACTGATCATTAATTATTATTTGCAAATCTATGAGAGTCGACAACTCATTGTAGTGAGAATCTTGTGACACCCCAGCTTTACTGAAGCTGCTGAATTCTCTTCCTCCGTACCAGATTGCACTTTTTCCACTTCCAATTCCTCTGCCCCTTTCTTCCAACTGTCTTCGGTATGTCCCCGATGACCCTCCAATTTTTACATATCCACCACAGAAAGTCATGGGAGAGTCTAGGACCAAAGGGCACAGCCTCAGAATAGAAGGATGTCCCTCTAGAACAGAGAGGAGGAGGAATTTCTTTAGCCAGAGGGTGGTGAATCTGTGGAATTCATTGCCACAGATGGCTGTGGAGGCCAAGTCATTGGGTGTATTTAAAGTGGAGGTTGATAGGTTGTTGATTAGTAAGGGTGTCAAAGTTTATGGGGAGAAGGCAGGAGAATGGGGTAGAGAGGGAAAAATAAATCAGCCATGATCGAATGGCGGAGCAGACTCGATGGGCCAAATGGCCTTATTCTGCTCCTATGTCTTATGGAAACCTACATGGTCACAGGGAGGACTTGGGAACTCCACACAGACAGCACAAGACCTCAGCATATAACATGGGTCACTGGAGCTGTGAGGCATAAGCTCTTCTATGCAAAAGAGAAAAGAAAATAATGGTAAAGATTTCCTCAAAGGTCTTCAATCATTTAAGATAAAGATTTTAAGATATCTTTATTAGTCAAATGTACACCGAAACACACAGTGAAATGCATCTTTTGCGTAGAGTGTCCTGGGGGCAGCCCGCACGTGTCTATGAAGATGTAACCATACGGTTCTTATACTATCCTTGTGAGTCTTTCCAAGAGTAACATGGACACCAAAACGACACAAAGTTCCCATTAAATGCTGGAGCAAAACACTGCAGATACTGGAAGTCCAAAATAAAATCAGAGAGTCCTGGAAGTGCTCAGCAGGTCAAGGCCAGGGCCTTTCTTTTGAACTGGAAAAGTTTTCCCGCTTTTCCTATTCAGGTGACGAGTCCTTCACCTCATGGTTCCTCTCCCCATTGATGCTGCCCGACTTGCTGAACACTTCCAGCATTCTCTATTTCTATTTCCCTGTGAAGCCTTGCCCTAGCATTTAGTAAGGGATAAAAATAATATTTTTAGTGGCTCATCACATCTTGTTAAATACTGATTAGATGTTCGCTTTACTGCTCTCAAACAGGACCATCACCTTCCTCTCTATTGTGTACATCATCGGCCATGTGGTGAAGTCAATCGGAGCCATTCCAACTGTGGGCAACTATACGGTTCACATGTGAGTAAAACCACAAATGTTCTTCCTTACTGTTTTACATCAATGTCAAACCTCACGGGTTCTCGTTCCAGTCTCTGGAATCCACTGCCCCGGATGGGTGTGGAGGTTGGATTATTGGGGTATTTAAAGAAGAGTCATAGAGCAAGGAAACAGGCCCTTTGGCCCAACTCGTCCATGCCAACCATGGTGCCCATCAAGCCAGTCCCATTTGCCCGCATTTGACTCATATCCCTCTAAACCTTCCCTGTCCATGTACTTATCCAAATGTCTTTTGAACATTGTTATTGTATCTGCCTTAACCATTTCCTCTGGCAGCTCACTCCATATACGCACTACCCTCTGTGTGAAGAAGTTGCCCCTCAGGTCCTTTTTAAATCTTTCCCCTCTCACCTTGAACCTATGCACTTCCTTGAGAAAAAGACTGAGTGCATTCACCCTATCTATGCCCTTTATGATTTTATACACCTCTGTAAGCTCACCTCTCAGTCTCGTATGTCCCAAGGGATAAAGTCCAAGCCTGCCCAACCTCTCCCTATAACTCAGGCCCTCGAGTCCTGGCAGCATCTTCGTAAATCTCTTCTGCACTCTTTCCAGCTTCCCATAATGGGGCGACCAAAACGGTATACAATATAACAGGGCGACCAAACCTGTACGCAATGAGGAGGATATGTTTTTGAAAGATCAGGGAATTGAAGGTGGTGGGGAACTGGCAAAGAAGAGGAGGTGAGGTGTGGGACAGATCAGCCGTGATGATATAGAATGGGGCAGGCATGAGGGGCCAAGTCACCTACTCCTTTTCCTGTCTTCCTATGTTCTTCTGGTCATGAATATGAGTAGGTATCAATATCTTTGGGAACTAGGGAAGCCCATTCAACAACCCTAACACGTTCCGCCATTCAATAAATCAGAGTGGCTCTGTTTGTTAAGCTCATCCTCCCTAAACCTTGACGAAATGATCTGTCAAGCTTAACTTTGTAATTGAAAATTTTAATTAGGTTTTCAAATTTTCACTATGGTTGAATCAAGAGAGTGAAATTGGTATTGGTTTATTATTGTCACTTATACTGAGGTAGGGTATCATCCCGGTACCAAAGAAAAGCAAGGTAACATGCCTCAATGACTACCGACCAGTGGCTCTGACATCCACCACCATGAAGTGCTTCGAGAGGTTGGTCATAGCACGCATCAACTCCAGCCTACCAGACAACCTGGACCCATTGCAATTCACCTATCGCTGAAACAGGTCTACAGTGGATGCCATCTCCCTGGCCCTACACTCAGCTCTGGAGCATCTGGACAGTGTAGAGACATACGTTAGACTATTGTTTATTGATTACAGCTCTGCCTTCAATACAATAATTCCAAGCAAGCTTGTCACCAAACTCCAAGACCTAGGACTCAACACCTCCCTCTGTAACTGGATCCTTGACTTTCTAACAAACAGACCGTAGTTAGTAAGGATAGGCAGCAATACCTCCAGCACGATTATTCTCAACACTGGTGCCCCACAAGGCTGCATCCTCAGCCCTCTACTCTACTCCCTATACACTCACAACTGTACGGCCAGATTCTGCTCTAACTTCATCTAGAAGTTTGCAGATTATACCACCATTGTAGGCCGTATCTCAAACAGCGATGAGTCGGAGTACAGGAAGGAGATAGAGAGCTTAGTGGAATGGTGTCATGACAACAACCTTTCCCTCAATGTCAACAAAATAAAAGAGTTGGTCATTGACTTCAGGAAAGGGGCCATTGTACACACACCTGTCTACATCAATGGTGCTGAGGTCAAGAGGGTTGAGAGATTCAAGTTCCTGGGAGTGAACATCACCAACATTCTGTCCTGGTCAAATCACGTAGATGCCACGGCCAAGAAAGCTCACCAGCGCCTCTACTTCCTCAGGAGGCTAAAGAAATTCAGTTTGTCTCCTGTGACTCTCACCAACTTTTACCGATGCACCATAGAAAGCATCTTATCTGGATGTATCACGGCTTGGTATGGCAACTGCTCTGCCCAAGACCTCAAGAAGCCACAGAGAGTTGTGGACACAGCCCAGCGCATCATGGACACCAGCTTCCCCTCCTTGGACTCTGTTTTTACCTCTCGTTGTCTTGGTGTAGCAGCCAGGATAATCAAAGACCCCACCCACCCGGGACATCCTCTCTTCTCTCCTCTTCCATCAGGTAGAAGATACAGGAGCCTGAGAGCACGTAACACCAGACTTAAGGACAGCTTCTACCCCACAGTGATAAGACTATTGAACGGTTCCCTTATACGATGAGATGGACTATGACCTCACGATTTACCTTGTTGTGAACTTGCACCTTATTGCACAGCACTTTCTCTGTAGCTGTGACACTTTACTCTGTACTGTTATTGTTTTTACTTGTGCTACATCAATGCACTCTGTACTAACTCAATGTAACTGCACTGTGTAATGAATTGACCTGTACGATCAGTTTGTAAGACAAGCTTTTCACTGTACCTCGGTACAAGTGACAATAATAAACCAATACCGATACCAATACAGCGAAAAACTTGTCTTGCATACCATTTGTACAGATCAATTCATTACCCAGTGCTTTGAGGTAGAACAGAGTTCTTTGGGGTAGTACAGGGTAAAAACAATAACAGAATACAGAGTAAAGTGTCACAGCTACAGGGAAGTGCATTGCAGGTAGACAATAAGGTGCAAGGTCACAACAAGGTAGATTGTGAGGTCAAGAGTCCATCTCATCGTAAGGGAACCGTTCGATAGTCTTGTCACAGTGGGATTCACAACTTTTGTCCATTTCCTCAAAGTAGCAGATCATTCAAAAATAGTGTATAAAAAGGAGTGAATTAGTTTATTATTCTTCTGCTCAGCAATGGAGTTTGGTTTAAATAGCTCCCATTATTTATGTTCCTTGTCGTTTTAGTGCCTTTTAAGTACACCGTCCACCATACCAGAGGTTGTACATTCTAATTGGATGTAGCCATGAAGGTCTGATGCACAAACATGTGACATTTGATCACCTGATGGTTGTCAGAGTTTACAAGTAGTGTCTTTCCTGCAAAAATATTGGGTTTCTCTTCTGGTGAGAGATGGATCCAAAATTTGTAAGGCAAATGAACGTCTTGTGAAAGAGTTTTGCTGACAATGGTTTATACGTCATTGTTGTTCTACAAGATGATAATTCACATGCTTCCTTACAAAATTCATCCCCATCAGTAATGCTTGAGCGTTGTTTAGTATTACTTCAGCATTTATTGGTATCTGGACATTGCTGGCAACACAGGATTTGTTACCCACCCATACTGTCCCAGAGCAAGGAGTAATGAGCCTCCTTATTGAAATGTTGCAGTCCTTCTGGTGAAGGTACTGTCAAGTGCTGTTATGGAGGGAGTTCCAGGATTTAGAGCCAGCTTGGTTCACAACTTGACAACTGTGTAGCTACAAGTCACACTCGATATTCCCGGAAGGTAATGTCAGTCCCTTTAAAATGTAACAAAGCTTCTTTTGTTCACAGGGTCTTATCTTTGTTTGGTCTTTTCCTTATTGCCGTGGGTACAGGTGGAATCAAGCCATGTGTGGCAGCTTTTGGTGGTGACCAGTTTGAGGAGGAGCAGGTATGTGAGGCATTCGGCGGTTGAAGCAATTTTACTGACATTAAAGCAGGCGGCAGGAACCTGGAGCTGGTTAGTTAAGCCGGCTTGTTATAAAAATTGCTAATTCAGCCTCAACTGACCAGTTTTACTGTAAGAAATATGTCAACACCTTAGAGTGGATGAAGGGGGGAGATTTACCAGGATGGTACAAGGACTGAGGGTCAGGTGTCACACTGCAGGAACTACATTGGGTCAAATGATGCCAGCAATGGCCCACAGTTTTGGAGGGGAACTGCTGGTGTTCAGGCATCCACTGTTCAGTAAGTCTCAGACCCACTCTGAGTCTGAGCTGAATGGCAGACACTTGATATCTGTCACTCTTCTCCTGCACTGCACCCCCCGTCAAGTCCAGTGGAGGAGCCCAGTCGTGATGAGATTCCTCAGCACTGCTCTGGGGGATCTACCTTTCCAATCTGACTCCAGACCAGGTATAAGAATGGGAGCGGGTGGGGTTGCGGGGAGCAGGCTGAAGCCACCTCAGTTCAGGCCATTAACAATGCACTTTGCCTCACCTGGAAAATATAGAAGGCTTCAGCACCACAGGATGATTTTGTCCTCACTCAAAGACTCAGCTCTCTGTACCTTCAGTGACTGAGCACACTTTACACTTGTTGTCTGAATCGTCACTAACAGAGTCATGTACATTAAGCCATTGACTGGCTTTGGTATACACTGGAGGCACAAGAGACTGCAGATGCTGGAGTCTAGAGATCAAAAAACAAACTGCTGGAGGAACTCAACGGGTCAGGCAGCAACTGTGGCCGAGACTCGAAACAACAACTGTCCATTTCCCTCCACGGATGCTGCCTGACCTGCTGAGTTCCTCCAGCAGTTTGTTTCTTGAATGTTGATGTACGCTGCGTTGACTGACTCTGCACAGCATGGACTAGGTTTGGGGTAAACAGTGGCGACTTGTTTTGGCATACATACTGTTGAGTGGCTGTGCTGCCCATTGTGGTACACACTGCGGTACGCGCTGGCTTACTATATGCTGCTTTGATTGGTATACACTGCATTTGGCTCGTTCTCATACAAATTGCATTGGCTGAGTTTAATAGACTTGGCACAGACTGGATCTGGTTATGCTTTGCACTGATCAGACTGGTATATCCCTCAGTAACTTGGTCTGGTGTACATTGCACTGTCTGTGATTGGTATATCCTGCCTTGTCTGGGTCTGGTATACACTAAAGATCTAGAACTAGTACACAATGCATTGAGTGGATTTGCTGTACATTATCTTGACTGTGAATACTTTAACTCAGCACTGACTTGTGCTGACCCACCTCATCATTTCTAACTCTTTGTTGTTATGTTTCAGGCTTTAGAGCGAAGAAGGTTCTTTTCTTTCTTCTATATGTCCATTAATGCAGGAAGCTTACTGTCTACCATCATCACCCCCATACTTCGAGGTCAGTGTGGTGTTATAATTCTCTGTAAGGATTGTATTTGGTTATTGATACATGTCCTCCTGGTGGTTGTCACATGTAACTTATTGGGCCAGATGGTGCTTGACCTGACCAGTGCCTGTCTGAGCCCTTCACATCCCTACAACCCAGAGGCCTCAGTTCCAGTGACTATCCCATAACTGGAACACTCCCAGATGGTGACATGAATATGCATCCCACGATCCCACCCCCCCAACACTGCCCCAACAGTCTTTGACATCTTATACTGTCTCAACCTGTCGGTGTTTACCGATGTCTCTGATAATCAGAAACATTTATAGAGGTCTCCCCTGCTGCAGGCATCTTCTGCCAGGTAGGAAAGGGGCATTTCTGAGTGCCTTCCCTTCACTGACCCTCCCCACTCTCACCCCCAGAGCCAACTTTTCATTTCCAACTTATGAACAGTTCAGGTAATGAACGGATCTCAGGAACAGAACCCTGTAACCAGTTGAAATTTATTTAACAATTACAAAATAAAAATTATTTAAAACATTTTAAACATAATGCACGTAACTCATTAAACTACTCCTTATTAATTCAAAATGTAAATGAACTGTGAAATAAGGAAAGAAAACATAACCAAGTACTAGTTCTCCTACCATCCTGGCAGAAGCCTAGAGTCCCAATGAAACTCAGTGACTCCATTCAGAAGAATAGAGCCAGACTAGCAACAACAGAAGATGAGGGGCCAGATATGAAATGCATCCTGCCCCCAGCTTAGGACATTACAGAACACCCCTGGACTCAATGCTGAGACCAGGAGTGAAATGAGAGAAGTATCCATGTCAAACCTCCAGAGTGTTCCATACCTCTTCACTGCAGGGTGTAGGAGTAGTATTGTGTTCAGTTCTGGTCGCCTCGTTATAGGAAGGATGTGGATGCTTTAGAGAGAGCACAGAGGAGATATATCAGGATGTTGCCTAGATTGGAGAGCGTGTCTTATGAGGATAGGATGAGCAAGCTAGGGCTTTTCTCTTTGGAGAGAAGGAGGATGAGCGGTGAGTTGATAGAGGTGTACAAGATGATAAGAGGCATAGATCGAGTGGACAGTCAGAGACCTTTCTCCCAGGGCGACAATGGCTAACACGAGGGGACATAATTTTAAGGTGATTGGAGGAAGGTATAAGGGGGATGTCAGGGGTAAGTCTTTTACACAGAGTGGTGGGTGCATGGAACGCACTGCCGGCAGAGGTTGTGGGGGCAGATACATTAAGGACATTTAAGAGACTCTTAGATAGACACATGAATGATAGAAAAATAGGGGGCTATGTGGGAGGGAAGGGTTAGATAGATCTTAGAGCAGGATAAAATGTTGGCACAACATTGTGGGCCGAAGGGCCTGTACTGTGCTGCAGTGTTCTATGTTCTATGGGAAGAATGCACTGTAGTGAACCAGTGATTGTCCACAGAACTACCGGCCAGCCCTCAGCATGTTCTGTCCCACTGTCTTTGTCAGGAGCACAAGACTTGATTTTTAATCACTTCCAATTTTATGTCTGCCTCACTACCTATTTTGTAGTTAGACTCACACTGTCACCCCTGAAGGAGCTTAGCTAAGAAACTATTTCTCCACTTTGGGTGAGCCTCTGTAAAGACCACCTCCCTGATTTTTCTTTTTCCAAATGCTTGTATGCAAGTGTGCATTCATGTGTGTGTGTGTGTGTGTGTGTGTGTGTGTGTGTGTGTGTGTGTGTGTGTGTGTGTGTGTGTGTGTGTGTGTGTGTGTGCGCGTGTGTGTGTGTGTGCACGTCTTTGTGTGTGTGTGTGTTTGTGTGTGTGTGTGTGTTTGTGTGTGTGAGTGCATGTGCGCGCTTATCCGTTACTCTACACATAACAGAGTCAGGTTTCCAACCATCTTGGACCCCATGTCAGTGGACTAAGATATTACTCTGTTAAGTTGGTGTGGTAGCTGGTGTAACACGTTCATCTCGTCTGGTGATGCATTCTGACTGGTTGCATCACAGCCTGGTATGAAGCCTCCAATGCACAGGATCGTAAGAGGCTGCAGAGAGTTGTAGACTCAGCCACAGACATAACCCTCCCCATCATCGAGGACGCCTTCAAGAGGTGGTGCTTCAAGAAGGCAGCATCTATCATTAAGGACCCCTCACCATCCAGGACAAACCGTCTTCATGCTACCACCATCAGGGAGGAGGTACAGGAGCCTGAAGACCCACACTCAATAATTCAGAAACAGCTTCTTCCCCTCCAACATCCCGATCCATGAACCATGAACACTACCTGATTATTCCTTTTTTTGCACTATTTATTTTTGTAATTTATAGCTTTTATGTCTTGCACTGTATTACTGCCGCAAAACTACAAATTTCACGTCATATGTCAGTGATAATAAACCTGATTCTGAACTCCCACTCCTCGATAAGAAGCTGGAACATGGAACATCAGGATCTTCCCGGACTGCAGAGTAGCAACAAACCTGAACACTGCTCTGCTATTGAAGGCGGGGAACTCAGACACTCTGATACTGACATCTCCACCCCGAGTGAGGCTCAGACCACAGGAGACAGCTAGCTCAATGACCAATGTGGTGGGTCCTCCTCTGGAAGGGCAAATCAGAAGCAGGAGGCCATCTTCCTGCGATACGTTTTGCTGTCAAGAATGAGTTAATCTCCTGACTCAATGATTCCCGCAGTGGGATAAGTGAGTATCTCCTGATCTACTGACTCCTTCTAACCAGCTCAGTTCCATTGTCAATGCTTAACACTCCAACCATCCAAGTTCCAACAAGCTTCCTGTTAGAGTGAAGCTGATCTTTAGGACAAATGGGAAGCTGTTCAACCTACTGCAGAACCAAGGTCATCCCAACTTCAGTCATCGAGCTGCAGCAGGCAAGCAGGCCAAGTCATCATTGGATATTACCATCATTGACTCATTCATTGAAGCCTGTGCAAGAGTGGGCTGTACACGTAATATTCACAAAACAAATGCCCTCCACTAACAGCCCCACTGTATAACACTGTCCCCATTCCCCTTCCCAATAAGAAAGGCCCATGACAAGTCTTTGGGGGAAAAAGACTACTTTCCATATCTTTGGAGCCACTTCTCAGTGAAGACAAAAATGTTGATGAAACTCACCATTGCCTTTACCATACCAGCACATGCATATGAGAGAAAGCTACTGAAGGTTAACGCCAGCACAAAACTCAACAACTTCCTGAACACATCTGAGACATGGACCGCCTACAAAGCACTGGAAGGAAGTACAGTCTCTGCAGAATTTCCCAACTGCACCATTAGGATAAGAGAACTGACAGCAATGATCCCCTGCAGGACAATGTCCCAGCATCGAGGTCCTGATTACACTCAGTCAGCTCTGTTGGATGGGCCACATCGATCGTGTGACCAACACCAGACTCTCAAAATAGATACCATCACGGGGGGAGATTATCAGTTGGACAGAGAAAATGCCTCATAGAACATAGAACAGCACAGCTCAGGAACAGGCCATATGGCTCACAATGTCTGCCAAACATGATGCCAAATTAAACTCAACTTACCTGCCTGCACCTGATCCATATCCCTCCTTTTCCTGCATATCCATGTGTCTGTTTCAATGCTTCTTAAATGCCACTATTGTATCTGCCACCACCACAACCTCTGGCAATGTATTCCAGGCACCTACTACTCTGTAAAAAAAATAACTTACCTTGCACAGTAGTGTATTGGTATTGGTTTATTATTGTCACTTGTACCGAGGTACAGTGAAAAACTTATCTTGCATATCGATCGTACAGGTCAATTCATTACACAGTGCAGTTACATTGAGTTAGTACAGAGTGCGTTGGGGTAGTACAGGTAAAAACAATAACAGTAAAGTGTCACAGCTACAGAGAAAGTGCAGTGCAGGTGATTGTGAGGTCAGAGTTCATCTCATCGTATAAGAGAACCATTCAATAGTCTTATCACAGTGGGGTAGAAGCTGTCCTTAAGTCTGGTGGTACGTGCCTTCAGGCTCCTGTACCTTCTACCCGATGGAAGAGGAGAGAAGAGAGAATGTCCCGGGTGGGTGGGTCTTTGTGAAAGACATGATAACTTTCCCAGGGCACCAAAACAAACCTGCTCCAGATCAAAAACCTCGGCCAGTAATTTTGAGATTTCATTTTGTCAACGTCAAGGAACTCTTGATTCATACTGCTCGTCGTTGTGGAATGATTCAATTTAAACAATGGAAGTTTCGAATAGTTGAAGATTACGCCCCAGAAGTTATGAAAGAAAGGCTGACCTATAAACCAATTATGGCTCGTCTCTATCAAAGCAATTATCATCCTGCATTATTATTCCCAGCAAGGCTCAGAATTACACTACCTGATAAATCTTGTAAATGGTTTAAGTCTGTTCAAGAGGCCGAGCAGTTTCTTTTGAACTAGCTTTTAATTTTAAAAGCTAAGAAATGCAGAAGAGATACAGTGTTTTTCCTTTGATTTACTAACTCGCTTTATTATCTCATTAATTTTTAGATTTAAACCTTTCTTTTTTCTTCTTTTAATATTTTTAATGTTTTGTTTTTATTATAATTAAGAATTTAACCAAATGACTGATCTTTTGCTTTCTTTCTGAAATAATTGTTAAACTGTATTCTTTAAATGTTGACTGTTAATGCCCTTTGGCTCTGTTTTAATTCCATAACCTTGTTATTTCGATATCTCTGTTTGGTTTATCTTGTTCATTCTTTGTCTAAACATGAGTGGCTTATATATTTGTTAATTTGGACTACCGCCACCAATAAAATTGGGGTTAATTCAATTAGAGGGTAGCTTTCTGGCTGTCTATTGGCCAGTTTTCGGGCTGTTGGGAGAGGGGGGTGAAGTTGTTTCTGGGCTTTTTTTCTTCTGGGCGAAATCACAACTTTTCCTAAATCGTCATCATATCAGTTTCCTCTTTGAACTTTTTTACTTCTTCCTGTCGGTAAGATCGGTATATACCAAGATTAACCCTTTACATACTATATGTTTTTTAATCTGTTAAAATGGATAAGACTATTAATTTTATTTCATGGAATGTTAATGGCTTAAACAGTTTGCTTAAGTGCAAGAAGATCTTTAAAGTTTTTCATAGATTAAATGCTGAGATCATTTTTGTTCAGGAGACTCACACCAGGAAGAAAGGTAATCAACGTTTTTTTAGGGGTCAACAGTTTCATCCAAATTCACAAGCAAAGGTGAAAGGAGTTTCTATTTTTATAGACTCCTCAATTTTGTTTGTCCATCATGAGACAATATCAGACCCAAATGGTAGATTTTTATTAATTACTGGTCTACTTCATAATAAAAAAGTTGTTCTGGTTAATGTTTATGCACTCAATGTAGATAACCCTGAATTTTTTAAACATTTGTTAGCATTATTTCCTAATTTAAATTACACTGTGATTATGGGTGGAGATTTTAACTGCTGTCTAAACCCTTTGATGGATAGATCTGTGTCAAATCCTACACTTTCAAACAAATCCGCTGTCTTTACTAATTCCTTTTTAATTGAATCCGGAATCTTAGATGTTTGGAGATTTCTACACCCATTTGATAAAGAATTTTCATTCTTTTCTCATGTCCACCATAATTATTCGAGGATTGATAATTTTTTTATTGATGCTAGATTAGCTCCACTTACTACGGACTGCAAATACGATGCAATTGCCATTTCTGATCATGCACCATTGAGATTATCAACTAATTTACCAGATGTATCCTTTGATGTCAGACAATGGCGATTTAACCCTTCGCTATTACAAGACTTAGATTTCGTCCAATTTATTAAAGAACAGATTTCATTTTTCTTTTTAAATAATTTTACAGAAGAAATTTCCAGTGGGATAATATGGGATACGTTTAAAGCATACATCCGTGGTCAAATTATTTCATATTCCGCTGGATTGAAAAAATGAACTAATAATGAAATACGTACATTGGCTGACAAGATTAAAGAAATCGATAAAATATATTCTGTTACTCCTAATCTGGAGCTTTTTAAAAAGAGAACAGAACTCCAACTGCAACATAGTTTATTATTAACATCTTCAATTGAAAATCTACTACTTAAAAACAGAAGTCAATTTTATATACATGGTGACAAATCTGGTAAATTATTGGTCAACCAATTGAAAGCTACTATATCTAAACATCAGATTAATAAAATTCGTAAACCAGATGGCACCTACATGATAGATCAAGTTCAAATTAACAAATCCTTTCAAGAATTTTATTCTTCTTTATACCAATCAGAATCCCCTGAGGATCCTACTTTAATACATGAATTTTTAAGAGATTTGAAGATTCCCCAATTATCTTTAAATGAACGCTGTACATTAGATGCTCCCATTTCGGAGGAAGAAATAAAGAAAGTAATATTTTCAATGAATTCGATATTCTTGTTCCCTGGTTAGCCAAAATTTTTAAAGATGCCCTATCAGTGGGTAAACTACCACAATCTTTCTATGAAGCAACTATTTCTTTAATTCTTAAAAAGGATAAAGATCCCACTGATTGTGCATCTTATAGACCTATTTTTTTATTAAATGTAGATTCCAAAATATTTTCCAGAATATTGGCCTTTAGATTGGAAAAGGTTCTTCCACAAATTATCTCTGAAGACCAGACAGGATTTATTCAGAATCGTTATCTACATTTTAACATTAGGAGATTAATGAATATTATATATACCCTTTCATCCCAAATTCCAGACTGTTGTTTCACTAGATGCTGAAAAGGCGTTTGACAGAGTCGAATGGGAATATCTATTCAGTACACTTCAAAAATTCAATTTTAGTCCTAAATTTACATCTGCGATTAAAATGATTTATTATGCACCTATGGCTTCAATACGTACTAATAATCAAAGATCTCCTTTGTTTAGGCTTTTTCGAGGTACTAGACAAGGCTGCCCGTTAAGCCCTTTATTATTTGATATTGCTTTAGAACCTTTGGCTATTGCACTTCGGGATTCTTCAAATATATGTGGTATTACTCATGTACAGAAGATTCATAAGATATCTCTTTACACAAATGACCTGTTACTTTATATTTCTAATCCGGAGGAATCTATCCCTGCAGTACTATCACTATTAGATCAGTTTAGTGTTTTTTCTGGCTATAGATTAAATTTTAATAGGAGTGAACTTTTTCCATTAAATATGCAAATCCCAATTTATAGCCAATTACATTTTAGATTGGTAACTGACTATTTTATGTATTTAGGTGTTAAAATTACTAAGAGACATAAGGACTTATTTAAAGCTAATCTACTGCCTTTAATTGACCATGTTAAACAATTATTTACTAAATGGTCCCCACTGTCTCTATCATTGGTAAGCCAAATTAATGCGGTTAAGATTCATATTTTACCAAAATTTTTATATTTATTTCAAGTGATTCCAACTTTTGTTCCAAAATCTTTTTTTGACACTATTGATTCTAAAATTCTTTCATATATTTGGCAGAATAAAAACCCAAGGTTAAGTGAGAAATATTTACAAAAACTGAAAAAGGATGGTGGTATGGCCTTGCCTAACTTTAGATTATATTATTGGGCAATCAATATTAGAAATTTAATTTTTTGGATACAAGATTCAGATGTAATTCAATGCCCCAAATGGGTACACCTTGAGTCCTAATCAGTACATGAATTTTCATTAGTTTCTATTTTAGGAGCTCCACTCCCTTTTGCACTTACCAAATTAAGTAAACATATGATTAACCCAATTGTTAAACATACAATACGAATATGGTTTCAATTTCATAAATTTTTTGGATTGAATAAATTTAATCTATCAAGTCCCATTCAATCTAATTTTTTCTTTCATCCGTCCAGAGTTGACTCAGTTTTTTCCATAAGGAAAAGGAAGGGAATAGTATGTTTTCGTGATTTATTCATTGATAACTGTTTTTCATCTTTTGAACAATCGTCTAACAAATACAATTTGCCTAGATCACACTTTTTTCGATATTTGCAAATTAGAAATTTTTTAAAAGCTACTATACCCTCTTTTCCCACACCTTACAAAACTGAAATTACAGAAAAAATTTTCAGTTTTAATCCTTGTCAGAAGGGCTTGATAGCAATAATCTATGATCTAATTATGAAAATTCATTCAGAACCACTGGACAAAATTAAGAATGATTGGGAAAGTGAGCTCCAGACATCTTTACCTACAGAGACTTGGAAGAAAATTCTTCATTTAGTTAATACATCTTCAATGTGTGCCAGACACTCTTTGATACACTTTAAGGTAGTTCACAGGACCCACATGTCAAAAGATAAGCTAGCTCGTTTTTATCAACATATAAATCTTATATGTGACAGATGTAAATCGAATGTGGCTTCTTTGACACATATGTTTTGGTCCTGTCCTCTTTTGGAAAAATATTGGAAAGATATTTTTAACATTATTTCAAATGTATTGAAGATTGATTTACATCCTCATCCTATCACTGCAATTTTTGGTTTATCAAGGATAGAATCTGGCCATCTATCTGCCTCCGCTAACCATATGATTGCCTTTGTTACATTAATGGCCAAACGATCCATTTTGCTTAAATGGAAGGATCCAATACCCCCTACTACTTTTCAATGGTTCTCTCAAACTATATCATGTTTAAACTTGGAAAAACTTAGGAGTGGTACTGTTGATCCTTCGCTTAAATTTGAGGAAGCTTGGAGTCCATTTATTCAATATTTTCACATGATATAGATCCCCTTATAATAACCTTTCAATTTAGAGGAACAGAGTTGATGATATAATATTGCTCTGTTTCTATTGAGAAATTTTAGTCCAGTTTTTTTTTCTGTTTTTAAAAAAAAAATTCTTTAGTTTGGTTTGATATATGGTTTATATTTTTTCTTATTGTTTTGGGGATTTTTTTCTCTTTCTTTTATATTTTATAATAAATCGTTTTCCTTTATATTATATTCATTCACTAACAGATCGTTGGATCTACAGATTTTTTTATGCTTTATTGTTCTTTATGATTATCCATGTCATTGTTCTCCTGATCTCTTTGTATTACATGTATAAACATTGATATATTAATCTGTATTAATTTGAAAACTAATAAAAAGATTGAAAAAGAAAGAAGTTGTCCTTAAGCCTGGTGCTACGTGCCCTCAGGCTCCTGTAACTTTTGCCTGATGGAAGAGGAGAGAAGAGAGAATGACCCAGGTGGGTGGGGTCATTCCCTAAAGCTCCCTCCTGATTCCATCACTCCCCTACACACTAGGAACAATTTACAGCAGCCAATTAACTTGCAAGTCTTTAGGCTGTAGTAGGAAATGCAGGCTTTTTATCCCAGATTTATTTATTCAATTGAATTTAAATTCCACAGCTTCGATCGTGGATTTCAAACTCACTTCTCCAGATAAATGGTCCATACATTTCCCTCTAATCCAAAATTTAACCGTTGCTCTACCCTAAGAATGCAAATTCAGCATCTCTGCCCTCCTTGATATTGTCTTATGTTTTCAGCTGACGTGACGTGCTTTGGCGGAGAGTGTTACGCTTTAGCTTTTGGTGTTCCTGCTGCTCTCATGGTGATTGCATTAGGTAAGCTAAAAGACCACCCTCCCCAAGCCTTCCTTGCTATCATTCTGCACTCATTCCTGCTGGGACGGTCCACTGTTCCCACTTTACTTTGTCCACAACATTGAGTCCCTCGGTGTTAGCTGAAGCATTGGGTACCTGAAGGTTAAAGTCTTCTAACCAACCCAACAATAAATGTATGGGCGTGCCAGTTCCTTCAGCTATTTGTCCTAAACTATGGTAACTTGATGTTTTGGACACATTTATTTTTGTATGCTATTGGATTGGGTGCTTTGTTGACAAAGCCAGAATGCCCTGCCCAAGATTTGCTTCTTGACATACCATAGCCTTGGTGATAAGGGTGCTCCCACAGTCTTGTTGCCTGGGACATTCCAGCAGTTTGAGCCAATGACAATGAGGGAATGGCCAATATAACTCAAATTCATGATGGTTCGTAACTTGAAGAACCTGATGGTGTTGGTTTCCCCGTTCACTTTGTCCTTCTGGTTGGTGGAGATCATGGCTTTGGGGGGGGTTGTCAATAAGTACAATGTTCTAGATGCTCCACATTTTCAAGGGGGAAAGGAGAAATGGTGGGTCCTTTATGACAAGAGAACCAAGAACAAAGCAGGCATGGTAGTGTAGCGGTTAGCATAACGCTTTACAGCACCAGCAACCCGGGTTCAAATCCGGCCACTGTCTGTAAGGAGTTTGTACGTTCTCCCCGTGTCTGTGTGGGTTTCCTCTGGGTGCTCCGGTTTCCTCCCACATTCCAAAGACGTACGGGTTAGGAAGTTGTGGGCATGCTATGTTGGCGCCGGAAGCGTGGCGACACTTGTGGGCTGCGCCCAGAATACTCTACGCAAAGATGCATTTCACTGTGTGTTTCGATGTACATGTGACTAATATCTTATCTATCTAATCTTACATTGCCTTGAAAAAGAGACACTAATTTGGTTCTTCTCCCCTTTTATTTAGCCGTGTTCCTATCCGGGAGTGGTATGTACAAAAAGCTTCCTCCACAGGGAAATATGTTGGTTGAAGTCTCCAGGTGTATTAGGGTAAGTGTTAAGGGAATGATTCCGTGATCATCCTTCCTTACAGGCACGGTAGTGTAGCAGTTAACGTAACGTTATTACAGCGCCAGCGACCTGGGTTCAATTCTGGATGCTGTCTGTAAGGAGTTTGTACGTTCTCCCCGTGACTGCGTGGGTTTCCTCTGGGTGCTCCGGCTTCCTCCCACATTCCAAAGATGTACAGGTTAGGAAGTTGCTAGGAGGCCCTTGACCACAACTACACTCTCTTGCAGCTGTCCTTGCCCTGTTGAAAGCCTTGCCTAACCCTCAAATGGTAGATCACAGGGGTGTCATGGACACTGAGAGGTATGTCTCCTTGGGATTGACGTCGACCCTCTCCCAGTCAATGGATGGAGCAAATGCAGAACAACATACAAATGAGTTTTTTTGTCAACCCCATTCTCCTGCCTTCTCCCCATAACCCATAATCCCATTACCAATCAAGAACCGAACAATCTCTGCCTTAAATACACCCAATGACTTGGCCTCCACAGCCCTCTGTGGCACAGATTCACCACCCTCTAGCTGAAGAAATTCCTCCTCATCTCAGTATTAAAGGGACGTCCCTTCATTCTGAGGCTGTACCCTCAGACCCTAGACTCTCCCACTAATGGAAACATCCTCTCCACATACACTCTGTCCAAGCCTTTCAGTATCTGGTAGGTTTCAACGTGACCCCCCCTTATCCTCCTGAACCCCACCGAGTACAGGCCCAGAGCCATCAAATGCTCTTCAACTTACTTAATTATTAATTGTTATGTATGGATAAATGTGTTTAAACTCAAGAGGTCATAGATTAGTACAACATCAGAGGAAGACAGTTAGTTTCTTTCTCTGGCACCTTCTCTACTTCCCTTGAACCACTGATTGATCGTAGCTGATCCTGTGTCTCCCAATCTTCATTCCCATTCTTCCAAGAGTCTTCCCAAAATGGAGCACCAGTGGTGTTATAATGGGTTGTGCCAGTATGCTGGGCCTTAGTCTTTAGATCAGTTGTCCAGGTTTAAGAGAAAGTGTTGAAAATTATGTGGGGCTTTGATGTTGGAGATAGGTAGAAAATGTGGGGAATGTGGTCGTGGATTGAATGTAATTGGGATGTCAGAAGAGGATTTTTCACACAGCTCACTTTCTATGCTGAGTCATCCTGTAATATAATAGCTCGATTTGTCAATTAACAGTTTGGAACAGCAACACAGTCCTGAAGCACTGAAGCTCTGACACATGACCCGCAGGTTTTGTGCAATGTTTCTGATTGCTTTAGAACAAGATGTGCACAGACTCAAAAGTGGTGCTTCTAAAAGTTGTCTGTCCTGGGAAACTGATTTAGCAACAGGTTAATTTCAAGACTTAGGATTCTTGGGTCATTTTCAAAATCAGGGTCACAGTGAAATAGTTTAAAAGGATTGTTCTTCCTTACAGTTTTCAATTCACAACCGGTGGAAACATCGCTCCAGGAGTTATCCAAAGAGGGAACACTGGCTTGACTGGGCAGTAGAAAAGTATCCAGTTACGTGAGACTCTTCCATTGAATTTTTTGGATAATTTAATCTAGATCATTTTCAAATAACTGTGCATATTATTTTACATATATCAGACAAAGCGTTCTTTGATGTAACACTTAAATCTACTTTTTCTTACAGAAAAAACTTATCAAAGAAATTAAAATGGTTTCCCGAGTCCTCTTCCTCTATCTCCCTCTTCCAATGTTCTGGGCACTTTTTGATCAGATGGTAAGCAACTTGTTCAGTAAGAGCCAAGTAAGCGAAACAGAAGGTTGTCTGGTATCTTTAGGAAGAGTTTAATAAGGAATAACTGCACTATTATTGAGAGGAGATTGAGATTCTCAAACCTAAACTGCAAAGGTAGATTAAACGAACATATTCTTACACCTCAATAGAAGGCCACTGATGAACCAACCAATTGAATTCTATATGGCTTTCAGCTGAAGGAGGATAAGCCTGCAATATGGCTTCCTGGTAACCCGTAAGAGATTAGGGTTTCCAGTTCTCCAGGACCAACTTCTTCTGGAATTGAATATTACTTTTTTCAAACACGCTTGGAGACAAATCATAGAGGCACTGATCTATACTGTGTGCTTATTCAAATTCAAAGTCAAGTTTATTGTCATGTGCACAAGTACATGTGTGCACAGGTGCAATGGAAAACTTACTTGCAGCAGCATCACAGGAACATAGCATCGTATAAGTAGCATTCACAAGAAAAACATAAATTAAGCGCAATATTTACAAGAAAAACACAATTAGAACATAAAAAGCAAAGTCCATTTTAGTGCATAGTGGTCATAGTGTTGCTATACTGAGGTAGTGATTAGGGTTATGCAGGTTGGTTCAAGAACAGAATGGTTGAAGGGAAGTAGCTGGTCCTGAGCCCGGTAGTGTGAGACTTCAGGCTTCTGTACCTCCTGCCCGATGGTAGCTGCGGGAAGATGGCAGGGTCTTTGATGATGGATGTGGCCTTCTTGAGCATTTTCTTTGAGCATGTTTATTAACTGTGAGAATGTTGAAGGCAGAGCTGAAGGGCCAAGAAAGATCCAATTGGGTGATGAAGAGTCCATTCATTTCCTCCTTGGCTGCAGCAGACCCAGCAGCAGAAAGATTTACCTTTAAGAAATGAAGCTGGGCTTTTGGGAGAACATCAGTAATGATTTTACAGCAATGATCAGAGAGCATTTTTGTGGTAATGATCATAATTCTGTTAGATTTAGCTTTTTTATGGAAAAGGACAAAAGCTCTAAGGTTGAGGTGAGGCCAATATAACTAGACTGAGAAGTGATTCAGCAAATTTGAACTGGAAGCACCAGGTAAATTAGGTGGGAGTAAATTATTCTCTGAGCAAGGGGAACTCAGCGGGTCAGGCAGCATCTATGGAGGGAAATGGAAAGTTGACGTTTCAAACCGAGACCTTTCACCCGGACTCTAGACAGTCTGGAATCTGGACGGTCCAGATGAAGGATCTCAACCCAAAACATTGACTGCTCATTTCCCTCCACAGATGCTGCCTGACCCCTGAGTTCCTCCAGCGCTTTGTGTGTTGCTCCAGATTCCAGCAGCTGCAGTCTCCTGTGTCTCCTCAGAGCAAGGAGTGTAGGGGTGGGGGGAACGCAAGGGCTTCAAGAGTAGACATGGTCCCACAAAGAAAAATTGAGAGCACAAAGTTCATAAAGGGTTAAGAAAAATTATGTGCAATGGTGAGAGCTTTAAAAGCAGAGAGCCACAAAAGAGAATAGAAAATGTAGGGGTGAAATTAGGCAGGATTTTGGGAATGCAAAGGGGAATAATGAAGTACTGGCAAGTAAGACTAAAGAAAATTCAAATAAGTTTCCTTAGTACATAAAGCCAAGAGAATTACCAAAGGCGGCATATTAAGGACTATGAAGTTAACCCGTGTGATGAGGTGAAGGTTTGGGTGAGGTTCTTAGCCAACATTTTGTGTCTGGCATGAAAGAGGGGAACATTGGCACCGACTGCCCCACCCAACGGCTCGTGGGAGCCAGAGGGGAGATGACTAGGTAACCCTGTCCGAGAGTTAAGAAGGAATATGAAATATTGGACAGAGTAAACTTGCTAAGGGAGGAATATTATGGGGTTTAGCATCTTTGAAGATAAATTATCATTCAACAGAGAAGGAGGCCACTTGGCCCATTGCTCTCAGTGCTGTCTCATTCCACCACTTATTTCCCTGTAACTTATTAACATAGAAAACAGGAACATGAGGAGGCCGTTCGCCCCTTTGAGCCTGTTCTGCTAGTTAATAAGATCATGGCCAATCATCCAACAATAACCTATTCCAGCTTTCCCCCATATCAGTTCCCATCAGCCCGTAGAATAGATAACTCCTTCCTGGATACATGTAAAGATTTGGCTTTCTGTGGTGGAGAATTCCTCAGGTTCTCCACGCACTGGGAGAAGATATTTCTCCTCATCTCAGGATCCCATCCTCACTTAGAAATTTACCGCTGTTCCTTCATCATCACTGGACTGAATCCTGGAACTCCCGAGCCAACTGCACTGTGGCAGTGCCTCTTCCAGAAGAAATGCAGCAGTTTCAAGAAGGAAGCTCACTGCCAGCATCTCAAGCACAATTATGGATGGGTTATAAGAGCTGGCCTTGCCAGTGACACCCAGGTACTGAAATATGAATTCAATAAATAATAAAACCCGCTACAAAAAGGGTGGCTGTATTGTGGAGGGTCGTGGCTGTCACGTGACAACACTGCCCCTACCTGGTCAGAGGACAGCACTGCCCCTACCTAGTCGGAAGACACACCACTGTCAATCAAGGTTTGGCTCCACCCCTGCCCATCAGTGCACACGACCATTGGGCTATTTGAACCACCTGGGCTGGACCCCCTACCCACCCCCCCACCCCACCCCTCCCCAGCCCTCCAGCACTATAAAGAGTCCCACATGTGCTAGGTTCTCTGTTTTTTGTCTCTGAGGAATGCCCTGTTGGTAAGCTGGGTACTGTTTAAGAGAAATTAGTTAAGGCCCCCTGGGAGCATAGAGCTGTGCCTGCACTTGAGTGTCAAGGGGTGGCAGGTAGCATATTGCTTTTCCTTGATTGTACCCAGTTCATTGTGTGTGTATCTTACCCTTGTTGCAATTTTCCCATGCTTGCTATCACTAGTGTGTGTGAGTGTGTGTTGTTCCTGTTAACCTTTCCCTGTGTTTACCTTTGTAACTAAATCATTTAACTCTAAGGCTGTGTTCAGAGCCCTTTACTTTTGAGACCTTAAACTTGTCTCACAACAGTGGCACAGCTAGAAGAGCTGCTGCCTCACAGTGCTGGAGACCTGGGATCAGTCCTGACCTTGGACGCTGCCTGTGTGGAGTTTGCATGTTCTCCCTGTGACTGAGTGGGTTTCCTCTGGGTGCTCCAGTTTCCTCCCACATCCCAAAGATATGTGGGTTAGCAGGTTAATAGGCCACTGTAAATTGCCCCTAGTGTGTAGGTGAGTGGTAGAATCTGGGGTGGGGGGGGGGGGGGTAAATTAATGAGAATGTGTGGAGAATAATAAAATGGGATTTATATAGAATTAGTGTAAAGGGGTGGTTGATGATCAGTATGGACTTGATGGGCCAAATGTCCTGCTTCTGTGCCGTAGCTTAGGTTATTATCACTGCTGCTTGAGGAAGTCCGTGCCTGCCAGATTTCCAATATTACTATGACAACCCAAAGGCCGTAAAGCACACTTAGATCCCCTGAGACCATGCAAGATGTTATACAACTGCAACTATGTCGTTGTTGGTGGTGACTCTACTGTCGCTTCTGCTGTTCTTGTCAAGAAAACAGAACTTAGAAACTATTTCATTGCCTGCATGCCTGGCACATCCTGAAGTTGGAACAGGTACCCAATGAAGGGTCTCGACCCAAAATGTCAACTGTTTGTTTCCTTCCATAGACACTGCCTAACCTGCTGAGTTCCTCCAGCACTTTGTATGTGTTGCTCCAGATTCCAGCATCTGCAGAATCTCTTGTCTCCAGAGAAAGGCAAGTCCTTTCTTTATCTCAGACACCAAAGACATCTGACGTTGTTGTTTCCTTGTTCCCAGGGATCCCGATGGACTCTTCAGGCCACCAGAATGAATGCTGACTTTGTAAGTAAGCACCCGCTGCTCTCTCTTCCAGTCCTGTCATACTTATCCACGCATTCTCATTACATGGTGAACTAAAAAACTGAAAACTCTCATTTCAGAGTGGATTTATCATACAACCTGATCAGATGCAGGTAATGTGGAATATATTTTAAATTAGTTCTATTTCTATGTTGTGACAATGATAGGAAGTGAGATTTAAGCTGTTTGTTATGCAGTAAATATTCTGATAGTTTTCCTCCATATTTTGTTCCTGCGTTGAACCTGCACTGAAGCGCAGCTCTTGTGCATTTCATCTCCCACTGGAGGAGACAGTGTTGCTATATGGTTAGAACATAGAACAATACAAGGAACAGGCCCTTCAGCCCATGATGTTGTGCCGAATTAGTTAAGCTAATGACACAAAATCCCTTTTGCTTGCACATGGTCAATATCCCTCCATTCTCTGCATACTCATGTGCCTATCTGAGAGCTTCTTAAATGCCCCTATCGTATCTGCCTCCACCATCAACCTTGACAGCGCATTCCAGGCACCCACCACTCTCTATGTAAAAAAAACTTGCCCCACACATCTCCTTTGAAGTTACTCCCTCTCACCTTAAATGCATGCCCTCTAGTATTAGTCATTTTGACCCTGGGAAAAAGATACCGGCTGTCTACTCTATCTATGCCTCTCAATCTTATAAACTTGTGTCAGGTCTCCCCTCAGCCTCTGCCGCCCCAGAGAAAACAACCCAAGTTTGTCCAACCTCTCCTTATAGCACATGCCCTCTAATCCAGGCAGCATCCTAGTAAACCTCTTCTGCACCCTCTCCGAAGCCTCCATATCCTTCCCGTAATGGGGTGACCAGAACTGAATGCAATACTCCAGATGTGGCCTAACCAGAGTTTTATAAAACTGCAACGTAACTTCCTGACTCTTGAACTCAATGTCTCGACTAATAAAGGCAAGCATGCTCTATGCCTTCTTTACTATTGTGCTCTGTTGCACTCTGAGCCAGAGGTTTCAGAATAACAAGATAGTCTGACGTTCCAGTGCAGTACTGGTGGGGTGGTGTCCTGGCAGAGGTTAAATTAAACTAACGCCCTGTTTTCTGTCTCCAAGTACAAAGGTCCCACAGCACCTTCTCATGGAAGGGTCAGGATTATCTCCGGTATTCTGGGCAGTTTCCCTCCCTCATTCAACATCACTGAAATAACTCAAATGGCTGGTTGTTGGAAATTGCTGAATCGCAAATTAGCTAGCCGTGTTTCCCGTATAATAACCGTGACACACTTTATAAGAAAAGCTCAGTGCTCACCTGGTTCCCTGGTTTCGTTATCCCTCAATAGTCATTTCTTTCTCTGTCATGTGTTGAATCTTGCTGAGTACACAAGCTTCCAGGATTGGATGCATTATTGAACGAGCAATGTCAATCCACTTGCTTCCTGTGGCTTTTAAGGTCAGAGAATCCTGGATAGCTTAGAGGTCATACAGTTGTACAGCACAGAAACAGTCCCTTCAGCCCACTAAGTCCCTGCTGACCGTCAGCCACCCATCTATACCAATCCTACACTGATCCCATCTTTCATGAACCCCACATTCCTATCAGCTCCCCTCACATTTTACCACTCACCTACACACTAGGGGCAATTTACAATGCCCACGAACCTACCAACCTGCACGTCTTTGAGATGTAGGATGAAACCCACTTGGACACAGGGAGAACATGCAAACTCCACACAGGCAGTGCTGGAGGTCAGGATTGAACCCGAGTCACTGTAGCTGTGAGGTAGCAGCTCTACTAACTGTGGCACTGTGTCCTGCCCCCATTTCCCTAACCCAGAGAATTATAACATGCCTAAGGTAAATAGCTCTTAAAGAGCATATTTCCAGTGAACTGAATGGTGTCCTTAAGTGGGGTAAAATTATGTGAAGCCGCAATAATGTCATCCAGTTAAGGTGCATATGGTGCAGATATTGGGTGCCCTTGCTCCAAGATCCTTTCTCCAGCCTCCTAACACACACACACACACTTATTGGTATTGGTTTATTATTGTCACTTGTACAGAGGTACAGTAAAAAAACTTGTCTTGCATACCATTCATACAGATCAATTCATTACACAGTGCATTGAGGTAGTACAGGGTAAAAAACAATAACAGAATAAAGTGTCACAGCTACAGGGAAGTGCATTGCAGGTATACAATAAGGTGCAAGGTTAAACAAGGTAGATTGAGAGGTCAAAAGTCCATCTCATTGTATAAGGGAACCATTCAATAGTCTTATCACTGGGATAAAAGTGCAAGCTCTCCATACTGGGCACAGAAACCATGCTTTACCCATGCTTGAACCAAACACAAGGGTCCTTTGCTTATGGGGAATAATATTGACAGTCCAGACTCCAGGATTTTAAAAAATCCAAATCCGAAGTGCTGCACATGCTGGAAATCCGAATGTAACAGGAGAGATGGTGGAAGTACTCAGTGGGGAAGGCGGCCTCTGGAGAGGGAGAGACGGGGTTAGTGTTTTAAGTCAAACAAAGCAAACTGCTGGAGGAACTCAGCGGGTCAGGCAGCATCTGTGGAGGGAAATGGACAGTCGAGGTTTTGTGTCAAAATCCTTCATCTGCACTGAAAGAAAAGAGGGGAGATAGCTGGTATAAAGGGGTTAAGGGATGGGGTGGAGCCAGAACTGGCAGGTGATGGGTGGATCCAGGTGAGGAGGGGAGAGTGGGAATAACGACAGAGGCCAGGAGGTGATAGGTGGATGCAACAAGGGGTTGCAGATGGTAGAATCTGACAGGAGAGGAAGGTGGAACGTGGAACCAAATAAGTGGGGAGGGCAGATGGGACAGAGGGGGGAGGAGTCCCAGTTGGAGGAGTGTGTAGATGGGGGAGGGGAAGGAAACTGGGTGATGCGGGTCTGGGGTGGTTGCAGAAGGAACAGGATAGATCCGGAGGAGGGAGAAATGGGACAGAGGGAGAGCAGTTTACCTCCATTTTCAGGCTAGACTTGAACTCTTACTAATTCTTTTAAAAGGCTCGACAAAGGCGAGTCAGTAGATGTTGTTACTTGGATTTCAGAAGGCCTTTGACAAGATGCTGCACATGAGGCTGCTAAACAAGATAGGAGCCCATGGTGTTACAGGAAGGTACCAGCATGGATAGAAGATCGGCTGACTGGCAGAAGGCAAAGAGTGGAATAAAGGGGGCTTTTTCTGGTTGGCTGCCGGTGACTGGTGGTGTTCCGCAGCGGTCGGTGTTGGGTCCGTTACTTTTCAGGTGATATGTTAATGATCTAGATGACGGAACTGATGGCTTTGTGGCCAAGCTTGTGGATGATACATAGATAGGTTGAGGAAGCAGGGAGTCTGGAAAAGGACTTGGACAGGTTGGGAGAATGGGCAAAGAAGTTGCAGATGGAATACAGCATAGGGAAATGTACAGTCATGCACTTTGGTAGAAGGAATAAATATGTAGACTATTTTCTAAATGGGAGTGAATTCAGAAATTGGAGCTGCAAAGGGACTTGGGAGTCCTAGTGCAGGATTCCCTTAAAGGTTAGCTTGAGTCGGAAGAAACGAAGGCAAATGCAATGTCAGCATTCATTTCGAGAGGACTAGAATATAAAAGCAAGGATGTAATGCTGAGGCTTTATAACTAGTTGGTCAGACCACATTTGGAGTATTGTGAACAGTTTTGGGCCCCATATCTAAGGAAGGATGTGCTGGTGTTGGAGAGGGTCCAGAGGATGTTTGCAAGAATGATCCTGAGAACGAAAGGGTTAACGATTGATAGCTCCGGGCCTGTACTCGCTGGAGTTCAGGAGGATGATGGGGGGAATCTCATTGAAACCTACTGAATATTGAAAGGCCTGGATAAAGTGGACATGGAGAAGATGTTTCCGGTAGTGGGAGAGTCTAGGACCAGAGGGCACAGCCTCAGAATAAAAGGACGTCCCTTTAGAACAGATGAGGAGGAATTTCTTTAGCCATAGGGTGGTGAATCTGTGGAATTAGTTGCTACAGATGGCTGTGGAGGCCAAGTCATTGGGTGTATTTAAAACGGAGGTTGATAGGTTCTTGATTAGTAATTGTGTCAAAAGTTACAGGGAGAAGGCAGGAAAATTTGGTTGAGAGGGAAAAATAAATCAGCCACATCAAATGGCGGAGCAGACTCGATGGGCTGAATGGCCTAATTTTGCTCCTATGTCTTATGGTCTCATGGCTCCCACTTGTCAGCTGTCATACCTGAGAGCATCTGCTCCCCATCTCCTTTCACCAGCCATGACAAACAACCTGCTGGAGGAACTCAGCAGATCGAGCAGCATCTGGATGCCAGTCCTGATCCAGGGTTTCGACCCGAAATGTCGACAATTCCTCCCCCACCCCCCCCCCCCCCCCCCCCCCCCCCCCCCCCCCCCCCCCCCACCTTTTCCCCCCCCCAGCAGATGCTGCTCGACCCACTGAGTTCCTCCAGCAGATTGTTTGTTGCTCCAGGTTCCAGCATCTGCAGTCTCTTGTGTCTCCTTTCACCAGGTCCTCTCTGAGGCTATTGAAATGAACCTTCCCCCAATTCAAGACCCTAACTTTATCCCCTTCCGTAACTACATAGAACGTAACAGCACAGTACAGGCCCTTCAGCCCATAATGTTGTGCTGACATTCTATCCTGCTCTATCAAACCCTTCCCTCCCACATAGCCCTCCATTTCTCTACCATTCATGTGTCTATCTAAGAATCTCTTAAATGTCCCTAATGTATCTGCCCCCACAACCTCTGCCAGCAGTACGTTCCATGCACCCACCACTCTGTATTAAAAAAAACTTACCCCTGACATCCCCCTTATATCTTCCTCCAATTACCTTCAAATTATGTCCCCTCGTGTTAGCCATTGTCGCCCTGGGAAAAAGTTGAAACTTACAGATTTATGTTCACTGGTTCCAAAGTGCTCCCCCACCAACACTTCTACCCCTGCCCAGTTTCATTCCCTCAGATTGGGCTGAGTGCCTGCCCCTCTCCACTAGGACTCTCAATATATTCTCTCAGTGAAACTTTTCCTCAGCCTGTCCTGTGGTCCTTCTTGCTCATTATCCCAAATCAGTTTCCTTTCACTCTCTTACCAATAAAAGTAGATTTTCCCCCCCTGTCAAACCATGTCCTTATTTCAAATATTCCATTAAATTTTGACCCACCACTTAAGGAGAAGAATTCCAGAGTCTCCAGTCACTCCTGGGTCACATAAACAGGCGTAAGGTGGGTTTAAGTTGATGATACTTTCCCTGCTGTGACAAGGCACTGGGATCAGGTTCCAGGCCAAGAGTAGACATTGTAGACTGCACTGTATATCATGAAGCTGTATAACTCAATCCATTACACTTAATCCACCCAGGTCAAAGCCTGAGGATTGAAATTCCTGATTCTGTCCCCTAGACGTCACTGAAGGAGGCTATTTGGCCTAATGTGTGTGCTGTCTCTTAGAATGCCGGATCCAATCAGTCCTCCTCTGTCCTGCTGCTACCCCACAGTGTTGCTAGCAACCACCCCTTGAGTATTTTCTCTCCCTTAACTGCTCCCCCTTCCCTCATCCTGTAACTCCCTCATTACAAGCCACCTACTGGTCTTCCCCACAGCTCAAACTGCCCACAATTAACCAAGCAACTGCCAATATCAAACAAATGGTGCTGAACATTAACCATTCCCGCTGAAGCATTGTCATGGTGTTTCTGAGCACCATTTGGTTGCATACAGACCCAAGATGTTGTTGCTAAATCCTACTAATTATTTTTACTTGTCTCTTTTGCACAGACAATTAACGCCATTTTGATAGTTATTTTTATTCCAATCTTTGATATGGGCGTTTATCCACTCTTTGCGAAATGTAAACTTAAGTTGACGTAAGTACTCAAACCTACAATTGCCATTTCCACTCTCTAATCTTAATGCTGATGTTAACTGTGGGAGGGGGACATTGTGTGGGTGTGTATGGGTGAAAATGGCAGGGGAAAGTCATGTAACTGAAGCTAACATTAAGTACCCACATCCCACTTGTTCCATAAGTGCGCCATCTCCTAAACTCTTGATCTATTGGCTAGAAGAACAGGGGAAATGGGCTGATCGGAATCACCCTCACTTCCAGATTCTACCAGGTATTGGTATTGATTTATTATTGTCACTTGTACTGACGTACAGTGAAAAACTTGTCTGGCATACCGTTCATACAGATCAATTCATTACACAGTGCATTGAGGTAGTACAGGGTAAAAACAACAACAGAATACAGAGTAAAGTGTCACAGCTACAGGGAAGTGCATTGCAGGTAGACAATAAGGTGCAAGGTCATAACAAGGTAGATCATGAGGTCAGAGTCCATCTCATCGTATAAGGGAATCGTCCAATAGTCTTATCACAGTGGGATAGAAGCTGCCCTTGAGCCTGGTGGTATGTGCCCTCAGGCTCCTGTATCTTATGCCTGATGGGAGAGGGCAGAAGAGAGAATGACCTGAGTGGGTGGGGTCTTTGATTATGTTGGC